>NC_056731.1:1670504770-1670762270 GCF_019279795.1 Protopterus annectens | reverse complement strand
ATGGATTACATGGCAATTAACAATTTGATTAACATAGCAATTAATTACAAACATATTTACAGATGAAGAACATAGTACATCAGTAGACAACTAGAATCTTTATCTGTGAAGTACATAACAGGCATTAACAAATGTAACAATGAGAAGTTCCTGCTGTATAATAAGTACTAGACTTATGAGCATCTGAGCTTGCTATAATCAAGGTAGTTAGTGGGGTGGAAAGAAAGGTAGTGGTTGGATGGGGTAGGTGATATTAGAGTGGAAGTTGCAAGGGCATAGCCAGCATGTTTTTAGGTGTGCTTTTAGTAAAGTTTTGAAGTGGGTGCATGATGGTATGGAGGTAATTGTGGGTGGGAGGGAGTTCCATAATTTGGCTATGGTGCAAGAGAATAGTGCTTCACCAGCAGAGTTATTGGCTTTAGTGATCTGCAAGTGATTTTTGTTGCTGGATCTTAGTGGTCTGGTGGTGCGATAGGCTTGGAGTAGATTCTGGAGGGATGGGACATTTAGTGGATGGTTTACTAGTTTGTTGGCGAGTGAGAGTTGATACCATTGAAGGAGGTGAGGGAGTTCAAGCCAGCCCAGTTCAGCAAGTGAGAGACAGTGGTGACTACTGTAGGATGCCCCTGTGGGGAATTTGGCGATTTTGTTTGTAGCAGGTCTCTAGCTTATTTAGATCGCATTACCTTAGGCTGGTATATATTGGAGAGGCATAAAGTAGGGTGGAGATAAGGTAGGAATTTGCTATTGAAATCTTTGCTGCTTTGGTGAGAAGTTGCTTATTTCTGTATAACGCTCCTAGTTTTTCATGTACTTTTTTTATGGTCATGGATATGTGAATGTCAAATTTTAGTTTATTGTCTATTTCCACTCCTAGCAATTTGGTGTGTTCAGTTTGGTGTATAGTGGTGTTGTCTTTTGCCGTGATGTTAAAGTGAGAGTTGTTTTGAGTATGTTTGGTTGGTTGGAAGATGAGTAGTTTAGTTTTGTTTGGGTTGAGTATTAATTAGGCATCGGATAACCAAGTTTCAACAGAGGAAAAGGTTTCCTGTGAGACTTTTTGCAGTTTGGGTAGGGACTGGGCTGAGCAGATGATGGTTGAGTCATCTGCATATTGTATGAGTGTACCATGTTTGGTGGCAGAGGCTAGATTATTGGTGAAAACAGAGAAGAGTAGGGGTCCAAGCATGGATCCTTGGGGAACCCCTATGGAGACAGGTAGTTGGGGAGATATGTCATTCTGCCATACAACAGACTGTTGGCAGTCAGACAGGTAACTCTGAAACCAGTTGGTGACTGATTGAGAGAAGGATAGGTTACTGAGGACAGAGATGAGTTGTTTGTGTGGGACCATGTCAAATGCTTTAGATAGGTCTAGGAAAGTAGCAGAGAAGAGATAGCCATTGTTTTTATGCTGAAGGATAGTGTCAAAATTGGTGTATATAATTAGCAAGGCATTTGT
Source organism: Protopterus annectens (assembly GCF_019279795.1). Taxonomy (NCBI): domain Eukaryota; kingdom Metazoa; phylum Chordata; order Ceratodontiformes; family Protopteridae; genus Protopterus; species Protopterus annectens. The sequence goes on along the minus strand of NC_056731.1, from coordinate 1,670,760,808 downwards.
GAGGGCAGGCAGGCAAAAAATGGCTGTTTTTAAATTTTTTTTTTTGATCGACCAGTTTTGGTTGATCTTGTTGGTCTTAATATATGTGCATGTGTGTGCGTGTGTGTGCGTGTGTGTGCGCGTGTGTGTGTGTGTGTGTGTGTGTGTGTGTGTGTGTGTGTGTGTGTGTGTGTGTGTGTGTTTATATATACATATATGATGATGATGATATATATATATATATATATTGTATATATATATATATATATGTACACATACACACACACACACATACACACACACACACACACACACACACACACTCACACACACAAACATTCTTAGTCTCATTCTTATCAGTTACTGTCAGCGTGACTTTATCTCATTCACTCCAATGGAACTCTGGAAGTTTGCACTGTAATTTCCAGTGGGTGGAGCCTAAGCCTTTTGACAGAATCAAATTATGCCCTGATATTTCAAACAAATATTCATATATCTGGAACCGTAGGGGTTATGAAAGAAGTATAAATGGCAAACTCTTCAGCACAAAGTATTTTTATAGTGGTAGTATTCTTTAGGTTCTAAGTCTTAAACCAAATTTTATAAATCACAGTAAACACAGTTACTATTGCATTTGTAATATTTTGTAAACAACTTATAATAATTCAGCAACCACTCAAGTTACACACATACTGTCAACAGCATTTTATTCATGGAGCTAAAAGCTTTCATATGAGGCTAAGGGGTACTTACGTATTATCGCAACCACATTGTGAGCCTGGGATAATTTGCAATGTTTTCGTGAAACGATTAATGTTAACCTCAGAGAGGGTGAGTGAACTTCTAACTACTGTTCTGTGACATTGCTTGTTACCCCTGAAGAGAGATAAAGGAAAAATGCCTCTCCCCATGTAGTGTCCTTTACCAGTGATTTTCTACCGTTGTCACCTCTGAAGGCAATAATCGGTCAGAAATGAGTAAGCAGGGACATTTACTAAAGAAAACCTTGTTTCTAGCCCTACCATTTAAGTGATTCCCCCAAATCAGGTACAAAGTCCGAACACACATCTGGTTGTCTCCCTCAGATTTTCAAGTCTCAGCTGGTAACTGCAGATAACTAAGGATGGGCAATGGGACACGATGCAACAGAGGTACTTACTTATACGTGCAGACTCATTGTAAACACACAAAATGCATGAGGAGTGCCCTTTCAGAAATGAATGACGGTTCCCAATTGCACAAGACAACTAGCATTTAAAATTACCCAGTGCCCAACAGCAGCGGGTCTTGCTGTTTTTGTTGCTGTGCAGTTGTGGGTAGAACAGTAGCAGATGAATTAAACTCAAGCTTCAGGGTGCCCCATGCGGACACCTGCCACTGTCATATCTTGTATTCATAATTTGTAAAAAACAGTACTGTTACACAGGGAAGTAAAAATGTACTTCAGTTTTATAAGCGAGTAGGCGCCACACTTCCCAAGTAACTTTGACATCATTTTTAGGCAGGAGAAGGCCTTATAAATGAGTTGTTTCTCCTGCTTCGAATGTGGTTGCAATAATATGTGATAATACGGCTAAGGAGTTCTGTCTATGTTACAAGGTTGCTGAGATATTTAGAAAAATGTGAACATTATATCTATATAAATTAATATCATAAAAACAACAGTTAATATCTATTTACCTGCACTAGGCAGAGGTCAAATATTAATGCAGTCAAGTTTGCTGTTGTGTGCCCTTTAAGATGAAATCTTTTAAAACCTTGTACATAGCATGGTTTTGGAATTATTGATGTAAATAAGAACAAGCAATATTTGTCGCTTAGAGGCTGCAGTAGGAGTTAACTGCACATGCACCTGCAGGCGCCACTTGGATGTAATGAGTTATGCAATTCTCTCCAAGACACACGTATCATTCACACTACCCTTCACTGAGAAAAGAAGTAGGTAGTGGACTTTTGTGTATAACTTGCTAATATCTTTATTGTGGGGAAAATGGTGAACATCTGTGATTTGCCCATTGTTATATACCTGCTAAAACTATATGTGCTACTCTGCACATAACTCATTTATGTGAGTGGTATTTAGATTTAAAACCACTACAAATAAAACCTTGACAATGGCCAAGCTTGGTAATGTGGTATCTTAGTCACTCTGTCATGTTATCCTTCATTATAATTACATCCTTTTGTTCCTTTAATGTGGCAGAACTTGCATTTCCTTTAACGGACAGCTTTACCTTTGGTTCTGGCATCCCTGCTAAAATCTAGACAGTTATTCTATGATTGCTTTCCCATGCTGACAAAACATTGTGTAGGTAATACAATGATAGAAAAATGGCTGTATGATAGGCAAAGCTTATTCAGCAGGGGAAAAAAAACACCTATTTTGAAACTGCATATTATAGCCAGGAATCCATAACGCTGATAGTAGTATGACCAGGTGTACTATTTCATCTTTCACTGAGAACAGTTATTACAAAGTCTGTTAATTAAAAGTGGTATGATCTTCAGCACATTAAGGGCATTCTCATAACACAGTTCAAATAGTCAACGTTCAAAATAAATTTCAACCTGAAATATTGACACACATATTCGAAACGGAATGTCAAAAAGGTCAGAATGTCACAAACACATTTCCTTAAGTGAATTTGACCTTTCTTGACATCTGTAGACTGCAGTTGGATACTACACATCACATGACATAACTATTATGCAGGGGGCAATCCCCCCTGTGCCCCCCTGCACCCCCCACATATTACATACTCCAACTCCGAGGTTGCACTACAGTGGGAAAAAGGGCAAATTTTCTCCTCCACACTGTACCACAATGTCTTGTCATAAGGTTGACTACATATGTGCGAATGCACAGTGCATTCACTGAACCAGGACTCACACAAATGAAAGCTCGACAACACTGATTCACTCAACCAAATTTCGACATCCCATGGTCGTCAAACCTTCACTCACAATTTTGATGATAAACCTTATAACACATATGGTTTTACATCCCAGCCATCTAGATCATAACTCCAAAGGCATCTGAATCACTGAATATGGAGAGAGCTTGGTATTTAATGCTTCAGTGCACCATAGCGATACCCTACCTACAATGGCTACAGTTACTGTCATTCAACAGAGAAGAGATCATATTCAGTGCTTCTTCTACTGCACAAACCATGGGAAATACCCTAGTCTGTGTCGTCTTCTACTTCATGGATCATGGAAAGTACCCTAGTCTGCATCATCTTCTACTTCATGGACAATGGAAAATACCCTTGTCTGTGTCATCTTCTGCTTCATGGACCATGGGAAGTGTCATTCTTCTTATGTGCATTAAGAAGACGTTGAGGCTTGGGTGTTCATTTAAGTAGTTTATTTTATACAAATAGATCAGGATGGATGGCAGGAACATTAAACTCAAATGAACTGTCTAACTGACTACGTACTTGCATTCTGACACTCTGGCTGCTCACTCAAAATAGCACTCTTGCTTGCACATGCTCAGTACTTATATGCATGTGCTGACTCACTGGGAAGCCTCTTATAGGTATATCACACACTCTGATGTACATCCTCCCTCTTTACTGAGCTGTCTCATATAAACAATGACATTTCAATAGGCATCAGTTATACAGACACTAATAAAAAAAACAACTGGTGCCAGAACCATGGCCTTAAGCTCAATGCCAAAAAGTGCATTGTCATTCCCTTTGGGAAGAATTCGGTGCCCATGAACTACCACATAGGTGGTAGTTCACTAAACGCCGAAGGTGTGATAAGAGACCTGGGGACATAGGTTGACAGCAACCTCTCCTTTGATAACCACATTGCCACTATAGTCAGAAAGTCCTTCTATGTGGCACATCACATTACAAAAAGGTTCTCATCCAGGAAGAAAGAGGCCATAATCCCTCTCTACTCGTCCTTCATTACACCTATTATAAAATACAATGCCCCATTTGGTTTGTACCTAACTAGACACCTACAACAACTGGAAAGGCCACAAAAATACATCACTAAGAGCATCTTAGGCCTTAGACACATGCCCCATATGGACAGACTCAAAAAACTCCAGCTATACTCTTTCTCTATCACCTACTTAGAGGTGATCTCTGTTTGACCTACAAGGCCATGTCTGACCCAGAGCTGCTTGATATGCTACACCTAAAGAAATCCCAATCCCTCCATGCCACATGCTCCAGGGACCTTAACCTCATTACCAGAATAAACAGAACATTCTGGAAGGACAGGTTCCTAACCCAGAGACTTCCCATACTCTGGAACAAACTTCCCATTCACGTCAAGCAGTGCACTTCACTGGCCCTCTTTAAGAGAAATCTTGACAAGTGGATGGGCAATAGGAAGTTCACCCCGGGGATCACTTCAGTGGCCTTGCTTGACAGGGGCACTGGGAAATAAGTTTGGGCGGCATGATGCCAGGGAATATTCTTGGGCCAGGCTTATATAGGCTCCAGGGCCGTTAGCCTAGTACACACCTATGAACCTATGAATAGTCATGTCCATGTTGCCATATATCTGGAAATAGGTTTCAAAATGTGACCTGATCTGGTGACATAATAGTTAAGACTGGCTTTAGCAACAGGGACAGTCAATGGGGAATGTTCTGCTTGAGGAGTCTCAGGGATTTTCTCAGGAACAGGGATTGCTGATGGAATGTTCTCTGGAACAGGAACATTGGACAAATCTCTCTGAGAAATGGAGTCTTTGTCACAGGCAAGAAGCTGTAACACTGGTTTGGACACTGGTAACAAATGCTTCCGATTTTGTCTGAATTCCATTCCTTGTGATTCCACAATGTACGATCTCAGCTCTTGACACAAATTTTTCACGAATCCGATGCAATCAAAACGTTTTGATGTCTGCATCCTCACTATCTCCCCTTTTTTTAAAGAACTGACCGGTTTGCTGGTTTTATCATAGTAAGACTTCTGGGACAAATGCTTTTTCAACAGCTGGTCTTTTTCTGCTTTGTTGCTCTTAGCACTTGGAACCAATAAATTACTACTGATTGGTAGTGTGGCTCTAGTTTGTCTCGACATAAGTCTCTGGGCAGGTGAACCAGGATGTTTATCATGAGGAATGTTTCTGAGATTCAGCAAGTTGAGAAAAACATTGGTATTTTCACATCTGGAATTCTCTAACAGCTGTTTTGCACTTTGAACTGCACATTCAGCCAAACCATTTGACAGAGGGTCTTCAGGAATGCATGTAATATAAACAAAGTCCCACTCTTCTGCAAATCTCATGAACTGCTGACTTGTAAACTCTGCACCTTTGTCAGAAATAACTCTGTACAGACTACCATGGACAGAAAAATGTTGCTTCAACTTATTGGGAAGTAGGTCAATCTTGAACCAAAAGGGTGTATTAACACCAAGTAATGTTGACCATTCCACTCAACGATATCTGTGGCTACTGTCGACTGAGGTAGTTCAGGAATCTGGCTTAGCTGATGTGGCTCTTTGTGTTAATGTGTCTTTGTACTATTACACAGTGAACAAGATGAAAGTACTTTCCCAATATCTCTTAACATAGAAGGCCAAAATTTTAGACCTCTCGCCCTTCTTTTGGAAGAATCAGTTCCCAGGTGGCCACAATGCAAGATCTTGATATACTCTTGTTGCAAGGATTTTGGAACAATCACTTTAGGACCTTTCATGATGATACCATTGTCTGACAAAATCTCATCTGTATATGGAAAATATGGTTGCACATCTACTGGTAAACAAGATTGCTTTGAAGGCCATCCTCAATTGATAAAGTGGTTGAGCTTCTGGAGAATTGGATCTGATGCTGTGTGAGTTTGGAGCTCATCAAGATGTGTGGAAGAAAAATTTCTCCGTACCATGACCTCAAAATCAAGTTGCTCATTGTTATGCTGCCTTGTGTTTTTTGGCTGATCTGGATAAAGTATCACCAAGTTTGCCTTTTGTGTAAACAAGACTGAAATTGTACTTTTACAGTTTGAGCATCATGTGTTGCAATCTAGCTGAAGCTGTGTGCATAGGCTTTCTCAAAATAGTGACTAAAGTTGGTGATCAGTTTCAGACTGGATAGGTCAACCATAAATATAATCATGAAACTTTGAATGTGCAAACACAATGGCCAAAAGCTCTTTCTCAATCTGAGCATTCTACATCTCAGTTTAAGTAACTGTTCTCGATGCATAGGCTGCTGGTCTACCCTCTTGAAGAATGACTGCACCTAGACCAAATTTAGAAGCATCACAGGAAAGAGTAACTGGTTTGTGAGCATCATAGTAGCTGACAGTAGGTGGCTTAGCAATTTTCTGCTTCAGGACATCAAATACTCTTTGGTGCTGTTCTAACCATCACAAAATTACATCTTTGCATGTCAACTTTCTTAGCGGTGCTGAAAGTTGGCTTAAATAGATTGGGAGGGTGGCTTAATGGTTAAGGTGTTTGCCTTACAAACACAAGGTGCAGGGTTTGAGTCTCACAAGGGATAACTGGCTAGGCTTAAAAATGGCTCGCAAGGGCAGTTAGCTTAGTACTAAACTATGAACTATGAACTATAGATAGTTGACCATGCCAAGAAAACATTGTAAGGCTTAGATGTTGTCTAGAGCTGGCATCTCTTCAGATGGAGCAGTGGTGCAGCAGTTGTGTTGTTGCCTCACAGCAAGAGGTTCTCTGGTTTGATTCTTGGCTGGGGTGCCTTCTGCACCTTCTGTGTGGAGTCTGCACATCCTGCCTGCATTTGTGTGGGTTTCCTCCGGGTGCTCTGGTTTCCTCCCATGTTATAAAGACATGCATCTGGAGCATTTCTCCCCAGGCCTCCACTGAAAATTGGCTTCATTCCAAGTCAGACTTTCCTGGTAAACAAATGTTAAAAAAATAAAAATATAATCTCGAGAATTGCTGTTTGCTTGGAAAGATCTGGTTGTAAGCCTGAACTGGTGAACAAGTGACCAATATAAGTAACTTCTCATAGCCTGAATTTGTACTTCTGAGGATTCAGCTTAAGATTCACTTGACTTGCTCTTTCCAGAACTTTCCTGAGGTTTCTGTCATGTTCAGCTTCACAATTGCCTCCTACTGTAATATCATCTAGTATAATAGCACATGGATAGCCTGAAAAAATATGCTTCATTGCACACTGAAAGACTTCACTGGCATAATTTATTCCAAATGGCATTCTCAGAAATCTGTATCTTCCAAATGGTTAACTGAATGTGGTTAACAATGAAGATTTTTGGTCAAGTAATATTTGCCAAAATGAACTCTTTGCGTCTAAGACAGAAAGAATAGTGGAGTTTGACAGCAGGACAGCAACCTATTCAACTGTGCATACCGGATGATGAGGCCTTTTCAATGCTTTGTTGAGATATCTTGTATCAATGCATATTCTGATATCATCTGAACTTTTCTTATAAACTGCTAACATGGAGGATACCCATTAAGTAGGTTCTTCTACTGGACAAATTACTCCTCACTGCATCATTTTGTGTAGCTCGGCTTTGACTCTAGGTTTCCTTGGGACTGTTACAGGACTTGCAGTAGCTGCCATGTGCTTGGACCTGTTTCTCTACTATCAACTTGAGCTTTGTCACTGTGCCTTCCACAGCTATTCTCATTTGTAAGCATGCTTGTGTGCTTTTCTGTAAACTTGTATATCTGACAAATCTCAATGCCTTATTTAATGTCGAATCACTGTCTCGAACCAAAATCTTTCTTACTGTGTCATTATTAATACCACACACAAGTACGTCCTTTATCAACTTATCTCTCAAATCTGCACATTTTCGCTTTGTTTCTCAATTCAGTTATATATGCTGCAAAAAGTTTCACCCGGCTTTTGATCCCTTGTGTAAAGTAAGTGCCTTTCCATTGTAATATTCATTTGGGGTTACACATTTCTCTAAATTTACATTTTAAGCACTCTCGGTCTTCCCTTGTTTTAGCCAGTACCACTATATGGCAGTCTTCCCCCCCCCCTGCAAACACAGCAGGTGCATACACAAATGAATGTTCTCTTTCAATGACTCCTGAACCAGCTAAATTAAGCAGAATAAATGCTTTCATATGTGTTTTTACCAGAAAAAGCAGCCTGTATGAAAATATTGTATCCCTGCTCAAACATTCTCCAATTTTCTGTAATATTGTTATCAAACACAAGTGGTGCGGCCCTGGGTCTGCAAAAACCTTCTGTCATGCCCACAAATTATAGTAAAACATAATGCAATCTTGCCACTTGTAATTATGTTCAAATATTCACACACACCAGGTACATGTAATAATATTCAAATGCACAATAAACTCTTCAAAATACAGTACTCTGCAAAATATCCTTTAACTATACTTTGCAAAATGTGCCTTAAAATGACTGAACTTTGTGAAATAACTGCACTGTAATACTGCACACACTTGCAAACACTTTGCACACTATGGATATTTTGAATAGCTTTAGTTAATACGAAAAAGTAGTACATAGTGAAAACGTACAGTTGTTTCCCCCTTTTTTGTTCATTTTATGCAATTCATATATTGTTTCAGACATTCTCATAACTATTTTGAATATTTTTATCAATATGTCACAGTTTTGGACATTTCATTTAATAAGAAATTAATTCTGAGAAGTCTGACTGCTTCATTTTATATTTGTAGCAAAAAAAATCATTTAAACAAGTTTTAGTACCTGGAATTTGCTTCTGTCCTGTTTTGTGAGTTGTTTGAGAAGTAGGGATGATCCAATCCTGTATAGTCCTCTAACTTTAACCAGTAGCCTCATGGCTGTAACTCTGAATCCTATTCTGACACCATGTCACTCTTCTTATGTGCATTAAGAAGACTTAAGGCTCGGGTGTTTGTTTAAATAGTGTATTGTATACAAATACATGAGGATGGATGGCAGGAACATTAAACTCAAATGAACTATCTGACTGACTACATACTTGCCTGCTCACACACTGGCTGCTCAGTCAAAATGGCACTGTTGCTTGGACATGCTCAGTACTTATATGCATGTGCTGACTCACTGGAAAGCTTCTTAAAGGTATATCACACACTCTGATCTACATAAAGTACCCTAGTTTGTGTCGTCGTATACTTCATGGACCATGAGAAGTACCCTACTCTATGTCATCTTCTTCTTCATGGACCATGGGAATTACCCTAGTCTATATCGTCTTCCGCCTCATGGACCATGGGAAGTACCCTGTCTGTGCCAGCTTCTACTTCATGGACCCTAGTCTGTGTCATCTTCTTCTTCATGGACTATGGGAAGTACCCTAGTCTGTGTTGTCTTCTACTTCATGGACCATGGGAAGTACCCTAGTCTATGTCATCTTCTACTTCATCGATCATGGGGAAGTATCAGTCTGTGTTATCTTCTTCATTGACCATGGGAGGTACCCTAGTTTGTGTCATCTTCTACCTCATGGACCATGGGGAGTAATCTAGTCTGTGTCATAATCAAATGCACAGACCATGGAAAGTACCCCAGTCTGTGTCATATTCTACTTCATGGACCATGGGAAGTACCCTAGTCTGTGTCATCTTCTACTCCATGGACAATGGGAAGTACTGTACCCTGTGTTCTCTTCTAATTCCTAGCTCATGGAGAGTACCCCGCTCTGTGTAGCGTGTGAGTAACAGTGTATAGTTTTTAGATCAGAACAAAAAGGAAAGCAGTGTGTCAGAGCTGGCTATTTGCAGGTTGAAACTATGTAGGCTTCAGACCATATTGCATATGCTACAGGACAGAACCAAAATCAATATCTTGCTATTTCCAAGGCACAGGACAAAGATACATTTTTATAGTCATCATTGTATCATAATGGTTGGTGTTTGCAGAGTACTCTCTGTCTGTTTAAAAAGACTTTTCTGAGTTTTCCCTTCATATTTTCTTGCTGAAGAAAACAATTTATGACTGACTAGTAGTTTAAAATAACAATTCAAGACATTTTAATTATAGGAAGGACACATTAGAAAGGTAACATAGTGGTTAGATACATTTTTATGAAAGTGTTTTTTCCCTGAGTTGATGTTAGAAAATTAGTAGTATAAGCTGCAATGCTAAATTAGTATGTAGTGTGGCAAACTGTTAAATAAAGCAAAGTAGCAAGCAAGATGTGTATTATCTTTTTGTTTTTTACTTAATACTGTATAATGGATTTATTGTACAATGGATGTTTTGTTTATTTTTTCAAAGAAGCAGTTTGCCAGTCTGTGAAAACACTTCAAGTGAACTTAACATGACTGTTTTATTAGTGTTAATAGATATGTCTTCTTTTCATTTTCTTGACAGCCATCGTAAACAAGGCAAAACTAGATGAACAGTTTAGAGACTGTGCAGAATTATACCAAGCTGGGTTTAACAAAAGTGGTGTCTATACTATTTACATCGGCAATGTGTTGGAGCCAAAAAAGGTAGAACAATTTTACAGAAACTCACTGCAAAAATAACCTGATGCTTCTTCTCTTTTTGTTAAAACTTAAATGGCTTCTTGTAGGTTCTTGTATTAAATTACATGAATATACGTGCATTTGAAAATACAAGAATTTTGATTAGATACAGATTGGCATGTTTTACTAAATATCTTATAATATGTATATTAATTAATTTCATAGTTGCTTTTTTTTATAGTTTCATAGGAGGTTACTAGGCTAACGGCCCTAAAAACCCTTACAAGCCTAGCCATGTTAATCCTGAATTTCCTAATTTGTTCTTAGTTAGATGGACGTAATATTTGGAGCGATCCATAAAGACAATCATAACTTGGCATTTGGATTTATCTGTAGTCCTTTTTAAATATGACCATGGCAAAAGCCATAGTCATACACCTGCATAGATACATAATAAATAAAGTCAGAAATAGTATATAATATTCTGATGGCAGCATAACTTGTCACAAAATAGTTAGTATACAGTACATACTTTCAGAATACAGTGAAATTAAGAAGTTTGCAATTAGACCTTATACTGCTTTAAGAATGTAACTATGACAAGACTTACTAAGTTCACACAGCAAGAATAAAGCATTTAGTTTAAGAATTTATGGAAGTTAACAGACAGATCTAGGAAAAGAAGAAGAGTACAATTTGCAGCTGAAATTGTAGCAACGTTCTTTTCATCAGTCGCTACGAAAAAGGATAGCCTTCCTAAAGTTAAGGTTCCTTAGTCTTATGATGATCATTTATATTTCTATTTTGTTATATTTACATTTGTTAAACAATGTAGAATGCTGATCTCAGTAGATCATTTTCTGGTTCAGCCCAGGATTACAGACAAACACATGAAGACAATCATTTTTAAAATCAAGCTGACTGTACAGTCATGACAACAGGTAGAGACACTTAGACAATGAACTTCCAAAAAAAAAAAACGTACAAAAATGTCATGAAAGAAATCTTTAATCCAGGAGTGTTTGACAGTTATAATAAAATAAATCCATAATGTATACATTATTTCACTATGAGCTTATTTACAGGATTTGAATTGTAAATGTAATTCTAAGAAGGTAAAATTTATGAAAGAGTTTGTATGTATTGACAAGATAGAGAGTTGAAGAAGCAGCCCCATGGCATGGAGGGATAAAGCACTTACGCCACTCCAAACAACCTAATAGGCATGGGCATTGGTGGTGCCACAGTTGAGGAATTGTAGTGAGTGGCCTATGTTGGCTCACCCATCCTGCAAGGTGGAAGGCAGGCTAGATTCACTGCAATCAGTAGAGTATGAACCTGGCAAGTTGCATGCTTCATGTGTGGTGAGCCCCATAGTCAGGAGGTTTCTTATGTATGAAAAGCATGCACGTGCCTTCTAAGGGAAATGAGTGCAGAGCTGACAAAACTGCCTTGAGGGGGTGGGAATTAGGGTACACTGCCTGACAGCAGTATAACACTGTACCAGTATCCTCAATATTCTTACCAGCCCTGGATGTGAGTCAGGTTGAACCTAGGGAAGGGGGGTATGGTAAACCCTATGAATGCAGAGAGCAGCTGCATGAAGTTGAATTTGGAGTCTGCTACTTTCACAGTGTGGGTTCTGTCAGTAAGCCAGTTGGCAACCCATCTTGTGACATAGGGATTTATACCTAGTGTAGTGAGTTTATCTATAATTCCAGAGTGGGGGATAATGTCGAACGCCTTGGCGAGATCTAGATAGGCTGTATGAACCACCTTACCCTCATCTATGGCTTTAGTGACTGCTTCAAAGAAGTCTATCAGGTTTAGGAGACATGATCTGCCTTTTACAAACCCAAACTGTGTGGGGTCCAGAGTTTGGAGATCTCCAATATCTTTGTTTATGAGTTCCATGATGATGCGTTCTATGGCCTTGCAGACCAGGCTCATCAGGCTAATGGGGTGGTAGTTCCTGGGGTCTGTTGTGCCCCCCCCCCTTTGTGGAGTGGGTGCGCCATTCAATGGGCACAAAACCTGAGATGGGGCTATGATTGAACATGGTATGTAGGTGGGGTGCCAGTTCATTTTGTAGTTCATGTAGTAGGCAGCCTGGGATGTTGTCAGGTCCTATGGATGCTGTGTTCTTGGCTTTGGAGAGTGAGGTTTTTACCTGCACAGCCATGATTACAGGAATTTTGCATTCTCCCAGCATAAAGATGGGCCCATTAGGGGGTGAGAGGGGGATAAACTTAGCACTCAACCTATCTGCCAGGATGTTGGCAATATCAGTTGGTTCTGTATATTTAGTGTCATTGTGCTGTAACTCAGAGCAGATCTGAGTGTTGCCATTGAGATTCTTGACATAGCTACAGAATGCTTTGTGGTTGTCTTTAAAATCAGTGGTGATTTTGTTTTCATAACTAGCTTTGGAGGATTTTATGAGGGATCTCAACTTCTTACTGAGGGTGACCAGGGAGTTATTCCAGTCGTGGGATTTTACTCTTTTTTGTAACAGTTTCTTTCTTCTGTTGTAGAGTTTGTTTATGGCAGAAGTACACCAGATTGGCTTCCTTTTTTTGGAGGATAGCATCTTGTTTCTTGGTTCTGTTAAGGATAGCACGTTCCATGAACTTGTGTAAGTGGTTATAAAGTGCATTTGTGTAGGACTCAGTAGTCGTACCTCTATTGTCCATCTGCATGGGTGTCGTGAAGTTTGCCACTTCTGTCTTAAGAAGCGTAAGGTTTGCTTTGGAGAAATTCTTTACGGTTGTTTTCCTAATGGGGGGTGGAAGCAGGATGTGGATGTCTAGGGTGATTAGCTAGTGGTCGTATCTGACCAATAAGGAGCTGACCTCTGGTGTAGAACACTGGTCGCCCATGTTGGTGATGACCAGGTCTAGGATATTGCTGCCCCTGGTGGGGATGTGGATAAGTTGATCCAAGGCATTGGAATTGATGATTTCCAAAAAACGTTGAGCAAAAGAGTTGATACACAAGTAGTTTTCCCAGTTAATGGGGTTGTTGCAATCACCCATTATTAGGGTGTTCGGTTGTATCTTAATATTTTTCAGTGTACCAAGAAAAGAGGAGTGGGAATCCTGGGGCATGGTGTGGGGTCTGTAGCAAGCTACAATCTGGATTGCAGTTTTGCCCAGAGTTAGTTGAACTTGGATAATCTCGGATGCATTATGCTGAGCAACTAGCTTGGAGGTGTGGATATCCTTAATAAATATGGACATATTTATGCATTCCCTCTTGCTCAAGTTCTTTTATATCACATTCTTGTCCAAAACTGATGTTTTCTTGGTGCTGCAGTTTTCCTGCTTTAAAGGTTGCTTTTGCACATTAATCAAGACCAAAGGACATTCTTATATCATCTGAAAAAATATTTACAACTTGCAGATGTGCTTTCAGTTCATCATCTGATGAGCTATACAGTATTAAATCATCAACAAAGAGAAGATGAGAAGTCTTTACACTTTGTTGTGTTCATACTGGTTGGAAACTGAGATGGATTTGCAACTCATCCACCATAGTTTGGAGAATGTAAATATCTTAAGACCTTATTCAAGTAGGACAAAGTTTCACTTGGATAAGAAGGATTTTACCTAATGGTATTCTAGCTTCAGGTGCAACAAAGATGATTAGTATGTATAAAAGTTTGAATTCATGATAACATTGTGTACATGTTCTGCTTGGTGCCTGAAAGTGAGTTAAAGGTCGAATTGAACACCAAAATATTTGTGTCTATGGATTTCATATATAGGGCCATAGAGTCATATATATAAAAAATGAGGACATCCCTCAGTATTTTAGGAGCACCAAAATTTGAACAATGGATTTTTTTAGAAATGACAGTACGTTAATTGCTTTGTAACCAACTCCTGAGTTTGTTTACATTATTATTTATTTATTCATTAACTGGTAGACTAGTCTTACCAGGTTTAAGACATAGAAAGTCATTTGCATCCATGTTTATTTGAAGCTTGGACAGTCAATAGCAGACTCATTTAAAACAGTCAGCCAAATTCAATAAACCCTACACAGTCCCTTTACACTGTGTGTGCATTGCAGCATGATGCACACATGGTAACATGCTATTTTGGATTCAGTAAATGGCTTGAAAATAAACAATCAAAGAAGTGAAGTAGTTGTTTTGCTTCTGGGTACATTTAAATGAGGCAGACATAGGTTCATCTGCAATACATTAAGCATTTATGTCAAAGCCCATGACCTTTCATTTCTCTCCACTGACACTTTTGATTGCAGCTAGCAGGGATTTGTGTACTGTGCACAGTGTGAATCCTGCTCATCTTTTTATGTGGGAAAAAATATAATGAAATTCTCTCGCAGGATTTATGAACACAACTTGGCAATCAGAAGTAAGAATTTAAACAATGCTTTATTGAGACATGCTAGCGCATGCTCTTATTTCAAAAAGTTCAGCTTTTGTCTTTTAAAAGCTGTTGATATGAGTGCGTTTTCTGGGAAAAATAAAATTTGGCTTGAGTGCTGAGAATCTTATTGGCAAGTAAAACAAAGGGCTGACAAGCATCCTGGATTAAATGACAGTGTAAATATCAAATGTTTTTTTTTTTTGTCAGCAATGCCACTTTAGATTTGTGAGACATAGTTAATGTTTATTTATATGAATGAGTCATTTTTTTCATTCTATTCAATTGTCTTAAAAATTCTTGGATGGGTAAAAATATTGGGTGTTGTTGTTTGAACAACTAATCATGGGATTTTGAGATTGTCTTCTTAAATTTGATTGAAAATGTGCAGTTTTAAGTTCTGAAGTTCTATTAAAAAGAATGAAAGCACTTAACTTTAGATTGTGCATCCGTATCCCTCCTTTACTGGCTCAGTAGAAGTGTTTTCTTGTAATATCCTTGTTTGTGCCAAAACGGAAATGCAACTTTGCCCCACCCCACCCCCACCAAAAGAGCAGGCAAATGACAAATTTTGTTAACAAACCAATAGTGAAATGCTAAAGTGCTATCAAATGAGCTGTTCCTGAAACATGTCTACAGATTTAATACAGAACATTCCATTTTAAGCTATTGCCAATCATGTATACCTGTGAAATGCCCTGACAAACATGTCCATCCGATCAGTACACTTCTAAGTAATGCATACAGATAAAAGTAGCATTTGGTAATGAATGTGTGTGTGTGTGTGTGTGTGTGTGTGTGTGTGTGTGTGTGTGTGTGTGTGTGTGTGTGTGTGTGGGCATATGTGTGTATTAAACAGATTTTTCTTAGTGACGTTTCAGCACATGGAGTACATAGCTGAAAAATGCAAGCTTACCTTCTCAAAGTCAGTAGTCTTCTGTGCAGATATATTCCAAAGTAATAGCCTCGTCTTTGTCCTCCACTTAAGCAGGTCTCCTCACCTTCAGGTTCCCTATGTACACAGTTGCCTTTTTTAGTTTGATTCAGGGCTGTTAGCATGGTGAGGACGTATATGAGGAGTGAACTCATTAGAATTGCTGAATCCCAAATACTTGTCTCTGTGTTGCAAATGTAAACATAGTGCAGGCACTCCCTCATTGTTTGTTTCTAATTGATTGCTGATTGATTGTAAATGATTACTGGTAGGGAGAAGGAAAACTCAACAGCATTGCAGACTTCATTACCTCCAGTGGGTGTGTCAGGTTAGACTTACAAAGTATAGAAGTAATTTTTATCAAGATTAGAAATGTAAGAAGCACACAATACACAGGTTCTGTTCATTACCATCTAACAACTCCATCATTTGTTAACAGCTGTATATTATTGCCATTTAATATCCTCATACATTTTAAGGACAATAATATAGAATGCTTTACAGACGGCATGTCTCAGATTACTGACCAGATAAGACAAGAATGAGCAACAAACACAGAGAGATAAGACAGAGTTGCATTTTTGCAATCAATAGTCATAAATAGTTGTGCAATCACTCAGAGCACTACATCTGAAATTAATACATCTACAAATAACTATCATATAGTTTCTTAGTACTGTGGAAGATGTTGCATTTGATTGTATACATAATGATTTCAGTTCCTTACTGCAAAGCTATTTTTGTAGCAAAGAGGGCTAGGGCACAGTTACTGTGTTCTGAAGGTTCATTGGAGTGAGAGTTCAAATCCATACCTCTGTAAAAATATTCCATATGTACTAACAAACATTTTGTAATGTTTACTTCTTCAATTGCTTTTCTTCATTTCAACTGCTTTTCCTTTTTTATTTTTTATTTATTTATTTTATTTTATTTTTAATTATTTATTATTACTATTTTTGCCAATGTTTCT
Organism: Protopterus annectens; assembly: GCF_019279795.1. Classification (NCBI taxonomy): domain Eukaryota; kingdom Metazoa; phylum Chordata; order Ceratodontiformes; family Protopteridae; genus Protopterus; species Protopterus annectens. The sequence continues at coordinate 1,670,744,146 of NC_056731.1, read as the reverse complement.
TTGGTGCATGGCTTAGCACAAACAAGAGAAATGAAGAAAATGAATGTCAGGTTTGGCTGTGCTTATCTTGTTTGTGTGATGTTTAGCCATGTGCAAAACAGACTAGTGGCCCACGTATGAAGCAGACAGAACACCTCCAAACAGGGCATCTGTAAAAGTGTAAAGGTAAAAAAGGATACATTGTTGCAATTTTTGTTTTCCATTGCTCAATGCCACTAAGCAAAGTTATGCAGTCATTAGCAAGGTTCCCCAACACCTGCAGCAATCAAACACTTTCAGACAGGATGCAGACAGTCAATAATTGAAAATGGATGCATTCACGTAATTCTGCTGAGCACTGTGCAAACATGCTAAGCGGCATTGTGTGGAGGTTTACACAGAGAACTTAAGAATGAGTAGGAAACTATGGAACTGTTATGTAACTACTCCTGTGGCAGCAGGTGTGAGTGTAGGACTGGAATACAGATGGTCCTGGGCTCTAGTACAGAGTATGCAAAGTGTTCTTACAGTACAGTTTATAGCAATGAACTGAAAAATATACATATGTCATTTTAACAGTCTAGTAGCAACAGGTGTAAGAGTAGGGATACCATATACATGGTCCTGGGTTCTAATACAGGACATTACAGGCATTCTACTGTTGTTCCATTTCCCATTATATTCACTTCCACTTCTAACACTTTAGGTAGTGGAGTTGATATGAATTATATGTATGAGGAATAAGACACCCTTATTGTATTTTCAGATGCATGACTGAGGGTATACTCTCTACTACATTTTTATAAGTATAATTCTACTAGCTGGACTCAGATGGCCTTCACAATTAAACAAAATACATACACAACTGGATCTATGTGCAAGAACCTAGTTAGGTCACAGACATACATGCGTAACACCTCAAACTCTCAGCTGTATTTATGAATGATTCCTGACTATGTCTGAGCAGCATTTCTTCTGTGGCAAAGATGGAAAAATCATCACTGTGGAAAAAAACAATTTGTCCCTTATGCCTAGGTTTGAATCCCTCACTTTAAAAATCAAATTTACCAGTGTACAAAACCAAAAACAAATGTGTCAAGTCATGACATTTATGCCCCCAGTGCATGTCTGCAAACTTAACTTACCTAACAGTTCCCTTCCAATTTTCAATAGATATATATTACCAAGCTACAGCAGCAAACACCCCTCAAACTAAGATCAAGTTTCAGATTATCCTTTCAATTTAAAATATTTCTTTCCTCCCTGCTTGGCACTGCTGCTCTTTACTTAACATTGCACAAAAGCATTTGACATTATTGCTTGGGTTTGGGCACTACCAGTAAACTTGATAACAGGAACTGGCAGGAAATCATTAGTTGCCATTGCTTTAGTTCAGGTGTTAGACATGTCTTCAGTTAGATGTGAAGGTGCCTAACTTAGGTTAGGGGGTGTACAAGAATCCAGGATATTTAATGGACTCCTGGTAAAGCACCATAGCCAAAGGTTTCTGCAGGAAGACTATTCTGGCTCCCACTACAAGTCTGAGACTTGGAGTAGTTTGGCTAAGGCTGTATCCAGTGTGACTGGCATCCCACATGCTGGAGAACACGGTAGGCACCATTTTAATGATCTACAAGGTCGGAAGAGGGATACCCTCAACCAGTGATTGACTGAGTTTCAAAGTGCTGACATCACACAGCTGTCTAAGTATGTTAATAAGAGAGTATATGGAATACATAGAAAGATAAATATAGGCAAGACTGGTATGCATAATGGTCTTCTTTTCTTTTCTGTTCTTTCCACAGCTAATGTGAAAATATAGTTTAATTGACGGGGTCATAAGTTCATATGTGTTTACTAGGCTAATGACCACAATGGCCTTTTTAAGCCTAGCCATGCACCCCAAATCTCTGACAAATGTTGATACCCTTGATAGGTATAAGCAGGGGGTTGGAAAATTAACCATTTGCAGGTTACCTGTGTCCATTAGAGACATAGGTGCCAAACCAGGGATACATTTCTGGTTTCCCATCCAATTGTCCAAGTTGCATTTCAGTTGGGTTAGGGAGAAATTCTGCTTCACATGGATGGGAGCCTATTCCATAGACATGGTAGTCGGTGGGATACATACCTATCTGCCCAGCAGGACCTATTTATATCACAGGCAAGGTTTGAGTCCTTAGAATTGGTAATTCTGGTGCTGTTTGATTTGTTGATATGCAGGAGATCCATCAGAGTGGGATCTGACAATTCCCTGTATGCCAGGCATACATCTCCCCTCAAAAGCCTGTAAGAGACAGAATACATGGGTAGGGCCTTGAGGTTGTCTGCACAGGACATTCTGCTTACACCCTGTATTCTTTTAGTGAGAAAGCTCTGTGGATGTTCCATTTGTTGGATATGCCTGGTTAGGTACATACTAAAGGCAGCATTATACTCAATGATAGGTCTGATAAGTACAATGCCGAATGCAGTGAAGCAATGACTTCCTTGGACTTAGATGCCATACCTTTGTTTATAAGTTGTGCCATGTAGAATGATTTTCTTACCACTGCAGACACATGATGGTCAAAGACTAGATTACTTTCTATGTATGTTCCTAAGTCCCTGACTACTGGGTCAGCTCTAAGGGGTGTGTTGTCAGTATGATAGCTATGAAGGATGGATGACTTCTCAACGGTACTATTATGTATTTCTTGGCATTTAGTTTTAGTCCGTGGCTCTTACACCAGTTGTTTGCCTGTGCCAACCCCTCCTGGAGAACATTTATGTCAGTGTAAGATTCAATGACAGCTCCTAATTTGCAATCATCTGCAAATTTAGTCAGGCAGAGACCACTGACATTGGCCTTGACTTCTGAGAAGTAAATGCCAAAAAGGAGCGGTCCAAGGACTGATCCCTGAGGGACTCCACTTGTGACTGGCCTCTTTGTAGAGGTTTACCCCCCACTTCTAACTTCCTGGGTCCTGTGAGCCAGTTTCCTATCCACTGGGTGGCATACGGGTTTGTACCTAACCTCTTAAGTTTGTTAAGAATGCCCAAGTAGGGTATTGTGTCAAATGCCTTGGCCAGGTCAAGGTAGGCAGTGTGAACAATTTTGCCCTCATCCATTGCTTTGGTGACCTTCTGAAAGAAATCCACCAGGTTGAGTAGGTATAATCTGCCCTTGACAAAATCAAACTGAATTGGGTCCACTGTCTGGAGGTTTACTATATCTCTATTGATCATCTCCATGATAATTCTTTCCATGGCTTTACATATAAGACTAGTGAGACTTATGGATCTGTAGTTTCCAGGGTCTGTAGATGGCCCACCTTTGTGCAGAGGGATGACTGTTGCCTTTCTCCATTCATGAGGCACAGAACCTGTTTGGAGGCTACAGTTAAATATTAATTCCAGAGGCACTTCTAGGTCATGTTTCATGCTATTTAGAAGGCATCCTGGTATATTGTCTGGGCCCATTGATGTAGTGTTATTTGCCTTAGAGACATCATTAAGAACCCATTCACTAATGATAGTAGGGGGAGTTATATTTGATGAAATTTCCTGAGGGAAGGTTGAGGAGGAGAGAGGTGCAAAGTTGGAGCTGAATTTATCAGTTGGGAGGTTTGCTATGTATTCTTGCTCAGTATAGGTGGCTCCATTTACAATGATCTCTGCACACATTTGTGTATTGCCTTTGAGTTTGCAAACATAGCTAAAAATGCTTTGTGGCTGTTCTTGGTCTGGGAGGTCAAACTTACCTCAAATTTGGCTTTGGTAGACTTTATTTGTCCTCTGAGTTGTTTGTTTAGTTTGAGGAGAATGCTTTTATCCTGCTGGGTGCTGCACCTCCTAATTTTTGCCATGATTTTCTTCTTCCTGTTATACAGCCTATTAATGTTGTAATTCCACCAAGGTGGCTTGTTTTTTGAGTTAGTTCTGTACTTCTTCCTGATGGGTACAACTCCTTCTATGCAGCTATTAACATGCTTGTACAGGGTTTCTGTGAACAGCTCTGCATAGGCAGCAGTGTTCTCAGGGTATATGGGGGCTTGAAATTTTGCCAGGTTCTCACTTAATTGCAGGAGGTTAGCCTTATAATAGTTCCTGAATATTCCAGGTTTAGCTGGGGGTCCAGGTTTATTTTTACTTCAAGGGAGACCATTTTGTGGTCTGCCCTTACCAGGGAAGGTATTACAGTAGAGGGTGTGCAGCTGATCATGCTGATTGACTGGAGAGACTGAAGGAAGCAAGTGGTATGTATGCAGCAGAAGATATGTATTATTGTAGCCTGTTAAAGGTAGACTTTTTTGTCTTTTTATATAGTTGTAGCAAATTGAGCATTCATATCCTAACTGTAACAGCAAGTATGCATGTATTAGTCTGTAGTATAAGACTGTAGTCAGAGTTTGTGGGTTCAAATACATTGAATAACAATTATACAATACTGCCATTTCTTTAATAATATCACATAAAATTAAACTCTATACAAGTGGCATATATGCCCTGCTGTTACCTGTAATCTGTATAACTGCATCAAGCATATGTGCAATATATGCACATTTCAAGGATTACTTTCAGCAATCTATAGTTATAGTGTGTAGTTTTTAGGATGTATACTTAAATATACGAGTGTGAGAGAGGAGAGCAGGGATTCAAGATTCTTGGTGTAGATACATCTCTCGCACTCTGCACTAGAGTGAGTTATTAGTAGAGGGTTGTCAGTGTACATGAGGCAATTGCTACACTGCCTCAAGAGACCCAAGTCAATAAGGCTGGCAGGAGAAACAAGGGTAGCCCAACTATCCATAATGCTAGGTTTGAAGAACTGTTATCACAAAGGGGGTGCTTTCAGGACTGATCTATAAGGTGTTCTGTAGATAAGTATTTCTGATGAGGTTTTTGGCTGGTGGCTGGTGGTTTAATAGGTCACAGCTCACTATCAAAACTTCTTAGACCAGAGATGTACTAAAGATGAGGACTACACAAATGTACTAAAGCTGTATCTAAGGGAAAAATGGTCAAAATGATCTGTCCGGCTATGGCACACAGTTGCGAGGGCCATGTGCGGTGCAAACAAGTAGATACCCAGTCAAATGTGGGGATTAAATTCCAGAAGCTAAAAACTAAAAATACTTTTGAAAAACTCAAAAGAATCAATGAGGCTGCTTACACCAAACCCTGGGAAGTCCTTGCTTTCACTTCTGGGTGAAACAAGATGGCGGCAATTTCTGCAGCAGGAGTTTTGGCTCCTGCTGCTGTTTCTACCATTACTATTTCTAATTTGGCGTCTGATAATGTTTCAGTGTATTTTTCATCTTTATCTCTTCTTTGCCTGGTTCTCAGACCTCTGTTGAATGTTCTACTGTTTTGTCTGTGTTTTTACTTCGGTAGTTGAACACTGTTTAATTGTTTCAGCTCTTATGGCCTTATTTTCTTATTGACTGTCACGTTATGTTTTGGGAAGACTTTAATTGTGGTGTTATGTCATGGTATTCTAGATCTAGGCAAGAGTCTAGTGTTCATTTTTGCAAAGACATTTTATGCCTGGCCTCCCTTACTTTGTGTATCCCTGATGCTTTTATTTATTTTCATGACACTGCATGCACCCGTATTGATTATTGATTTTGTTCTCCCAACTTTGCTGCAGTTTCTTCTTCTTTGTCTTTTGTGCCTTTTTCTGACCACCATGCTTTGTCATTTTCCTTTGGTGTACCCTTTATCTAAGGGTAAGGGTTTGCCTAGATATACTGCTCCCTGGACTTTTATTCCTGCTTGGTAGGAGGTTACTTCTGAATTATGGGAAGATTATTTCACTCCATTGCCTTTCTTTCCTTCTATGTCCTCCTGGTGGTTGGCCTTTAAGCAGAAGTTTGTTGCTCATTATAATTGGTTTGGTAGTTTTATTATTTTTCATTTTAAGCAGTCATCTGATGTCTTACAGGTTCATAGGTTCATAGGTGTATACTAGGCTAATGGCCCTGGAGCCTTTACAAGCCTAGCCAATAGGATTACCCCGGCATTGTGCCATCCAACCTTAGTTCCCAGTGCCTCTGTCGAGCAAAGCCACTGGAGTGATTCTTGGGGTGAATTTTCTATTTCCCATCCACTCATCAATATTTTTCTTGAAGAGGGCTAGTGAGGTGCTCTGCTTGACATGTATGGGAAGTCTATTCCACAGCATGGGCAGTCTCTGGATTATGAACCTGTCCCTCCAGTATATTTTGTTGATTGTGGTAATGAGGTTGAGGTCTCTGGAGCATGTGGTGTGGATGGATTGAGATTTCTTTAGATGTAGCATTTCTAACAGATCTGAGTCAGACATGGCTTTGTACGTCAAGCAGCAATCGCCTCTAAGTAGGCAATATGAGACAGAGAATAGTTGGAGTTTTTTTATTCTGTCCATATAGGACAAATGTTAAAGCCCTAGGATCCTCTTTGTGAGGTACTTTTGCGGCCTCTCCAGTTGTTGCAGGTGGTTAGTGAAGTACATGCCAAATGGGGCATTGTACTGAATGATTGGCCTAATGAGGGAAGAGTAGAGGGAGACAATGACCTCTTTCTTCCTGGATACAAAACCCTTAGTAATGAGATGTGCCACATAGAAGGACTTTCTAACCACAGTGGCAATGTGGTGGTCAAAAGAGAAGTTGCTGTCAACCTGAGTTCCCAGACCTCTTATAATGCCTTCTGTTTTCAGTGGACTACCATCGATGTGGTAATTCATGGGAACCTGTTTTTTCCCAAAGGGGATGAAGACACATTTTGTGGCATTGAGCTTAAGGCCATGGTTCTGACACCAGTCGTTGGTCTCAGTGAGGCCTTTCTGTAGGATGTCAATATCACTTGGGGAGTTAATAATAGCTCCCAACTTGCAATCATCTGCAACCTTTGTCAGCCAGAGTCCCTTTGTGTTGGCCTGAACTTCAGAGAAGTAGATACCAAACAGGAGAAGACCGAGGACTGCCCCCTGTAGGACTCCACTCATGACTGGATGGCAGTCTGACTTGGAGTAGCTACTTTCACACTGTGGGTTCTCCCTGTGAGTCAGTTTGCAACCCACCTAGTGATATAGGGGTTGTTGCCTAGCTATGTGAGTTTGTCTATGATTCCTGAGTGGGGAATGGTATCAAAGGCCTTTGCCAGATCAAGGTAGGCTGTATGAACCACCTTGCCTTCATCCACAGCTCTGGTGACTGACTCAAAGAAGTCGACCACATTAAAAAGGCCTGATCTACCCCTCAAAAAAACAAACTGTGTGGGATTCAGAGTTTGGAGATTCCCTATATCCTTGTTTATTAGGTCCATGATGATGCATTCTATAGCTTTGCATATCAGACTTGTCAGGCTACTTGGCGATAGATCTCAGGGTCTGTAGTTGCTCCTCCTTTGTGGAGAGGGATGACTGTAGCAGTGTGCCATTCAGTAGGGACAAAGCCTGAGGTGAAGCTGTGGTTGAACAGGGCACACAGGTGAGGTGCCAGTTCACTCTGTAGTTCATGTAGAATGCAGCCAGGGATATTGTCAGGTTCCATAGAAGCTGTATTCTTAGCCATGGACAGCGCTGTTTTAACCTGTGCAACAGTAATACTGGGTGCCTGGCAATCTACTGGTATTGTGTTTGGTCCTTTTTTTCGGTGGGGGGGGGTAAAGTTGGCACTGAATCTGTCGGCCAGTATATTGGCAATATCTTTTGACTCAGTATAGGAAGTACCATTGTGTAGTAGCTCAGAGCAAATCTGGGTTTTGCCATGGAGATTCTTTACATAACTATAGAAGGCCTTGTGGTTGTCTTTACTATCTTCTGCAATTCTATTTTCTTAGCTAGCTTTAGAGGATTTGATGAGGGATCTCAACATTTTGTTGAGGCTGATAAGGGAGTTTTTCCAGTCTTGGGAATTCACCTTATTCCACATCAGTTTTCTCCTTCTGTTGTAGAGTTTGTTTATGGCTGGGGACCACCAGATTGGCTTCCTTTTTTGGAGGAGAGTGTCCTGATTCTATTGGGTATGGCGAGATCAATGTCTTTGTGTACGTGTTCATACAGTGCATTGGTATATGATTCGGTGGTCATGCAACTATTATCCATTTGCATAGGTGCTGTGAAGTTAGCCACCTCTGTTTTTAAGGGGCCCAAAGTTAGCTTTGGAGAAGTTTTTCATGGTGGTTACCTTTGTGGGGGGGGGGGGGTGTGGATTTCCAAGGTGATTAGTTTGTGGTCAGATATAACCAGGGAGGAGTTAACTATTGGTGTGGAGCAATGGTCGCCCATGTTAGTAATGACCAGGTCAAGGATGTGGGGGGGTATGATCGAGCTGGTCCAGGGTATTATAATTAATGAATTCCAGGAAATGTTCAGCAAGTGTATTGTTACAGGAGTAGTATTCCCAATTAATGGAGAGGTAGTTGAAGTTGCTCAGTCTGAGAGTGTTAGGTTGGACCCTAATATTCTCCAGGGTGCTTAGGAACGTGGATTGGGACATGGTTGGGCACCTGTAGCAGGCTACAACCTGAATTGCTGTCTTATCCAATGTTAGCTGCACCTGAAGTATCTCTTATGTGTTATGTTGGGCTACCAGTCTGGAGGTGTGCACATCCTTTATGAATATGGAAACGCCACCGCCTTTGGAGCTACGGTCCAAGTCTTAGGGCCAAAAGGTGTGGAATGAGTTATAGCCTTGTAGTACAGGGGTGCTTTCTGCTGCCTTGTACCAGGTCTCTGTTACAGCACAAATGTCGATGTTCTTCATTTTAAGGAGTGCTTCGAGTGAGTGCATTTTGAGATTTAGACTTATGGCATCGAGCAGCATGACCCTCAGATTGCATTTGTTTGTAGCTGTTATGGTGGTAATTTGATCTTTGGAACACCAGCTAAAAAAGGCACTATAGGGGTTGCGAGAGCCTAGGCCAGTATTCGGAAGCCCAGGGGTGACAGATGCAGGCCATCTCTGGCAAAGCATCAAAGTCTGTCAATCATGTCATCCCAGGCAGACAGATACTGGATCCCCTTAGAATGACACCATAAACTTGGCCAGTTGTTGAGATCAATCATTTTCTGCTTATACTGTGGTATCATTCTGGGTGATGGTAGGATGCTGCAAGGGACTAGGGTCATACCCCCCCGGGCTACATAATCTGAGAGCTCCTCCATGTCTCTTTTCATGTAGTCCAGGGGTCATTCACACCCACATGTACAATGACAGAGTCATATTTGTACCTGTTGTTGAGAGACCTGAGTGTGTGCGTTATGTGGTGGATCCTGGCACCTGACAGGCAGCTGACTGTTACTTGCTACTTATTCAATCTAGTGAGTGGAACATCAGTGTGCCTCACTATCGAGTTACCTATGACTAGTGTGTTGGGGATACTGTTTTGCCTTAGGTGCTTTGGTTGAGTGGCACACTGTTTAGGATAGTTATGTTTCTCATGATTAGAGTTGTGTTGTAGTGGTCGAGTGTGTTTCTGTTTTGGAGGTCTCTGCTGTGTGGATAGATTTTTATTGAGAGCCTCCACAAAGGTGGGTGTATGGTTTGTATTTTTATGTGAAGGCAGTGTTGGTGTGTGTTCCAGAGGGCTATGTGCTCCATGTGATGTGGTACAAATATTGACCTTCTCCTCTTGACCAGCTATCCTGCGTGGCTTCCAATTTGGATATATTAGTGCATCTCTCACAAGTCTGGGTGCTGAGAGGTAAGAGGAGAGGGTTGTCAGTGTACATGATGCAGTTGCTACATTGCCTTAGGATGCCCAAGTTCACCAGGTTAATAGGAGAAAGCACAGAGAACTGACCTTTAGACATGCCTGGAGTGGTGGGCATTAATAATAAGTACTAGAGTTGTTTCCTTGTAGAACGTTTAGTGCTGGTAGCACTTTTGTGTGCTACAATAATTGCTACAAGTAGTCTCATAAAGTGCTAGAGTAATAAGCTAGTAAAATTGCAGGCAAGGAGAGAACTAGTAGATCTAAGGGAAAATTTGAAGAGCAGACTTTGGCACCGCTCAGTCGCTTACAAACAGTCTTGGATACAGCAAACCTGTATCTGGACTAGACTAGTTACAGAAAAGGTGGGAAACAAGCACAAACAGTGGCTTTTAAAGCAGAAAGTTGAAAGAGATGGAAAAAAACTGCACAAATGGTCAGTAAACTATGATTTCTGGGCCAGAAACCACTCCTCTTGTGGTAGATAGGCTATCTAGTGCTTACCACTCCCAATGATAAGCTAGAAGGCTTCCCTCCAACACAGAAAGGCTTGGGGGCTCAGAAGCTTACATACAATCCTGGATACCGCAAATCTATATCTGGACTAGACTAGTTACAGGAAAGGTGGGAAACAAGTACACATGAGGGCTTTTAAACCAGAAAGATGAAAGAGATGGGAAAAACTGCACAAATGGCCAATAAACTACAATTTCTGAGCCAGAAATCACTCCTCTTGTGGTAGATAGGCTACCTAGTGCTTACCACTCCCACTGATAAGCTAGAAGGCTTCCCTCCAACACAGAAAGGCTTAGGGTCTCAGAAGCTTAGAAATATTTCATGAATAGAGTAAATCTGTATCTGGACTAGACTAGTTACAGGAAAGGTGAGAAACAAGTGCAAATGTGAGCTTTTAAACCAGAAAGTTGAAAGAGATGGAAAAAAAACTGCCCAAACAGCCAATAAACTACAATTTCTGGGCCAGAAACCACTCCTCTTGTGGCAGAAAGGCTACCTAGTGCTTACCAATCCCAATGATAAGCTAGAAGGCTTCCTTCCAACACAGAAAGGCTTCCGGGGCTCAGAAGCTTACAAACAATCCTGGATACAACAATTCTGTATCTGGACTAGACTAGTTACAGGAAAGGCAAGAAACAAGCTTAGAATTTTTTTTTTTTTTTTTTTTTTTTTTTTACAGAAAGTTGAAAGAGATGGAAAAACTGCCCAAACGGCTCTCTCCTCTTGTGGTAGATAGACTACCTAGTGCTTACCACTCCCAGTTGATTTTCAATCTGTTGTGTGTCAGGACCCTGCTAGTGCTTTTCAGCATCTTCGAAAGCTGCATTTGCACAATATTGCTCGAGGCAAGGTAGTTCTTTGGAACTTGGCTCATTCCTTTAAGGGTAGGGGTGAGGAATTTCTTCCTTATATGGGGTAGCATATGCTTAGGACAATGACCTTTATTGATAGTTTTCTAACATCTTCTGGTGATCTTGTTACTACTAAGGAAGGTACTTTGCTTGAAGTTAATTCTTATTTGTGTTCCTTATATGGTGATAAGGCTTCTCCTGCTGAATCATGGCCCATTCTGGTGATGCCGGCTGCTTTTAGGGCTGCTCTTGATGAATCTATTACCTTGTTTGAGGTTTGTCTGGCCATTTCTTCTTTTAAGGTCGATTCTGCCCCATGGTGGGATGGGCTTTCATATCATTTTTGCCACTCTCTTTCTGATGTTCAGTTGTCAGCACTTGTTCAGTTGTTTAATTAGTGGTTTTATGTGCAGGAGTCTTTTGAGCATCTCCTTGATAAGGCTTTCCAGTGATTGTGTTTTGGCACTCCTTTCCATTGTCTTTTCAGTAGAAAGTTTATTTGTTGAATGGTGCTTTGCTAGGTACTTCAAGGTATGTTTTTTTTCTGTTTATTTGTTTCCCTGTTCTTGGTCTTCCTGTCTTTTGTCTGACTTTTTCATTTCTTTTTGGGGACCTCTTATACACCTGTACGGAGGTGTATTTTGTATTCTCCTCCTGCTTCAGGTGGTATTGGGCTGCTCCACCCTGTTCTTTTTCTATATACTTTATTTCTTTTACCTGTTTTGCAACATTTGCAAGCTGCTGATCCTTTTGCTTATTTGCTTTACTCCTGGCTTTGTCTGGCCAGTTTTGGCAGACTTGCTTGGCTAGGAGTTGTGAATGGAGAGTCCCCTCTAAGGTACTGCTGGAAGTCCATTCTTTGTTGCCTGGGTGGCATGTTACCTTGGGTGCCCTTCGTTCTTCTAGGAAAGAGTGGTATTCCACTCTTTTGACCCATTTCTATGCCATTAATGGGTATCAGGGCTATTCCCCTGGGAAGTTACAGGAGTTAACTCAGCATAGGCGGAGTTATATACCTCTTAGCCCCCATTGGAGTGATGTTTGTGGCATTGTTTCCTTGATAATTTACCAGTGAGGTCTTCTTATGTTTTCTTATTCAGTAGGGGCCCGGTCATGTCCCCATGCTGGCTGTGGGACTTTGGAAACTGCAGGACATTTTTTTCTTAACTGTAATAAGTTGTCTGGATTTTGGGAGGATGTTCAATGTAACTGTTCAGTCCTCCATTTATTTCCCATTACACTTGATAATTGTTTGTATAGGGATTATGGCTGCGCCTGCACTCCAGAGGTTGCTTGGGCAGATTTCCTCTTGCTCTCTACCCTGAGACTTCTGTGAGCTGCCTGTTGTAGTGAGGTTCTTGCTGGGAATGTTCTATCTATGCCCTCTTTACTTGGTCAGTTGAGGATGTGGCTGTCACACAAGTGGTCAGAGGTTGACCTTGCCCAGCTTGCTTGTTTTTTTTGCCAACCATTTATTATTGTTCTTGCATTACAGGAGGTATTTCTTTTTGTGACAGTTTTTTGCACTGGTATTTTTGATATCAGTGCTATTCTTGTTTTAGGTGTTTATATCTCCTGTTTTGCTTGACTGGAGTGTGTTTTATAGCGACTGCATGCCTTTCATATGGACTTCCCCAGCATTTTTTATTCCTGCGACCATTTCCTTTCTGGTGCTTTTTGCTGTTTACAGTATTACAGGACATTATGCATTTTTGTAGCCTTTTTTTGTTTTTGTTTTTGTTGCTTTTGTCCATTTGTTTGTTTTGGGTTGAGTGTTTGGCTATTAGCAAGAGTTTGTATTTTGTAGGTCTTTTTAAACCTGTAGTACTGTTTGGGGTTCTTTTTCTTTGTAAGGTTGTTTCTTCTTTGTTAGGGGTTTTCTTGTTATGTAAGACTTTGTCTAGTTTCATTGTGATTGTCCTTCATCCTTTATCTTTGGGTGAAGGTTTTGCATTTTGTCAGGGTTTGTAGTCCTACATGGCTGTTGTTTTCATTCCTTGTTTGCGCTTTATTGTCTCTTGCTGTCTTCCTTTTCTTTTTTCTTGCTCAGTATGAATCCAAGCCCTAAACCAATTGCCTTCACAAGACAGGTTCCAATCAGCATACTTCTCTCACAAGGGTGCAGAAGGGCCCCTTCCAATCAAAGATGGCTTGAAAAATGTGCTCAGAATACAAAAGCCACTACAAACAGATCCAGATGTAGCAGACCTGTATCCAAACTATGCTACAACTACTAGCTACACTAATTTAAATGGGAAACAGTAAAAAAAAAATGTTTATGTTTTAAACTGCAGAAAAACATCAGTGAGACACTAAAAATGTTTTAAACAGCAAACAAATCAGTTATTTAAAATACTGATTGGTGTAAAAACAGAACAAACAGAACAGATGCTTTGCAAACAGTGAAAATAGCAAAAAAAGCTTTGCAAAAGTAAAAACAGCAACACAACAAAATATGATTTAACAGGCACAGTATGGCAAACAAATGCAGTATAAATAGTTTAGTTTACAGTATTAAAATACAGTATTAAATAATCAGAACACAATAATAAACAGCAGTAAATAGTACAATCAAGCAAATAAATAAACATGCAGCTTGTGTTTTTTAGGAAGCCCAGAAGCCTGTAGTCATCAGGTATCTCAGCTTAGAGTTGTGGCTGGTAGCCCATCTCAGTTTAGCTCAGTTCAAACAAGCAGAAACCTACTCAAATGCAGAGCACAAATGCCATAAGCTAAAAATTAATTTTTTTTTTTAAAAAACTCGAATGAACCAATAACTGTGCTTTCTCTAACCACTAGACCAATCACCCACACAGACTATGTTCTCATAGAAGGATGTACATCAACATACATCCATCTGAGTTGGGGGGACAACGCCCGATACATGCATGCATGTGTAGACACATCTTGACTCCTCATCTGTGAGGTAGACCAACCTGTCATCATGGATGTTTTCTAAATGGAACTAGTAATATCCCAGCTGTGTGCAACAGACCTGTGACAGTTGTTAATGTCGCATCATGTCTGTTACATCGGTTAGATTTCCTCAAAGTGGTCAGCGAGGGCATGCATAATGACAACACTATCATCCTTTTGGACTTGACAAGACCAAGGTATTTGACACAAATCTGCACTGAGGTATTCACTCAACACTGTCAGATGTGGCCATAAACACCTATACCCCAAATGGGTAGACCAGTGGATCACATATGTGGTGTCTAAATATGGTGATATGTGTGAACTGACCTATTTCTCAGGTCCAGTGATCAGGTCCATACATCGGGGCTGTCTAGTGCACCCTTTCTTGCCCATTATTTAAGTCACAGACTTCACAAACAAAATACATATCATGTGTCCAAACAGCTGTCTAAAGGACTACAGATTGTGGGCAATCTTTGACTTCAGCTGTGATATTAGTATAATACAGACAGTATCAACACACAGCAGCAATTGCTACCACAGCCATGGCAACATCTGCAATGAAACAAATCATGGAGGGATTTGTTATGTCATGAAAACAAAGGCACAATTCAGGGATAATGTAGACATCACACCCTATAAGCACACCAATAACTTTGTGACCTGTGCTCTGGGGTAGATGGTATGTGGAACGTCCACTAGCATCTGGCCACAATGCTGACTACACTCTTGTATGTAACACAACTACTGTGCATGTGAAGGACATCCACATCAAAGGCCAGACTACCTCCACAGTTCACAGCTTTCATCACACCAATAACTGAGTACAATACACCCTTCTTCATGTGCCTCCCTACGCATCTTCCAGTGATGTGTAACTGAAGTGTACCACATTTTCCAGAGTGAGCTGTCAAACATCTTAATGTATGTACCTAGGTATTCTTTTGGTTGCGCAGACATTACTGTCTGTGCAGAATCCCCCTCAAGTTTTACAAGAGATGGATACATGATACCTGTTCTGGTGATGCATATAGTACGTACATAGCTGTTTAACAACATAGATGGTATGGGTAACATAACATTCATGACAGTGTAAATTGCGCCATATATATATATATGTATATATATATATATATATATATATATATATATATATATATATATATATATATATATATGCTATGCACACCATTCATCTAGCCTGTGTTGATCATAATGTCACATACTGGTATAGCAGTGTCCCTCCTAACACCTCCAGCAGATGTTACAGTGTCAGGACTGTGTGTATGATTATCCTCATAGATTGCTGACATGTCATAACAGCTGTATAAGTGTGTTAGTACAGAACCAGCTCTGATCACTCAAAGTCACATATGTTATGTCAGAGAAACAGGATTACTGTTAGTATTATTCTGATATTGTCCATGATTGTGCATGCTTCTTTTACTGTTTCCCATGAGCCTTTACCTGTGTCCCACTTGTTGGAGACCTCTGCTGAGATTGCGTTCATATTCAGGCAAATAAGCTTGCACAGCTTAACAATATGCAACCTACCCCAGTTGTATGTAACATCACTGATGGATGTCCTCTGCATTGTTCATGTAAGGATGATTGTCTCACAAAGACATCTTCCCCATTATTATGTCACTTTGTGCGACAGTCACATAATACACATTTCCACTGTGCAGTCCATAGTATACCATATTGATATGTGATTGGTGTTGTTGCTACAACTGTCTTCCATTGACATGCTCTCATCTGCTGTACATTAGGTTGTTTCACCTGTTGTCTTTCCCTGTGTTCATTCCTACAATTCTTCTGTGTGTCTCTATTCAATACCCACATTGACATGCTCTCATCTGCTGTACATTAGGTTGTTTCACCTGTTGTCTTTCCCTGTGTTCATTCCTACAATTGTTCTGTGTGTCCCTATTCAATACCCACACTTCCCCTGAGTGTTTATTTTAGATGATAGTACATGTATCCTTCTAGATCATTTACACACCTTCTGTACAGAATTCTTGGAATGGAATTTCACAGTACTCTGCATTGTATACACTATCCCGTACTGTGTTTGGAACATATACATAACTGTATGTTAAGCCCTGGTAATCATTGTGGCATTCCATCAATCCCACTAACCTACTGTGCTCTTGAGGTAACCAGGTTTCCAATCCATGTTATTTTACATGGTTTCATGGCTGGCAAGACTGTTGTTAGCAACAAAACCATGCTTGTTTATGTTCAAATACAGTGCGCGGCATGAATATGTAATTAGTGTTGCTGCTCACCGCCCATCACTGAGCATGCATGTAAACTCAGTGCAGGCTTTGCATGAAGCCTATGCAGAGTTTACTGAATCCCTAGGACTGAGTATTCTTGCTTTAAATAAGGGCTATAACCAAATGTAATGGGCTGAAAGAAACTTTGAAAGCTCTTTATATAAATTAGTTCAGAAGACATTTAATGGGTCTTTCCCCAAATCTCTTTCTTTAAAATTATTTTTAGCAACTAAGAGTGGTCATCAAATTCAGAGGTCCTCAGTATGTCCACATAGATGACATTTCTTGATTGTCCCTGTTCCATATTGCCATAGATTTAATCAGTGGCATAGTAGCTGGTGGTCAGTATTGTATCTTTTTCTGCAGTTATGCAGCACATGTGATGCAATACAATATTTGTTGAGATGTTCCCATACCTGACTTTTTTAAGCAGTTTAAATAGAGAACTAAGGTTAGATATTGGACAATGTTAATATAGGAAGGAATGGGGGAAAACCTGGAGAAAGATGATGATGTCATGTGTAAAGGCAGCTCATAATATACCTGCGGTAAACGAAAGGATAAAATAAAGGTAATTGGTATGGCATTGATTGTTCCTGCAATCCTAAGAAAGAAGGAGATGAATGGAGATATTTTACTGATAGAAATAGAAGGTGATTTGTTAATGAGCTCACCTACTCTCAGTGATAAACTTGTGTGAGTTATAGAGAAATCTGAATGTAATTGGAAGTTGTTTTGCTATGCTATGATCCTTAATGCTTCTGGCAAAAGTTTAAAATAGCACTTCAGAGCAGTTAACCTAGTATTCACCTATGAACCTATAAGATAGTGCTACTTCTGTGATAAATAATAGATTTATGTTTGCATTTATAGATAAGGTTATTGGTAAGAAGACAATGCAGAAACTACATTAGTATGCATTTATAAAGGTCAGTTATATATTTTTTGTACTTTTTTTTAATTGTCCTGTCCTTTCCTGATACCTGCTGCCCTCCATCTTATCCCAGCACCCTCTTTCACTACCACTAGTACCCTCTATACCAGACATGTCTTTTCACCAGGTGGGGCCTCCAGATATTCTGGAAGTTGGCCTTGTGGCACAAGTAATAACATCAGGGAAATGATAGATAAGGTGATGGGAACCTTCATGTTGTGATAGCTAGTCAAGATCACCTGCTACAAGGAGCAACATCAACATGTATAGTGCACTAATGTCCTGTACACGCATCTGACCACTACACACAGAATGTCATGCCATTACCCAAAGACTACTGTTAACCTATGAGACTCCTGATCTCCAGCAGAAGTCACAACGGCAGCAATCCCATTCCAAACTTCCCTTTCAGATAGGAAAGTTAGCTGATGGCTATTTTATCCTATCCTTGACCAACCCTACCAATGGCACAAGACCATCTCTAAACTGCTGTCGGTAACAACACTGCAGATGTCTTGCCTTGGTGTCATTGGGCCTCAAGGTCAGTTAAGTATTTGAGCTAAAGCATATAAAATATATCTGTTGCATTTGCATTTCTAATAAAGCAGTGTTGTGTTGTTTTACAGTAAAGCTTTGATTTATGCTATTTTCTTCATTGAAATCATGCAGTTTAAAACCATTATATCTCTGTTCCGAAAATACAAAACACTTTAAAAACTGGATTTACTTCATTAGGTATATTGTAATATGGAACATGCTGGAGGAGGATGGACAGTGTTCCAGCACAGGGAAGATGGCAGTGTGGATTTCCAAAGAAATTGGAAGGATTACAAAGTGGTATGGTACATATTCAGAGATTTAGTACAAATTATGGCAGCTAATGTTTTTGTTAAATGATATTCCATCTGTGCTGTTATCATCTGTACTTCTTTTTTTATACATTTTCTTTAATCTTGCTGTTGTATGTTGGCTATGTCACTGTTCTAGAATTGTGTTTCTTTATTATAACCATCCATGAATGGGGTGTTACTGATTTTAATAGCCTGAAACTATGATTAAGGGCAAAAAAAAAATGGGAACTTACTAATATTCCAGTTTCTGTTGCAGAAACTATCTTGAAAAATTGCCTATCTTATTAAAATGTACATTCAGTTTCAGCTACTGTTATCAGAAATGTTCTAATGAAGAATTGCATATGTACAGAAGTCGAAAACAGTGGTCACAGGCCCAGAATAAATGGTGTAACATGGAAAGTATTGCATTTTGCTGACCATGTATAAGCAAATGTCTTCTTATCTGATTCTACCTTTTCTATCACAGCAACTCTGTTCAATCTTGTAGTTTCTCCATGATGTTTCAGCAGTTTTCATTAATTTATAAAATAACACTTAAGACTTGTATAAGACTTAATATTACTGCATGTACAAATCTTAAATGACAACTTACAGTCAGAACCCTAGATCTTTATACTGAACATCTCTGTCTGATTCTAGGACATGGATATACATAAACACCAAACATTATGGTTGAAATTGGGTTATCTTTTCTACTTCTGATAAAAACATTGACCTGTAATGTCTAGCTTAGTAGAGGATACTGGATTATTCACTGTCATCTTGGGTTTAAACTCCAGTACTGTTTTTTCTCTTCCCTAATTTCGGGTCTATAGTAGATCAGTGAACGCTTAAACAAGCGAACGCTGATTGATCGACCTTACTTTAGCGAATGTTCAAAATATCGAAGCAACAGAAACCCAAATTTTTTCCTAGGGAAAGAATTTGGTTGTCCATTTCTGTTGCTTTGGTATTTTCAGTGCTGTGGTGGAAAGTTATGGGTCGGATTCAGGTAAGTGTGTGATTGTGGATGTGAGTGTTAGGGTGGGTTAGGTGAGTTAGGGTTAGGGCTTGGGTTAGGTATGTGTGCGATTGTGTGGACATGAGGGTTAGGGTGGGTTTAGGTGAGTTAGGGTTAGGGAGCGGGTGAGGCGAGTGTGCGATAGTGACGGACCTTAGGGTTAGGGTTTGGGTTAAGGTAAGTGGATAGTTAGTGGTGTGTGCATAGTTTAGTGTAGGGTTAGGTGTCAGATTTTAGGTGTATGTGTGTGGATTTCTGTTTGTTTGGTGTGCTTGTGTTCTGTGTATGTGTTTTGGATCAGCGATTGTTTTCCCTAGGAAAAAAATCGCTGATCTGACAGTTCGAGATTGTAAGCTTTCGCTTACATAAGGTCGATCAGTCAGCGTTCGCTTTTTTAAACGTTCGCTGATCTAATATAGACCCTCTAATTTCTACCTGACTAGAGTTGTTTTCAGCTTTAATTCAAAGCATGAAAGAAATTTATCAGTTCTGCAGTAATGCCATCAGAAACTGTTTGCTACAACTAAGAACAAATAATCCATCGAGAATAAACTGTTGGACTGTCCACATTCTACTTATAAGATGCATTAGAAGTAATAAGTATCAACTTTTCTAAGTAATTCAGGATCTGTGATGATGCTTTGAGTTTTTGCACCCTCTAGACAGAAGTCAGAAACACACACACACATACACACACAAACACACGTGCGCATACTCACATGCACATACACAGAGGTGCATCTGCACACAGACTCAGTAATGTTTAATTTTATAAATATGCAAGTTTAGTTCTTTTAAGAGGAAAGATCACACCTGAAGTAACTTCACTTGAAAACAATTTAAATGTAATTCATGACAACATATGTTGAGCATCAAAGACCTAAGTGGTATAAAGTCTAAGAAATAATTTAATCTGTAGTTTGCATAATTCATTTGACTGGAATCCGCGGTGGTGGTGCTGCGGTAGCGTTGTCACCTCACAGTATGACGTTGTCCTGTTCGATTCTCAGCTAAAGCGTCTTCTGTGTGGAGACATGCGTGAATGGGCGTACCTTCGTTGAAGGTTGTGCGTCATTGCTGGCAACTCGTCACGTAAAAATCTACTGCCAATCATTAGCGGACCAGAGTTCCGCTGTGGCGACCCCTAACCAGGAAAAGCCAAAAGACACAACAACATGCTATTCTGTAAACACGGAATTGCAGTTCTAGCTGACAGCTTGTTACTGATATTAAATATGGCTGAATTATTCAGAAGCAAGTTAAACTTAAAAACTCCACTAAACATGAAACGATAATTATTGGAAGGAAAATACTTGAAATAATTCTGAAAAAAAATTACAATAATGGGAAACACGTTTTGCAGTTGATTTGGCAATTCTACATCAAAGATTTGTAAGATCAGCCACATGTGATAAACAAAAAAATAGACTAACCATCCATTCATCCATTTTCTAAACTCCTTCTTCCAGTAATGGTCACAGTGCTAGCAACTGAGCTGTGTAGATCACACTTCTCTACACTAGCAATGGCCTCCAGGTCATCCTGTGGGATTCCCAGTTGTTTCCAAGTAGTTTCTGGATATAATCCTTCCAACATTTCCCAAGTCTAATACTAAGCATTCATCCAGTAGGATGTATTCACCATATAGGAAACACCAAGGAATATTCTTCCAAGTTGCTTAAACTATCTAAAATACTTTCTTTCAACCATAAGGAGCAGTGGCTGTACTCTGATTTCTCCCAGACTGCAAAAAGTCTGACTTTATGATGGAGAGTGAACCCAGCTACACTACTAAGTAATGTAATCTTTGACATTTGTGTCTACGTTTAGAATGGGGCATACACTAACCGGTAAACAGACAGCTGTATGCTGTGAAACAGTTCTCATTTCTCCATGGCAGTACTGCTGCTAATGAACTCATTCTCAGCTCTCTGCTGGGGAAGGACTCTAATATAAGATAATTAGAAGTATCAGGTCTTCCAATAAATAATCTGAATTTATTTCCTGAAGTAATGACTGGTCCAGTCTTCTTGCATTCCATGGAATTGTCAAAGTTTTCACCAACACTAGTGCCCAAAAGCACCAATGTTCTGCCCTAATCCATAGTCCAACTCTCATAGTCATATCATATGACTGGGAAAACCATAGCTTTGACTATATGGACCTTTCTGACAATGTTGCATCTTTGCTCTTTAAAATCATATTCAGATTTGCCATAGCTTTCATCTCTAAAAGCAAGCATCTTTTAATTTCATGGCTGCGATAACCATCTGCAGAAATCTTTAAGCCCCAAAAAATAATATCTTTCACTGACACAACTTCTTCTCCATCTATTTGCAAAGAACTAACATGGCTAGATGGCATAATTTTCATTTTTATGCTGCACAACAAACATGTTTCTGCACTTTCTGCTTTCACCTTTAATTACATATTGTTCAATTCTTCCTCCTCTTCATCCATTAGAATGGTATCAATTGCTAATCTGACTTTATCGATATTTTTCACAATAATTTGGATTCCAGTATCTGATCCACTTAAACCAGTATTTTACTCGATATAGTCAGTATATAAATGGAATAAATAGGGTGATAATATACAATATTGTCTTACACCTTCCTCAGTCTTGCACCTGTCAGTTTTTCCGTTTACAGTTCTAACTGCTGCTTCTTGCTCAAATTCATCATGAGGCAAATTTGACAGTGTTTGTTATGGTCCAACAGTTAAAGGTTTTAGAGTTATAAGGCACAAGTAGATATTTTACTGGAACTCCATTGCTTTCTCTACTATCCAGTGGATGTTGTCAATTTCTATGATGCCTCTGCCCTTTCTAAAACCAGACTGCACATTTGACAGCTCTTGTTCCATATACTGCTGGAGTGCAACTTGCAGGATTATGCTAGCATGTGAAATAAGTGCAGTTGTCCGATAATTTGAATACTGTCTAGCATTGTCCTATTTTAGAATTGGAATATGAATTGATACTTTAGGCCTGCTGGCCACTGTTATATTTCCAGATTTAGTGATATATTTCAAGCAGCACTGTAACAGCATCATTTTGTAGTTTTTTTAAACAATTCATCCAGAATTCCAGCACTTCCTGTGGCCTTGTTATTAGCAAGGTTTCTAAGGCCCATTTAATTTCACTGTCCAGGATGTCTGTCTTTAGATAAGAAAACATACCATCAAGCTTATCACTGATGTTAGGGTCCTTCTTTTATATTTCTTGGGTCTATTCCTGGCACCTCTCTTTACTTTTGAATTAATACCTCTTATGAAAAAAAGAAATTGCTAACATCCCTTGATGGCAGTATTTTGAGAGATGCAAATTACCCTTTATGTACATACAAGTATTTTACTTTCATGGCGTTTGGATGCACAAAGTCTGCTTACTTATTTTTATAGTCATTTATTGGGCTCTTTATTGAAATGTCAGCACTTAAAATACCAAGTGCTAAAAAGCTGAAAAAAAGACTGAAAACCCAGAGAAGAGCAAATCTCGAAAATCACTCTTCTCCTTAAAACTTCAAGCCCCACCATCCTCAGACTTATCTATCTATATATATATAGGGTCTATATTACTTAAACAACCACTCAATATAGCGAGTACAGCATAATCGAGCAATTGCAAGTGAATGTTCTATAAACGGAAACCCAGCCTCGTCGAAAATCAGAATGTCGAAAAATTTTGTTTGGCCAACTCCTTCTCCCAAGTGATGTAAGAGACAACAATGCCTTAATGAATATGTAAAAGTGTCAACAGTGCATCCAAAACATCCCCTTCACCTCAAAAATAATAAACTAACACTACCTGAAACGTGTGTGACACATATCAAACCATATTGTGTATAGAATAGTAAACAAACATAAACCTGCGATCACGGTGATAAACTGCAGTACAGATGTTACACCTTCACTAGAACTGCAACTGCACAAAGGAAATCTTGTGTATTATAATCTTGTCTGTGTTGCACAACATGTTGCAACCTTTCGTGTCTCAACAATGTCTTCATTTTCTTAGGGGACGTTGGGCATCCTGACTGTAAACCTGCTCTGGTGTCGTTAACCTTATTCTGTTCTCTAACTAACATTGCCAGAACATATGGAATATCACAAATCCACCTGCCAAGCAAACAGCGGATTTGTCTATGCCATCCTTCCACTTGATTTTGTGTGCGAGATAAAGAATGACTATTCAGGTTGAATACATTCCAAAACTCTATGCTGAACATGGGAGGGAATCTAGATACAGACGACATCCTAGTGTTCTGTTTCCTAACCCGACCCAAAACAAATGTGTCAGAAAAGTATGACAGTAACTCTTTGCCGTCAGTAGGAAATGTGTCTGATAGCTGCTTAAATGCTGGAACTACCTCTTTCACATCCAAGAAGGACAAAGCAATCAGTTTTTTCACACTGGTTTGAAAATGGACAGATCTACCATATAACATTGCTAATCCGATGCTCTGTACCTTTCTCCAAACTGCCTGACTGAAATGAAATAGACAACCCTTAAAATGTACATCCAGGAAATTATGTTTAACACTTCTAAGAGCTGCTAATTCAAAGTCAGACAAAATATACTTTACTGATACTGTCAATTTAGCATGCAATAGGAGATCAGACAGGCAGTCCCACATGAAATTATAACAATTATATGACTTCTTGGTCATCAGACAAAAGACTAAAGCTACGCACTTAGTGTTTCCCCCCTATGTCAAGAAGCCATGAATGCTGTAGATCTGCCTGCACAAGCGACTCTTAGTAAGGAAAACACGATCCATAAGCCATATAGGGGATTGACTTAAATCCCTAAGATTTTCAGTGGTAGAGAACACTAACACATGAATGTTGTTTGCTGTATCAAATATCCGCTTTTGAATGAAACAACCCTCTTTTAGGGTGCACTCAGTAGGGTTTACAGTTTCTAAACTAGTAGAGCCTAGAAGATAACTTCTGACTGCACTACGGCGAACCCTGTTAACCCACTGCAGAATTGATTGTCTTGATGGCATAATAGCTGCGTATGCTATGGAACTAGAAGCACAGACATCATCCACAACAAGTGCTGGGGTATCTCTACATGACCGTGCACTTTCCTGTAATTTATCACAGGCTACGTATTTCTCTACTTCACATACGTCTGATGCATGGTGATGTCCCGAACACTTTAACAGTAGTTTACCATACATATCCTTCTTTGTTACTGCACGTCCTTTACACATTTCCTTCAATTTTAACTTACAACACCAATACTTCCTGTCTTTCAGTACCTTTTCCAAACTGTACAGTTAGCCATCAATGTTTAACATTTCCCTTCCTTTTTGAGACTTTACACATTCGTAATAGTCTCCTACAACACCAGGTGAGAAGCAGTTCAAGCTAGCCATAGCGTTACGCTCTCCTGCAGTATCACAACTACTGCTTTGACATTACTCACTTTATTGTTTAAACTGTGTGCTTACTGTTTAACATTACACTACGTATTTTCTGCTTTGTGACAATCCTTTCATACGTAATTGATTACACACTTGCCGTTACTTTACAGCGGGGACTATCTACAGTGATTGCATTGCCGTTCTGCTGCAAATGTGTTCATTAACTGACGTAATGCATCACTTATTTTTGACTTGGCCAAACAAAACATTTAGAAACTCCTGTTTCCGATGTTTTTGCCCATTGAGTACATTGTCGTTCACTTTAACTTGTTTGAGTATGTTGCACTCGATAATTTAAGGAGTTGTTTAAGTAATATAGACCCTATATAGGGTCTATATAACTTAAATGACTGCTCAATATAGCGAGTACAACATAATTGAGCAATTGCAAGTGAATGTTCAATAAACGGAAACCCAGCCTCGTCGAAAATCAGAATGTCGAAAGATTTAGTTTGGCCAACTCCTTCTCCCAAGTGATGTAAGAGACAACAATGCCGTAATGAATATGTGAAAGTGTCAACAGTGCATCCAAAACATCCCCTTCACCTCAAAAATAATAAACCAACACTACCTGAAACATGTGTGACACATATCAAACCATACTGTGTATAGAATAGTAAACAAACGTAAACCTGTGATCATGGTGATAAACTGCAGTACAGACGTTACACCTTCAATAGAACTGCAACTGCACAAAGGAAATCTTGTGTATTATAATCCTGTCTGTGTTGCACAACGTGTTGCAACCTTTCATGTCTCAACAATGTCTTCCTTTTCTTAGAGGACTGAGGGCATCCTGACTGTAAACCTGCTCTGGTGTCGTTAACCTTATTCTATTCTCTAACTAACATTGCCAAAACAGATGGAATATCACAAATCTGCCTGCCAAGCAAACAGCGGATTCATCTATGCCATCCTTCCACTTGATTTTGTGTGCGAGGTAAAGAATGACTATTCAGGTCGAACACATTCCAAAACTCTATGCTGAACATGGGAGGGAATCTAGATACAGACGACATCCTAGTGTTCTGCTTCCTAACCCAACCCAAAACAAATGTGTCAGAAAAGTATGACAGTAACTCTTTGCCGTCGGTAGGAAATGTGTTTGATAGCAGCTTAAATGCTGGAACTACCTCTTTCACATCCAAGAAGGACAAAGCAATCAGTTTTTTCACACTGGTTTGAAATTGGACAGATCTACCATATAACGTTGCTAATCCAATGCTCTGTACCTTTCTCCAAACTGCCTGACTGAAATGAAATAGACAACCCTTAGAACATACATCCGGGAAATTATGTTTAACACTTCTAAGAGCTGCTAATTCAAAGTCAGACAAAATAGGTTCCCTATTAGAAGACCGAAGAAACATTCTTTCGAATGCGTCTTGGTCAAACTCAAAAGCCTGAAACGGCAAAATATCGAAACGGCTTTTAAGCAAATTCTTTTCCCTGGGAAAAAAATTGCTTGGCCGCTTCGTTACTTTGCTGTTTTTGGCACTGTAGTGCAGTCTCGGAGTTTGTATATTTAAGTAGGGGGGTGTGGGGGGGTGAAGCCCCCCCACTTAATGTAATGTTTAAAGTATGTTTTTTTTTTTTGGTTGTTGCTGGAACAGCGATTTTTTTCCTTAGGAAAAAAATTGCTGTCCTGACAGTTCAAAATTGTAAGCTTTTGCTTACATAGGGTCGATTAATCACCGTTCACTTTTTTAAATGCTCAGTGATCTAATATAGACCTGACAAAATATATTTTACTGATACCGTCAATTTAGCATGCAATAGGAGATCAGACAGGCAGTCCCACATGAAATTATAACATGTATATGACTTCTTGGTCATCAGACAAAAGACTAAAGCTACACACTTAGTGTTTCCCCCGTATGTCAAGAAGCCATGAATGCTGTAGATCTGCCTGCACAAGCGTCTCTTAGTAAGGAAAACACCATCCATAAGCCATATAGGGGATTGACTTAAATCCCTAAGATTTTCAGTGGAAGAGAACACTAACAGATGAATGTTGTTTGCTGTATCAAACATTCGCTTTTTATTGAGACAACCCTCTTTTAGGGTGCACTCAGTAGGGTTTACAGTTTCTAAACTAGTAGAGACCGGAAGATAACTTCTGACTACACTACAGCGAACCCTGTTAACCCGCTGCAGAATTGATTGTCTTGATGGCATAATAGCTGCATATGCTATGGAACTAGAAGCACAGACATCATCCACAACAAGTGCTGGGGTATCTCTACATGACCGTGCACTTTCCTTTAATTTATCACAGGCTACGTATTTCTCTACTTCACATACGTCTGATGCATAGTGATGTCCCGAACACTTTAACAGTAGTTTACCATACATATCCTTCTTTGTTACTGGACGTCCTTTACACATTTCCTTCAGTTTTAACTTACAACACCAATACTTCCTATCTTTCAGTACCTTTTCCAAACTGTACAGATAGCCATCAATGTTTAACATTTCCCTTCCTTTTTGAGACTTTACACATTCGTAATAGTCTCCTACAACACCAGGTGAGAAGCAGTTCAAGCTAGCCATAGCGTTACGCTCTCCTGCAGTATCACAACTACTGCTTTGACATTACTCACTTTATTGTTTAAACTGTGTGCTTACTGTTTAACATTACACTACGTATTTTCTGCTTAGTGACAATCCTTACATACATAATTGATTACACACTTGCCGTTACTTTACAGCGGGGACTACCTTCACTGATTGTACTGCCGTTCTGCTGCAAATGTGTTCATTAACTGACGTAATGCGTCACTTATTTTTGACTTGGCCAAACAAAACATTTCAAAACTCCTGTTTCCGATGTTTTAGCCCATCAAGTACATTGTCGTTCGCTCCCCAGCTTCAATGTGGTGCTACACCAGAAACTTCAATCTTCTCACAGTCCCTGGACAGGTTTTATGATTAGTTCAGCAATGGCTAAGGTGGATCTGGTATCCAAACTGAATTAGCAGAGAACTTTGCAGCCAGCTGATAGTCAGCTACTGGAATCCAAATAGAGGCCCTACAAATCTGCAAAAATGGAACCACTTCCATCATCTCCATCTTCTGGCACTGCCATCTCAGAGAAGAACATACTCATATGATTTAGGAGGTCCACAAAGAGTTTGATCAACCTTTCAGAAATGTCCCGAGATGGGTCAGATTTTATTGACCTTTGCCAAGGACAGTGTGCTCAGTATCCTAATCTCAAATTGTCAGATAGCTTGCCACCTAAAAGTTATTCCTTAAGGCCTTCACTTAAATGACTGCTACATCTAGTGCTTCTGGTAAGGTTACCATTGGCAAATGCATGTGAGACAAGGACAGACTAATAGAGATCTACTGGTCCCTCTGTACTCCTTAGCCTCTGAAAGAAGCACTCAGGTACATTGGGCTAAAATAATGGCTATCTGATTAGCGTAAACTGTGCGTATTCATGGATGAGGTAGTCAGAATTAGCAGGGACAAAAAGGATTATATTGTGGTTTACATTTATTTTATTTTAGTGTTTTATAATTAAATTTATAATAGCATAAGTGTCACTGCTCCAAGAAAAAAAAAACATTTCCCTTAAAAACCTGAGAGCAAAATCAAACTGCACTATCAATACTTGTTCTATGTCAAAAAATATTTAATGTAAAAAACTGCTTTCTATCAAAAATTGTGTGGTAACCAGTGCAGTAACCTTCCCCAATCTAAGATAAGACATGTCTCATAAAACTGTTTCCAGTGACCACTAAGGACTTCCTCTACTCCCCCCTTATTCACTGTAAAGCTGGAAATCAAATTGCAGTCATCATAGCCAGATTAACAAAGATTTTTTTATCTTTATGTTTACTTATTTGTTAACCAACTAAACCCACTGGACACATTGCCTCCTTTCTGCAGTAACCCAGAAGTACTGCCTGGTTAATTGATTTGTTCAGAGTAACCCACTAGGCAACTGAAGGTAGAAGGAATCAAACCATCTACCTTTGCCATAGGGAGCAGATCACTAACAGTTCAGAGATTTAGTCCTATGTGCTAACTGCCAGACTGAAAGAAATCAGAGGTTCATTACTACCCAGATAACCAAGGTTTCATTAATGATAATGTGACAGCAGTGACGGGTGTTCAGTTTCAACAACATCTGTTAAAATTTTGAAATAACTACATTTGTAGATGTGGCCATCCCAAAGACTGCAATAAGAAGTAATTCATTTTGTAGTACAGCAAAGAAACTATGGAATACACTTCCATTAAAAATCAAGAAGGTTGTCAGTCTTGTGATCTATAAAAGTAATGTGGATAACTGGTTTGGGGTTTGGTTTACAACCTTTATAATGGTGGCTACAAACTCCTCAATGCCTTTAATAGAGGCTTTGAGTTTGTTACAAGTACATTGAACATTGGAATACGTGGAAATTAAAACCATCATATCTAGTTTGTGAACTTCCCTGAAAAAATATTCAGTGCAGGAATCCGTGACAATTGACTTCACTTCAGCCCATTCCTTCCAATTTATTCAGTATCCTTATTTCATCAGTTGAATCATCTTAGCCTCATCTTATAGGTTCATAGGTAGGTACTAGGCTATTGGCCCTAGGGCCTATATAAGCCTAGCCAAAAATGTACCCTGGCTGTCGCCATCCAAGAAAATTATTTTCCTGTGCCCCTGTCGAGCAGAGCCACAGAAGTGATCCCGAGGTGAATTTCTTATCTCCCATCCAATCATCAAGATTTTTCTTGAAAAGTGCTAATGAGGAGCTCTGTTTGATATAGATAGGTAGTCTGTTCCAGAGTATGGGAAGTGTCTGGGACAGAAATCTATCCCTCCAACATGTTCTGTTTATTGTGGTGACAAGGTTTAGGTCCCTAGAGCATGTAGCTTGAAGGGATTGGGATTTCTTTAAGTGAAGCATGTCCAACAGCTCTGGGTTTGACATAGCTTTGTATGTTAGGCAGAGCTCATCTCTGAGTAGGCGATATGTGATGGAGTAAAGCTGGAGTTTTTTGAGATGGTCTGCATAGGGCATCTGTTTGAGGCCAGTAATACTCTTTGTGAGGTATTTCTGTGGCCTTTCCAGTTGTTGTAGATGTCTTGTGAGGTACATACCAAATGGGGCATTGTACTCTATAATGGGTCAAATGAGTGATGAGTAGAGGGGAACAATGACCTCTTTTTTTCTGGATGAGAAACCTTTTGTGATGAGGTGAGCCACGTAGAAGGATTTTCTGACCACTGTGGCGATGTGATTATCAAAGAAGAGACTACTGTACACCTGTGTCCCAAGGTCTCTTATCACATTTTCGGCATTAAGTAGACTACCAGCTATGTGGTAGTTCATGGGTACAGAGTTTTTACCAAAGGGGATGACAATACACTTTTTGGCATTGAGCTTCAGGCCATGGCTTTGACACCAGGCATCTGTCTCAGTGAGGCCCTTTTGTAGTATGTCGACATCGTTAGGAGTTTCGATTATGGCTCCTAGTTTGCAGTCATCTGCAAACTTTGTTAGTGAAAGACCTTCTCTGTTAGCCTGTGCTTCAGAGAGGTAAATACCAAACAGGACAGGACCCAGGACTAAACCCTGTGGTGCTCCACTTGTCACTGGTCTGAAGTCGGATTTGGAGTCTGCTACTTTCACAGTGTGGGTTCTGTCCGTGAGCCAGTTGCCAACCCATCTTGTGACATAGGGATTTATACCTGGTTTAGTGAGCTTATCTATAATTCCAGAGTGGGGGATGGTGTCGAAAGCCTTGGCAAGATCTAGATAAGCTGTGTGAATCACCTTACCCTCATCTATGGCTTTGATGACTGCTTCAAAGAAGCCAATCAGGTTTAGGAGACATGATCTGCCTTTTACAAATCTGAACTGGGTAGGGTCCAGAGTTTGGAGATTACCAATGTCTTTGTTTATGAGTTCCATGATGATACGTTCTATGGCCTTGCAGACCAGGCTCATCAGGTTAATGGGGAGGTAGTTCCCAGGGTCCGTCGTGGCTCCCCCTTTGTGGAGTGGGATAACCATCACGGTGCGCCATTCAGTGGGCACAAAGCCTGAGATGAGGCTATGACTGAACATAGTACTTAGGTAGGGTGCCAGTTCATTCTGTAGTTCATGTAGAACGCAGCCTGGGATATTGTCAGGTCCCATGGATGCTGTGTTCTTGGCTTTGGAGAGTGTGTTTTTACCTGTGCAGCCGTGATTACAGGAACTTTCCATTCTTCCGGTATAGAGATGGGCCCTCTAGGGGATGAGGGTGGGGGTAAAGTTAGCACTGAACCTATCTGCCAGGATGTTGGCAATATCAACTGGTTCTGTATATTTAGTGCCATTGTGCTATAACTCAGAGCTGATCTGAGTGTTGCCATTGAGATTCTTGACATAGCTATAGAATGCTTTGTGGTTGTCTTTAGAGTCAGTGGCAATTTTGTTTTCGTAACTAGCTTTGGAGGATTTTATGAGGGATCTCAGCTTCTTACTGAGGTTGACCAGGCATCCAGTCATGGGATTTTACTCTTTTTTGCAACAGTTTCTTTCTTCTGTTGTAGAGTTTGTTTATGGCAGAGGACCACCAGATTGGCTTCTTTTTTTTGGAGGATAACATCTTGGTTCTATTAGGCATAGCATGATCCATGCACTCATGTAAGTGCTTATAAAGTGCATTTGTGTAGGATTCAGCAGACGTATCTCTATTGTCCGTCTGCATGGGTGTCATGAAGTTTGCCACTTCTATCTTAAGAAGTGTGAAGTTGGCTGTGGAGAAGTATTTTATGGTGGTTTCCCTAATTGGGGGTGGGGGTGGGATGTGGATGTCTAGGGTGACCTTTCAACATTCTTCTTCTTCCATTTTACCTTATACCATTCTCAGGTACCTCTTCTAAGTGTATGTGATACAAAGTCTGCTGAAGTTATAAACCTGGTTTAGAAAAACATTCTCCAGTCTTTTATTCTTTCACCTGAATGTCTCACAGCCCTCACTTCTCCCCTTTAATCATTTATGTTATCCATATGCTCTGTCTCCTACAGGTTACCGAGAGGTAATCCATGCCTGGCATGCAAGGCGTCCATGGATCCAGCTCTGATGGACCTTTTGCACAACTGCAAAACAAAGAGCATCAGTACCACTAGATCCAAGGATTTAAATTTTGCTTATAACATAAATAAACATGTTGGTGAGACAGAGATGTGTCTCAGGGGATCCCATGCTCTGAAAAAGGCTCCCCATTCACGTGAAACAGTGTCCATCCCTAACCATATCTAAGAGCATAACCTTGACCAATGGATGCAAAATCAGAAATTCACCCTGGTCTGGCCCCCATGTCTCTGATCGACATAGGCAGATAGTAATGGACAAACTAACGTAACTTCCCCATAACCTCTAGAATGTTCCTAACTAACATACACCCACCTACTAAATGCCTGTAATACACAGGGACATGATTGGATTGGACTGCATGGCTAGGCTTATAAAGGTCCTGGCTGGTGGTTGTTAGTCTAGTATATCGCTATGAACATATGAACCTATATCTTTCATTGTTTTAATATTTCTTCTACGTACTGTGCCACTTTAACACCTGAATAAGGCTTAAGACCTTTTTTAGCTTTTTTCACAGTTTGTTTAATTACTTTCATGAACTCTATTTTACAGATCTAACAGCTATTGGGGTATTTATTTATTTGTTTGTTTATATTTGTTAACAAGGACAGAGAACTGATCCACATGGACCTTTTTAAGGGTAGGCCCAAGAGCACTTTCTGGTTAAGAAACTTGTTCAGCACCAAACTATTAGACAAATGGAGAAAGAGGGAATCAAACCCCGGACCACAGGGAGCAGCTGCTTAACAGCTCATAGTCTTAATCTCCTCCATTAACTGAAAGACTCATTTAATGGATTGTTAGTTGTTACACCATCAAAATCATCTAAAATAGGAGTAGAATTATTAGCATGTTACATAATCATTTATTTCTGTGCCATCTATTTTGCAGTTTCTTGTTTTCCTTTGCCCAAATATAAAATGTCTGTATATCTGTAAATTCCTATTGTACTGTCATGGAACATGCATGCAGCTTAGCCAGGAAGGAACTACTCTGAATGATAAGACAGACACACACACACACACACACACACACACACACACACACACACACACACACACACACACACACACACACACACACTCACACACAGGCAGATATGCACACACACACACACACACACACACACACACACACACACACACAGACACACACACACACAAACTCTCTCTCTCACATCAGAATCCATTTATTTTGTGGTATGTAAGACATCATGTTTCATTGTTACAGAAAGACTCTGCCAAACATCTCAACCAACAAACTAAAACAATGAATAAAAAGGCCACACAGAGAAACCAATCAGTGAAAATTAGAAGCAAACTCTAGCAAAGCCAAAGTTTCCACTCAGTGATTCCTTAAATCTCTTGTACTAAAGACACATAAGATATATGCAAATGAAGCAGTACTGAATGGCTATGACTTCTTTCTTTTTTTAAGTCTGTTATAGACAAATTCAGGCCAATAAAACCAAACCCAACTAGCTGTGGACATGCATATTACAGCCTTCTTATGACATAATCAGCCCAGCATAAGTGGCATGTTTGGCTAACCTTTAGAAACACAAGGTTGTCATATACAGCTGATGTCCACAATTATTAGGGTGTCTGCAAATTATGGAAAGAGTCTCACCCTGGGGAAAACCACCTTCTTGATCTTGGTATTCCCCCTGCCAGTTAAGTATGCAACCATGTAACCAACAAACTAAAATAATGAGTAAAAATGTCACACAGACAAACCCATCATTAAAAATTAAAAGAAAAACCTAGCCAAGCTAGAGTTTCTACTGTGTGATTCTTTAAACCTCTTGTAGATGCACATGGGATATATGCAAATGAACTGTTAAAGACATCAGGTGTTTCAGCTATATGGCAGTTCTGAATGCCCGTGACTTTTTTCTCGCTTTTTAAGTCTGTTATGGACAACTTCAGGCCAGTAAAGTTAAAATCCACATGCATGTTTCAGCCTTCTTATGGCTTCATCCGCACAGCATAAGTGGAGTGTTTGGCTAACCTTTAGAAACATAGGGTTGTCGTACTCAGCTGATGTCCCTAACCATTAGGTGTCTGAAAAATATCCCAACCAACAAACTAAAACAATGAGTAAAAAGATCACACAGACAAACCAATCAGTAAAAACTAAAAGAAAAATCTAGCCAAGCTAGAGTCATTTGCATATATCCCATGTGTCTCTAATACAAGACGTTTAAGGAATTGCACAGTGGAAACTCTAGCTTGGCTAGACTTTTCTTTTAGTTTTTACAGTCTATCAATAGATTTACTTGCCCCTTGCATATGTATTTGTACATTTTATTATGTATTTGTCAGCATTTTTCTCATTGTAGACAGATATATGGCTATACATCCCTACCTAGTTAAGCAGTTATATAATATAAACAGATTACATAGTCATATCACTAGATATTACTTAACATATTTTCCAAATAATTTTGCTTTTTGTCTCTGAAACAATATAATAGCAGTTAAGCTAAATTTGAAATCAACTTATTAAATTATTCTTCTCAAGGTTCACGGGTGCACTTTCACATTTGTATACTAACAAAAGGAAACTTTAGTACAAAATGACATAACAATACCTTTAGGTGCAGATTCAAAAAAGCCTACACAGTACGCTAAAACCATGTTCACGTTCTGGTGCGATGTACACATGGTAACACACCATTTTGTATTCAGTAAGGGGCTCTACACAGTGTGTCTGTTTGCCCAAATATAAAATGCCTGTGTATCTTTAAATTCCTATTCTACTGTCATAAAACTTGCATACAGCTTAGCCAGGAAGGAACTACTGTGAATGATAAGAATGTGCACACAAGCATGAGAAACATCATGGCATACTAATTACAGCATAAGCAGGTGAATTGTATGCTGATCAACCAATCCAGGATGGCAGAGCTGTTCAACAAGCTATAACGCAATCGTGTAGACTCATAGATTCAGTGTAAGTTAAATTTTTGAATTCCAAAACCTATTGGAATACAGCCAGGAGGGTACTCTACATGTGAACACTGTTCAGGGATGCGGTTGCTGTTATACATATGTTATATATATATGTATGTGCAACAGGCACAAATCTATAGGTTCATAGGTATTTACTAGGCTAATGACCACAAGGGACTTTTTAAGCCTAGCCATGAATCCCAAATCTCTGACAAGTTTTGATACCTTTGATAAGTGTAAGCATGGTCATGGGAGATGAACCATTTACAGGTTACCTGTTTGCATTAGAGACATAGGTGCCAAACCAGGGATGAATTTCTGGTTTCCCATCCAAATGTCCAAATTGCACTTGAATTGGGTTAGGGAGGAACTCTGCTTCACATGGATGGGGAGCCAGTTCCATAGACGGGGGTAGCCTCTGGGATACATACCTTATCTCTCCAGCAAGTCCTATTTATATCACAGGCAAGGTTTAAGTCTTTAGAACAGGTAATTCTGCTATTGTTTGTTTTGTGGATATGCAGGAGGCCTTCAGAGTGTGGTCTGACAATGCCCTGTAAGCCAGTCATAGATCTCCCCTCAAAAGTTTGTAGGAGACAGACTATAGGAATAGGGCCTTGAGGTGGTCTGCAGAGGGCATATTACTTACGCCCTGTATTTTTTTAGTGAGGAACCTCTGTGGACATTCCAGTTGTTGAATATGCCTGCTTAGGTACATACCAAAGGGCACATTGTACTCAATGATAGGTCTGATGAATGCTAAATAGAGTGGAACAATGACTTCCTTGGACTTAGATGCCATACCTTTGTTTATAAGTTGTGCAACATAGAATGATTTCTTCACCACTGTAGACACGTGATGATCAAAGGCTAGATTATTATCTATGCATGTCCCTAAGTCCCTGACTACTGGGTCATCTGTAAGGGGTGTGTTATCAATATGATAGTTACCAGGGATGGATGACTTCCCAAAGGATACTATTATGCATTTCTTGGCATTTAGTTTTAGTCCATGGCTCTGACACCAGTTATTTGTCTGTGTCAACTCCTCCTGGAGAACATTTGTGTCAATGTGAGATTCAGTGACAGCTCCTAATTTGCAATCATCTGCAAATTTAGTCAGCCACAGACCACTGACATTGGCCTTGACTTCTGAGAAGTAAATGCCAAAAAGGATCAGTCCAAGGACTGATCCCTGAGGGACTCCACTTGCGACTGGCTTCTTTGTAGAGGTGGACTCCCCAATTCCAACTTTCTGGGTCCTGTCTGTGAGCCAGTTGGCTATCCACCAGATGACATATGGGTTTGTACCTAACCTCTTGAGTTTGTCAACAATGCCCGAGTGGGGTATTGTGCCAAATGCCTTGGCCAGGTCAAGGTAGGCAGTGTGAACAATTTTACTCTCATCCATTGCTTTGGTGACCTTCTCAAAGAAGTCCACCAGATTGGGTAGGCATGATCTGCCCTTGATGAAACCAAACTGGGTTGGGTCCCATGTCTGGAGGTTTACTATATCTCTGTTGATCATCTCCATGATAATTCTTTCCATGGCTTTACATATAAAGACTAGTGAGACTTATGAGTCTGTAGTTTCCAGTGTCTGTAGATGGCCCACCTATGTGCAGAGGGATGATTGTTGCCTTTCTCCATTCATGAGGCACAAAGCCTTTAATTCCAGAGGTGCTGATAAGTCATGCTTCATGCTATTTAGAAGGCATCCTGGGATATTGTCTGGGCCCATTGATGCAGTGTTCTTGGTCTTAGAGAGAGCATTAAGGATCTGTTCCCTAGTGATTGTAGGGGGTGTTATATTTGATGATATTCCTGAGGGAAGGTTGAGGGGGAGAGAGGAGTAAAGTTGGAGCTGACTTTATCAGCCAGAAGGTTTGCTATATCTTGTGGCTCAGTATAGATGGCTCCATTTACAATGAGCTCTGCACACAACTGTGTATTGCCTTTGAGGTTGCAGACAAAGCTAAAGAATGCTTTGTGGTTGTCCTTGGCCTGGGAGGCCAAACTTACCTCAAATGTGGCCTTGGTAGACTTTATTTGTCCTCTGAGTTATTTGTTAAGTTTGATGAGAATGCTTTTATCCTTCTGGGTGCTGCACCTCCTAATTTTTGCCATGATTTTCTTCCTCCTGTTATGCATCTAATTGATTTTGTGATTCCACCAGAGTGGCTTGTAGTTAGTTCTGTACTTCTTCCTGGTGGGTAAAGCCGCCTCTATGCAGCTACTAACATGCTTGTACAGGGTTTCTGTGAACAGTTCTGCATAGGCAGAAGTGTTCTCAGGGTTTATAGGGGCTTGACATTTTGCCAGGTTCTCAGTTAGTAGCAAGAGGTTAGCCTTAGAATAGTTCCTGAATATTCCAGGTTGAGCTGGGGGGCCAGTTTTTTTTTACTTCAAAAAAGACCATTTTGTGGTCTGATCTTACCAGGGAAGGCATTACAGTAGGGGGTGTGCAACACTGTCCCATATTTGTATGGACCAGATCCAGTGTGGTTGCACCCCTGGTTAGTGTGTTGACTATCTGGTCCAGGGTGTTTGTGTTTACAAAATCCAGGAATCTCTGTGCATGTACATTTGATGTCATATAGGATTCCCAGTTAATAGTGGGGTAATTAAAGTCATCCATGAATATGGTATTGGGTTGGATGGTTAGTGTCTTTAATAAGCTAGTGCTGCTGCAAATAGACCTTGGCCAAGAAGGAAAAGGGTATTTAGACCTCTGTTAACTTACCGCAGTCTGCATGATGTAGAAATTGTAGAGTGCTATAGGGTGGATAGAGACACACTACAGGAACTCTGCAACCTCTGTCATCCACAACTGAGAGCAAAGGCAAACCAAGGAAACCAATACCTGTGGAGACTAAGGTATGTGTACCACTTAAGAGTTTTAGATACAGGAACTTCTCAGAGGACAACAGGGCATATGTTGGAGATATAACAGGCATCAGCACCCAGAATTAGACAATGTCCCAAAGACAAATCTTCCAACATAAAAGATCTGTCAAAAAGCAAATTGAAGGTCATGCTGCTTACTGCTGGGAGCCTTAACCTGAAAATGCACTCACCAGTTCCTCTCCTGGCACTGGAAGATGCTGACATCTGTGCAGTCATGGAAACTTGGTTCAAGGCTGTGGAGAGCACCCCTGCCTTACCAGGTTATACCTCATTCCACATATTCTGACCCCAAAATGAGGTCAGGAAGACTAAGGCTGGTGGAGTCTCTGTCTTCATTAAAGACAAGCACACCTCCAGACAGGTTTGCCAGGACAACGCACTAGAATTACTGCAGGTGCAACTGACAGTTGGCAAGACACTCATCCAAGTTATAACCAGCTATAGACCCCCCCCCCCATGACTCTGCATACCCACTCCTCTTACCTGGACCTATTTGACTCCGTCAAGGTACCCTCTAACACTCTGATCCTTGGTGACTTCTACTACCCCACCATAGATTGGGTGAACTACTCCTGCACTAATGCACTCACCTAATGATTCTTTGACTTCATCAGTTCTAAGTGTAAGGTTGAAATACAGGTGCACCTGGCTTCTAATCTACCACACTCCCAATTTTATTAATGCTTGTTCATAGGTTCATAGGTAGGTACTAGGCTACTGGCCCTAGGGCCTATATAAGCCTAGCCATATGGTACCCTGGCTTTCGCCACCCAAGAAAATCATTTTCCTGTGCCCCTGTCAAGCAGGGCCACAGAAGTGATCCCCGGGGTGAATTTCCTATCTCTCATCCAGTCATCAAGATTTTTCTTGAAAAGTGCTAATCAGGAGCTTTGTTTGATATCGATAGGTAGTTTGTTCCAGAGTATGGGAAGTCTTTGGGACAGGAATCTATCCCTCCAGCATGTTCTGTTTATTGTGGTGACAAGGTTTAGGTCCCTAGAGCGTGTAGCTCGGGGGGATTGAGATTTCTTTAGGTGGAGCATGTCCAACAGCTCTGGGTTTGACATAACTTTGTATGTTAGGCAGAGATCGCCTCTAAGTTAGCGATATGTGATGGAGTAAAGCTGGAGTTTTTTGAGATGGTCTGCGTAGGGCATCTGTTTGAGGCCAGTAATCCTCTTTGTGAGGTATTTCTGCAGCCTTTCCAGTTGTTGTAGATGTCTTGTGAGGGCCCAGGACTGAACCCTGTGGTACTCCACTTGTCACTGGTCTGAAGTTGGATTTAGAGTCTGCTACTTTCACAGTGTTTGTTCTGTCAGTGAGCCAGTTGCCAACCCATCTTGTAACATAGGGATTTGTACCTAGTTTAGTGAGTTTATCTATAATTCCAGAGTGGGGGATGGTGTCTAAAGCCTTGGCGAGATCTAGATAGGCTGTGTGAACCACCTTACCCTCATCTACGGTTTTGGTGACCGCTTCAAAGAAGTCTATCAGGTTCAGGAGACATTATCTGCCTTTTACAAACCCAAACTGGGTAGGGTCCAGAGTTGGAGATTACCAATGTCATTGTTTATAAGTTCCATGATGATACGTTCCATAGCCTTGCAGACCAGGCTCGTCAGGCTAGTAGGGTGGTAGTTCCCGGCGGCCGTGGTGGCTCCCCCTTTGTGGAGTGGGATAACCATTGCTGTGTGCCATTCAGTGGGCACAAAGCCTGAGGTGAGGCTATGATTGAACATGGTACTTAGGTGGGGTGCCGGTTCATTCTGTAGTTCATGTAGAATGCAGCCAGAGATGTTGTCAGGTCCCATGGATGCTGTGTTCTTGGCTTTGGAGAGTGTTTTTTTTACCTATGCTGCCATGATTACAGGAACTTTGCATTCTTCTGGTATAGAGATGGGGGTGAGAGAGGGGTAAAGTTAGCACTGAGCCTATCTGCCAGGATGTTGGCAATATCAGTTGGTTCTGCATATTTAGTGCCATTGTGCTGTAACTCAGAGCAGATCTGAGTGTTGCCATTGAGATTCTTGACATAGCTATAGAATGCTTTGTGGTTGTCTTTAGAATCAGTGGCGATTTTGTTTTCGTGACTAGCTTTGGAGGATTTTATGAGGGATCTCAGCTTTGTACTGAGGCTGACCAGGGAGTTCCTCCAATCATGGGATTTTACTCTTTTTTGCAACAGTTTCTTTCTTCTGTTGTAGAGTTTGTTTATGGCAGGGGACCACCAGATTGGCTTCCTTTTTTTGGAGGATAGCATCTTGGTTCTGTTAGGGATTGCATGAGCCATGCACTCGTGTAAGTGCTTATAAAGTGCATTTGTATAGGATTCAGGAGTCGTACCTCTATTGTCTATCAGCATGGGTGTCGTGAAGTTTGCCACTTCTGTCTTAAGAAGCGTGAAGTTGGCTTTGGAGAAATTTTCTACGGTGGTTTCCCTAATCGTGGGTGGGGGTGGGATGTGCATGTCTAGGGTGATTAGCTTGAGGTCAGATCTGACCATTGAGGAATTGACCTCTGATGTGGAACACCGTTGGCAATGACCAGTACTAGGGTATTGCTGCCCCTGGTGGGGGTGTGCATAAGTTGATCCAAGGCGTTGGAACTTGTGAAGTCCAGAAAACGTTGAGCACAAGAGTTGGTACATGAGTAGTTTTCACAGTTGAAATTGTCCATTATTAGAGTGTTAGGTTGTACCCTAATATTTTCCAGTGTATCAAAAAATGAGGAGTGGGAATCCTGGGGCATGGTGGGGGATCTGTAGCAAGCTGCAATTTGGACTGCGGTCTTGCCCAGAGTTAGTTGCACTTGGATAATCTCGGATGCATTATGCTGAGCAACTAGACTGGAGGTGTGGATATCTTTAATGAATATGGACACACCTCTGCCTTTAGTGTTTTGATCCAGCTTAGGTGGCCGAAAGGTGTGGTATGAATTATAGCCTGGTAATGCAGGGATGCTCTCTGGAGCCTTGAACCAGGTCTTTGTCACTGCACAGATGTCGATGTTCTCCATTTTAAGGAGTGCCTCAAGTGAGTGCATTTTGAGGTTTAGACTTGTAGCATTGAGTAGCATTACCCTCAGATTTTGCTTGCTTGTACCTGTTATAGTGGTGAATTTGTCATTTGAACCTTGCCTAAAAAAGGCACTATAGGGGTGGCAAGAGCCTTAGCCAGTATCTGGAATTCCAAGGGCGACAGGTGCAGGCCATCTCTGGCAAAGCATTGTGGTTTGTCGATCATGTCATCTCAGACAGACAGATACTGGATCCCCTTAGAATGACACCAGAAGCTTAGCCAATTGTTGAATTCAATAATTTTGTCCTTGTACTGTGGTATCATTGGGGTGATGGCAGGATGCTACTCAGGGATAGGGTCATACCTGCCTAGGCTACAAGATCGGACAGCTCCTCCATGTCTCTTTTCATGTAGTCCTGGGAGGTACATCTCAGGTCATTCACACCAACATGGACAATGACAGAGTCATATTTGTACTTTTTGTGGAGTGACCTGAGTGCATGCGTTATGTGGCGGATCCTGGCACCCGACAGGAAGCTGACAGTAACTTTCTCATTATTTTGCCTGGTGAGTGGAACATCAGTATTTCTGACTATAGAGTCACCTATGACTTAAGTGTTGGGTACATTGTTATGCCTCATGGGCTGTGGTTGAGTGGCACACTGAGTTTGTGGGCTATGTGTCATTTGGGTTGTGTTGGGGGGTGGAGGTTGCTTGTGTTTCTGCTTTGGAGGTCTCTGTTGCTTGGGTAGATTTTTATTGAGAGCCTCTGCAAATGTAGGTGTGTGTTTTGTGTTTCTATGTGTGTGTTTTGGTGGTGTAGGTTTTGAGGGACTATGTGATGAGTGTGGTGTGGTGCAAGTGTTTACCTTCTCCTCTTGACTGTATAGTCCAGTCTTGGGTGAAGAGAGCTTTGCTTCCACTTTGGCTATATAAGTGCATCTCTCAC
The DNA here is from genome assembly GCF_019279795.1 of Protopterus annectens. NCBI lineage: Eukaryota > Metazoa > Chordata > Ceratodontiformes > Protopteridae > Protopterus > Protopterus annectens. The sequence goes on along the minus strand of NC_056731.1, from coordinate 1,670,702,776 downwards.
AGGTTGTAGTGTTGGGTGGTAGGAGGAGAGGGTTGTCTGTGCACATGAGGCAATTACCCCAAGATGGCCAGATTCATCAGGTAGACAGGAGAAAACACTGGGAGCTGACCCTTAGACATGCCTGGATAGGGGCTTATTTATTAAGTACTAAAAACTGTTTTCCTCTAGACAAGTGAGGAAAGTTGAGTGCTGTAGTAATTTGTAGCTTATTTAGTGCTTACAATGAGTTCTGAACAAGTGCTGAGCTCAAAGAAACAGATTTGAGTGCTGAAACTAATAAACTGGCTAGTTCTAAGAAACAAAATTAACCTAGAAGCCTTCCCTCGAACACAGAAACGCTTGGAGGCTCAGAAGCTTACAAACAGTCCTGGATGCAGCAAATCTGTATCTGGACTAGACAACTTACAGGAAAGGCAGGAAACAAGCTTAGAATTTTTTTTTTTTTTTGTAAAGTGGAAAGGGGAAAGGAGGAACAGACACTAAGTGGGTTGGCCTTTTCAAATGTTCTCCCTGGATTATGTAGAATGAGGAGTGTCCCAGATCAAATTTACAGTAGGGGTGGGCGACTGAAAAGCCACTAAGTATAAAAACAGGATACCAATAAGGAGGGAGGGTGGGAAAGAAAAATCAGAACAAACAAACCCAACCAGATGCTTAACAATTGTAGAATAATTCTAGTTAATACCACACACACAGTGAAACTAGCTAGAAAAGTATTTGCAGACAATAAATAACTCATAAAAATAAGCAAAAAAACAGGATACTTAATGTTATATATCACAGATTAGTTTGCTCAGTGCCCTTCCTCCGATTGGCTCAGTGTGAAATGGCAGAAACACTCACAAGTTAACTTCTTAAGTAGTCCCCTCAATTTTAAAAAACAAATACAAATTTCAACATAATTATAAATGACAATATGTATGTATAGTAGTGAAGCTCATATGAATTATATGTGTGACAGAGGGTATATTGAATATTATGTTTCTGTAATTATAATTGTCTTCTCTGGCCTTGAGTGGCCTTCAGACCTAAATGATACTCATATACACATGAATGTATAAACCAGAACCTTGTCAGGTCACACACATACCTGGTTAACCCCTCACTTTGGTGTGTGTGTGTGTGTATGTACATATATATATATATATATATATATATATATATATATATATAGATATAGATATATATATATATATATATAGATATAGATATATATAGATATACATATGTACTATCCACACTGCTGACTTCTGCACCGCTTTGCTTAACATGATTCATATGTTCAAACACTTTGCCATCAATCGCACAAACCAGCTGCTTGGTGGTGCACTATGAACAGTGCTCATTACATTTATTACTTATGTTTACTGTCCATTTAATCTTCATCCCATGAAAGTGCATGTAAAAACACAAAAGGAAGGCACTTTTTAAGGAGCAAACACATATGTACCCTATAGTCATGTGTTATCTGCACCCATGCACTTGAAACTTAATTTCTCAGTACCTGTTCCCAAATATATCAACAAGACTACCGAAATAAATAAAAATGCCTTCTTATATAACCATGTGCATCTTTATACTGACAATACTTTCTGATTTTCCAGTACTTTTTAATGTGGACAGTTGTTTGCAGTTGTATACATATAGTTTGCAAAGCTGTCTTTTTAAGGTGTACCTGCACACTGGAAACACAACAGCAAATGCTACAATTTGCATTCTCATTAATCTGGTAACATGCAGATCTTTAATATCTTGACAGTTGTACATGGTTAGCCATCTATTTCCGACTTGTGCTGTGGCATTTGTGATAAGTACTGAGTTCTTTAACTGGTGTACTTAGTTAGGTATAGGTTCTAATCTCACTGTCATCAACTGGTGTGTGTGTCTGTCTAGTCAGAAGACCATAACTGTGTATTCTTCAGTCATCAGTACAATCCCATGGAGTATTGAAACTTTGAAAGTTGTACATGACTACACATCCATTTAATTCAAGCCTCACAATATCGACTCTTAAACATCCAATGATCTTGTCATAAATCATTCAGTCTAATACATATGAAATGTTAAATGGAATACACAACTAAGCACACATCTGTGTGTGGATGTCAGCAGTCATACCCACCTAGAGGATACAGGCAATCTTCTAGATGACAGTTTGTCTCACATGTGACCACCCTGTCACCAGTAGCCATCAGCCAAACTATGTATGCAAACATTACTCGATTTTTATTGTCAAGAGGGCAGCTTATCTGTGCACTCTCTACGGCTAATAACACAGAAGTAATGGGCCCTGACAACATCACAGGTTGCCTATAGCATAACTTAAAACCTGACCTACCAGACACCGTTGGATCTGTACGTCAAGACAGCTCCCAGACAGCTTATGTTTCCATAGAAGGGTGTACAGCAACATGCATCCTTCTGACTCAGGGAGACCATCACCTGATGCATGGAGTTATAGACCCATCCTTACTCTGTGAGGTAGGCCAAGAAGTCATTCTGGACCTTCTATAAAAGGACACAGGAAATATCCAGACTGTGTACTAATTTGTTCAGGCTACATCATGTCTGTTACATCTATTCGCTGTCTTCAAGAAGGTTACAAAGGGCATACATGATGACACTATCATCCTGTGTAACTTGACCTGGCCAAGGCATTTGACACAAATCAACAGTCATGTAGTACAGAGAAACTGTCACAAGTGGACATAAACACTTATGTCACCAAGTGGGTAGACAAATGGAACACATAATTGACAGATAATGATGTTGCAGTGTGTGAAGTTACCTCTATCTAGAGTCCAGTGACCAGGTCCATACCTCAGGGCTCTGTGGTAGGCCCTCTCCAGTCCATTATTTAAGTGTCAGACATCAAAACTGATTTACACAGCCTTTCTCCAACCAGCTTTGTGGAGGGCTGCAAATTATGGACAATCATCGAATCCAAGTGTGGTCTTGGCATAATGCATAGAGTGGAAATAGTCTCTGCTAGGTTAGCAACCAAAGCGTGAATGGACTCGGAACAAGGAATAGAAAACGAATTCATTTCTATTAAACCTTTTTTGCAGTTATTATAAGATGTATTGATATATCAATTTTGAATAGATATAATATCACTTGTAGTTTGTGTGATATGGAAAGTTAGCAAAATATTTAATTTCTTAGTCACACTATTTTGTATGTGTTTATATCAAATTTTATATACATATGATTGTTTATGACATTATTATTCTCACTTTGAGCAGTATTTATTCAGTGCAGTTTGATTTTCAGTATTTTTCCAGGCAGAGTTGTATTTATAGCTAATACATTTATGTATACATCAAATATATTATGTACATTTTACAGCATTTACATTTTACACTTTTTATATATTAGTACAGTCAATTAATTTATTACAATTTTGGTATTTAATGTTATTATTAATTATTGTATTTTTATTGTGTATAAAATTTTTAATTATCGGAGGAAAAGTATTTTATTATGGTGTTTAAATATTACTTGCATTGGCTCTTTAAATAGGAAGTGATTATTCAATTAGCAATGAATTCTGGCGCCAAAAAGTTTTTAAATATGTTCCTTATTTTGATGTTTAGTGGTCTGAAGAAGTCTGCTTTGCAGATGAAAGCGCTTACCACGTTGTACAGAGTACTTCAATAAATTGTGTTTTTCTATTCCTTGTTCCGAGTCCATTCAGGCTTTGGTTGCTAACCTAGCAGAGACTATTTCCAGTCTCATTGTTGTGATTACGTTGTTGTAAGGAGCTTTGGATTTATAATGCATAGAGTATCAACACACACAAAGAATTGATTCCACAGCTATGGAGACATGGTAGCTGAAAGAAACTAACTGGTGGGATTAGTTCCATTATGAATGTAAATACACAAGATAATTACAGTATGGACAACACACCCCTATGTGTGGACCAAGTAGTACACCCACCTGTCAACTAGCCAGGATTGCATATTATTTCTAATACAGATGTAGCAGTGTCCCGCTGAACACCTCCAGCAGATGTTACATTTTGAGGGAGGTGCTTGATTCCCCTCAGAGATTGCTAACAAATCATAATAGTTGTACAAGTGTGTTCTTGTAAAACCATCTGTGAATACTCACAATCACATATGTTATGTCGAAGACATGGGATTACTGGTGGTATTATTTTGAAATTGTCCCTGATTGTGGGTGCTTCTGTCTACTGTTGTCCATAGGCCTGTTACTATGTGTCCCAAATGGATGAGACCTGTGCTGACATTACATTCATATTAAGGCAACTCATTTTGACAGGTTAACAATATGCACACAATCCCTGTTGTATATGCCATCCCTGATATAAGTACTGTTCATTGTTCATGTCAGGATGCTTATATCACAAAGTATCTGCTCCACTGATATGTCACCTTGTGTGGCAGTCACATTCCATACTGTATCATGTCAGTATGTGATTGGTGTTCATGCCCTCATGTGCTGTACATTACCATGTTTCGCCTGTCCTCTTCCCCTGTGTTCATTTCTGCAGTTCGTCTGTGTGCCCCTTTTCAATGCACACACTTCCCCTGACTATTTATAATGCAGTCTATGTACCTTTACTGATCATTTACACAACTTTGATTCAGTATGCCTGATACTGGTTTCCACAATACTCTCACTGTATATACGCTTTCATGTAATATGCTGGAACTATATACACTGTATTAATAAACCTGGTAGTAATTGCGACTTTTCATCCAATCCCGCAGACCTAGATTGCCTGTAGGTAAATAGGTTTACATGACTGCTGATGGCCATGTTGCTATACACAGTTTCCTGGCTGCAATACTCTTGCTGGCTACAAAACCGCTCTTGCTTAGGTTTAAATGTGGTGCACAGCATGCATATTTAATTAGCACTGCTGCTCACCTTACATACATGTAAACTATGTGCAATCTTTGTGCTAAGACTACACAGAGTTTATTGAATCTCCAGGAGTGTATTGTTCACCTTATCACTTTACTACCTTACCACCTTATTCTCACTTCAATGAAATAACATATTACTATTTATGCCATGCTGTTGATTACTGTTCTAGAAGGTATTCCTGTACTCATAATATATTAAACAGTCTCTCTTATTTTCCTGATGAATGCTATGAGAAAAAAATACCTAAAAGGTCAGTAGTCAAATATTCCCTTTTCTACAATGGTGGTGCTGCGGTAGCGTTGTCACCTCACAGTTAGACGTTGCACGTTCGATTCTCAGTTAGAGCGTCTTCTGTGTGTCGACATGCGTGAATGGGCATTCCTTTGTTGAAGGTTGTGCGTTAGGCCCGGCAAGCCAGCATGTAAAAATCTACTGCCAATCATTAGCAGACCGGAGTTCCGCTGTGACAACCCCTAACCGGGAAAAGCCAAAAGAAAGACATAAATGTTTAAATTATTCTGTCAAACTGCTGTTTACTGTAATATTTATAATTACTATAATAACAAGGTTTAACAATACTTTTAAAAATGCCCAAGCTGTCTGTTTAAAAAATGTTTTTGTATTCAGTAAAGTATTATGTTGCCATTTTGGCTATTGCATTGATGTAATTAATTGCCTTTGGTCTGAGTTATGGCTGAAAAGGCCCACAGACCAGCTCATTTTTCCAGTTAAAAGGCAATGTAGTGCCATGATGTAAGCATCATTTCTGACTTTATATCAACATTAGTAAGCAAAGAAATCTGCCAGATATTATGTTTACAGGGGTGACTAGTCTTTCTAATTGTTTGCTATAAATTATGAAATATTGCCATTATTAGTTAACACGGTCCTAAGCTTCCATTACAATACCAAAGGTTCATGTACTGCAGCAGCAAAGCACCTTTACAGATTATTTCATAGGTTCCTATATTCTTACTAAGCTTACAGTCAAAGACACCATGAAGAAGCTCAGCCACATCACCCAGTACCGATGGGAGATAATAATGTCTTGAATGAAACAGAGTTTCCCCACAGATCCCAGGTGGAAATTTGCTATCAACATATTCCACAAATGGGTAATATGTTGTCCTAAAATCCTGTCACACCATTTGATGTTGTTGATGCTTTGGAACTGTTTTAGATCAGTAGAAGGATGCTTGCTATGCAACTGGTTCAGTTTAATTGATGAAGTAAAAAATGTAATGGATCATTCACTACATAGAAGGCTAAGCAGCGATCACCACTCATCAACGATCACCGCTAAGCAGCGATCACCATTCAGTAGTCTGTATGACACAGCAGAGGGACAAGGCTTTAATCTATCACAGTAGCTAATGGTACTGAGACCTGAGATCTTTTTGGTGAGGAAACATTGATGTATTTTGAGTTGGTATAAGCACTTAGCAAGGTAAATACCAAAGGGTGCATTGTTTTTAATGATGGGCCTAATAAGAGAGGAATAAAGTCAGACTGTAATTTCTTTAGACCTTGAGACATAGTGGTAAATGCAAAGCATCCCTCTCAACTGTACAGATTTTTGCAGAATGTCCAGATTTATGCCTGAAATATTTGGTCTGTTACTAATAAAATCCGTGATTTTCTGGCAACATGAAGAATTGAAATCACTAAATAATGAACAACTAATGACATATATTCGAGTTTCGGACTTCATTTCCTTCAGAAAATGTACACTAACACAAATCATGTTATTCTAGCAGCTTTCTAAGCTTATAAGAGCAATACATAAAATCTGTCCCTATTTTGGGGCCTTTGTCCCCCCATTATTTTAGGCTTTGTCCAGATTTCTTGCATTAAGAGTTTGAGAGGTATGACACAAAATTCTTTATAAACAGAGGTACACAAGTACTTGACAGCTGTGTCTGATGTAAGTGGAACAGTATCTATGTACTAAAAAAAAATAATGTTTAATTTACCAAAATAAAATTTTTTTTCTCCATTTTGGCATCACTGCCATCAGATCCACTCTTGGCCTATTAGCTGACCTGTTCCCATCACTGAGCAAGAGATGACTAACTGGGATCATAGTGTAGGCAGCTATCAGAGATGACTTGGATCGTTTTGTGTAAACCCTAACCTCACCACTACTGTGGCTGTACTGTTAGAAAGGGGACATGAAATGGACTGAATGGAAGCACATCTCACCCCCTCCCTTCTGCAAGGGGTCTTTCATTCAATAAGACTGCCACTCCCACCTAAACATAGAAGGTGGTTCCTCCTTCTCTACCAGGAAAATTACACCCACCGATTATAGTCTCAGGTGTGCATAACAATCCTCACCACCCTGGGAGAGGTGAGCAGGCCATGCCAATTTACTCTTACCCCTCTCTGTCTGACTCCCCCAGTGCAGAGGTAACTAATTAAATCCCAGTCACCCGGATCACAGTCAGGGCTCCATCCTTCTGCACCATGGAGCCAGACATCAAAGGAAACCATAGTGCCTTTATTTCCATTGAAGGTACACCCATGATTAGCACACAAAGTATTGTTTGGTCTAGCCCTTGCTGGAGAATTTGAATATCGCAATGTGACTTGATGACTGCCCCTGTTTGTAATCATCAACAAACTTGGTTAACTATAGTTCACTGATGTCAGCTTTCCTGCCAGAGAAGTGTATACCAAACAGGAGGGTGCCTAGGACAGACTCCTGTCAGACACCATTGGTGATGCTTTTCTGTCTAGAGCAAACAGCTCTGACCTTAATGGTATGGGTTTTTCTCAGACAACCTTTTACCTCACAATGCAATATTTAATGACATTTATAGGAAAACTCTCTTTGATGACTCAGCTGTTCTTCTTCAGATAGACATATTAGCTGGACACTGCAAACAGCAATGAAAAGTGTGTTTTGATTCTCTATAACTGCTGTGCTCAGTCATTTCAATCATATTGTAGTTAGGGCTGGGTGAAGGGGAGGATGCTTCCCAGGGCACAGGCTGCTAGGGATGCATGATCAGCAGTGTGGATGTGAACTACTGAAATTGCTGATTGTCAGTGTTATTCAGTAAAGATATTGTGCTACATTCACACATTCACGTGAACAACTGTGGCTGTTTATGTGAATTCAAATAGAAAAATCAGAATGATCAGACGTTTGGAGACTCAAGAAGTTTTTTGTGTATGTGGGTGTGTGTTTATTTTTTATTTTTTGGGTGGGGGTTACTGTAGGGGACTACCCAGCATGCAAATTTCATTAGCAGCTGCTCTTATTTCAGTACTGAATTCCCCATCTGAGGTGGTCATACATCACTTTTGCTTCAGAGAAACAACCAGTGTATTAATTTATGTAGTTATTTTTTTTTCTCTTTTAATGAAAGGAAGGGGCATAGCCACCTCTCATAAAAGGGGTCACCTCTGCTGGCATAATTTCTTAACCAAAATAACTAAAAACCTTCTTCTGATGAAGTCTCATCAATAAAAGGAATGAAAGTGCTCAGTAACTTTAATGTACAATTTGCATGATATCAGAGAGTTTTATTTTTATATTATTTATTTATTTGGTTAATAGCTGTTTATCATAGGTTCATAGGTAGGTACTAGGCTATTATCCCTAGGGCCTATATAAACCTAGCCAAAAAGGTACCCTGGCTTTCGCCACCCAAGAAAATTATTTTCTTGTGCCCCTGTCGAGCAGAGCCACAGAAGTGATCCCTGGGGTGAATTTTCTATTTCCCATCCAATTATCAAGATTTTTCTTGAAGAGTGCTAAGGAGGAGCTCTGTTTGACATAGGTAGGTAGTCTGTTCCAGAGTATGAGAAGTCTCTGGGACAGAAATCTATCCCTCCAGCATATTCTGTTTATTGTGGTGACAAGGTTTAGGTCCCTAGAGCATGTAGCTCAGAGGGATTGGGATTTCTTTAAGTGGAGCATGTCGAACAGCTCTGGGATTGACATAGCTTTGTATGTTAGGCAGAGATCGCTTCTGAGTAGGCGATATGTGACAGAGTAAATCTGGAGTTTTTTGAGACGGTCTGCGTAGGGCATCTGTTTGAAGCCAGTAATCCTCTTTGTAAGGTATTTCTGTGGCCTTTCCAGCTGTTGTAGATGTCTTGTGAGGTACATACCAAAAGGGGCGTTGTACTCTATAATGGGTCTAATGAGTGATGAGTAGAGGGGAACAATGACTTCTTTTTTTCTGGATGAGAAATCTTCTGTGATGAGGTGAGCCATGTAGAAGGATTTCCTGACCACTGTGGCGATGTGATTATCAATGGAGAGATTACTGTCCACCTGTGTCCCAAGGTCTCTTATCACACTTTTGGCATGAAGTAGACAACCACTTATGCAGTAGTTCATGGGTACAGAGTTTTTACCAAAGGGGATGACAATACACTTTTTGGCATTGAGCTTCAGGCCATGGCTTTGACACCAGGCATCTGTCTCAGTGTGGCCCTTTTGTAGTATGTCCACATCGTTAGGAGTTTCGATTATGGCTCCTAGTTTGCAGTCATCTGCAAACTTTGTTAGCCAAAGACTTTCTGTGTTAGCCTGTACTTTAGAAAAGTAGATACTAAACAGGAGAGGACCCAGGACTGAACCCTGTGGTACTCCACTTGTCTGAAGTCAGATTTGGAGTCTGCTACTTTCACAGTGTGGGTTCTGTCCGTGAGCCAGTTGGCAACCCATCTTGTGACATAGGGATTTATACCTAGTTTAGTGAGCTTATCTATAATTCCAGAGTGGGGGATGGTGTCGAAAGCCTTGGCGAGATCTAGATAATCTGTGTGAACCACCTTACCCTCATCTATAGCTTTGGTGACTGCTTCAAAGAAGACATGATCTGCCTTTTACCAACCCGAATTGGGTAGAGTCCAGAGTTTGAAGATTACCAATGTCTTTGTTTATGAGTTCCATGATGATACGTTCCATGGCCTTGCTTACCAGGCTCATCAGGCTAATGGGGCAGTAGTTCCCGGGGTCCGTCATGGCTCCCCCTTTGTGGAGTGGGATAACTGTCGCAGTGCGCCATTCAGTGGGCACAAAACCAGTGCTAACAACAGTCACAGCTCAGGGCTTGGTATCAGTCACTTTTCATTTTGTTTCTGCACATCATTCGAAGCCGGCCAAACAAAAAGGGAAGTTTTTTTGTGCTCTGTAAATATTCGTATGTGTCGTTGTGGGTGTGTAATTATTAGTATATATATCACTGCGTGTCAGCAACATAAATGAAAAAAAATTGAGAGAGAAGTAGATAGGAAATTATGTTTAAACATCTCCCAGCCCACTAACGAGAGGAACTACACAAAAAGAAAAAGGTACCTTAAAGGCACAGAAGAGGAAGCAGCATAGAAAGGCACAAAAGCAACTGCAATCACAGGACTCACTCAACAGACCAACAGCAATTAAACAAAAACGTAATCCAGGTACAGTGGAGTGGGACAAATAAGACATACACATTTACTTTACAGCACCTCAAACTAAAAGTACACAAAACTCGGCAAATCCAACTGCAGAGAACATGTAACATTAACTGTAAAACTGCAGGAGACTTTTAGTGAGAACCATACTATTTACCTAAATGACTTATCTGTAAAATACAGTCAGTTTTTCCACCCACATAACATCAACCTGACCAGATATGTACATGAAAACCTTTATTTGCTTGGACGCACTGTATATAGGTTCCCACCCATCAACCACTTCCTCCAGCTTTTCAAACAGGAGCTCTTGTAAGTATAAAACAGTAACATGCCAATGTAAACATATCCATTTTCCAAGTCAACCAGGTATATGGTAGGTTCCGCACTTCTAGTGTATCAGGAACCAACTGAGAATGTAAAAAAAAAACGTATATCCAGACACGCTCAACAACGAGCACTACGGTTTCAAAAGTAAGCTTAAAAAACTATAAGATTTGTCACAAAGCTAATTTATTGAAAACGATTTAGCACTTTCAACACCAATGTTGACTTCATCAGAATACATAGCAACTGTAGACAAACCTATGTATAACATTTAATTTTGGCGCCAGTGGGTCACAGCCAATAAACTTCTAGTATGATTTAAAGAGACACATAATACACATATCACCATAACATTTATAAATATAAATAAATTAAAACCATCTAGTCAAGCCAAGTTATGCAGTCACAAATAATAAAATACATGAATTTTATACATATTATACATATATTTAATTTATTATCATCTGTCCAAGTCTGTCCTGCAAATTCATATACGTGCTAGCAGAACAGGCATTATAGGAATATTATCATTTAATCCTGGGACTGTAGTGGCATCTAGCAACAGCTACCACTTCACTTCTTTCTCTCCCAATATATTCTTAATATTCCCTCCCCTAGGATTGTTAAAAACTTGTTCCAAAATATGAACTTGAAGCAATGATCATCCCTCTTACTTGCTATATGCCTACAAAGAGCATTGTTAAGGTCCTTTTTTCTGATATTATAAAGATGATCATATATTCTATTCTTAAACAATCTATCAGTTTTCCCGATGTAATACCCCGGCCATACCATGCACTTTGCTAAATATACAACATGCATGGTATTACAGTTCCCATATTTAAACCAACCTTTAGTTTTATTCAGATTGTCAAGAATAATGCTATCTACTTCCAAAATATAATTACAATAGTTACAACTGCCACACTTACAAGTGTGGCCTACCTTATTTTGTTTTCTCATATTGTCTTTACTCATCTCCAAAGTACTTTTAATATTCCTGTCCGTCTTATAAACAAAAGTTGGTTTATCATCTAGCATGTGGCTAATATCATTGTCAGCCTTAAGAATGTTCCAATTGTCACACATTAAACGCTTGACCCTATCAGCAAAAGGACCATATTTAACTATACAAGCTCTATTATAGTGTAAATTATTATTACAAACTATCCCAGTCTCCATCTGGGGAATACCATTTCTCAATATGGGCTTATATTTGTTACCCCATTCTTTTCTAACAAAATTTGATTAAGCCCTTTGGGTATCCCCTCACCAAAAATAAAGAACTAATGTACTGAATTTTCTGAACCATATCATAATAGCATGATGTCATCTTTGTGGCTGTATTCCTAAACAGGAAGGCTTGGATGGATTTTACAACAGCATTCACAAATATGCCAAACTGAGGAGTGATCAACTTAACCTTATAGCAGAATGTATGTCATTAGTATTGGATAATAATTTTATTTTTTTATGAGGGAGAATACTATAAACAGACTAAGGGTGTGGCCATGGGGGCAGCGTGTGCCCCCATCTTTACCAATCTTGTTATGATAGATTGGGAAGAAAACCATTTGTTCAATATTATATATCATCAGTATATTAGATTATACACAAGATTTTTGGATGATATTTTCATCTTATGGGATGGACCCCTGGAAAGTATAGATCCCATTATTAGTTATTTAAATGACACTAGCCCATTTTTAAAATTTACACATAATGTTGAAAGAGAAAGTATAGCATACCTGGACACTTACATTACTAATACCCCTACTGGTTTTAAATCTAGAATTTTTAGGAAGAAAACATTTAATAATAATTATTTAGAATATGAGTGCAGTCATCCTAGGAAATTATTGCGAAACATTTTTAAAGGACAGTGTATCAGGGCCGCAAGGATGACATCATGCTATGATGATATGGTTCAGGAAATTCAGTACATTGGTTATTTATTTTTGGAGAGGGGATACCCAAAGGGCTTAATTGAGGATGTGGCTAATTTTGTTAGAAAAGAATGGGGTAACAAATATAAGCCCATATTGGGAAATGGTATTCCCCAGATGGAGACTGGAATAGTTTGTAGTAATAATTTACACTATACTAGAGCTTGTATAGTTAAATATGGTCCTTTTGCTGATAGGGTCAAGCGTTTAATGTGTGACAATTGGAACCTTCTTAAGGCTATGATATTAGCAACATGCTTGATGATAAACCAACTTTTGTTTATAAGATTGACAGGAATATTAAGAGTACTTTGGAGATAAGTAATGACAATATGAGAAAACAAAATAAGGTAGGACACACTCGTAAGTGTGGCAGTTGTAACTATTGTAATTATATTTTGGAAGTAGATAGTATTATTCTTGACAATCTGAATAAAACTAAAGTTTGGTTTAAATATGGGAACTGTAATACCATGCATGTTGTATATTTAGCTAAGTGCATAGTATGGCCGGGGTATTATATCGTGAAAACTGATAGATTGTTTAAGAATAGAATATGCGACCATCTTTATAATATCAGAAAAAAGGACCTTAACAATGCTCTTTATTGGCATATAGCAAGTAAGGGGGATGATCATTGCTTCAAGTTCGCTATTTTGGAACATATTTTTAACAATCGTAGGGGAGGAAATATTAAGACTATATTGGGAGAGAAACAAGTGAAGTGGCAGCTGTTGCTGGATGCCACTACATTCCCAGGATTAAATGATAGTATTCCTATAAAGCCTGTTCTGCTAGCACGTATATGAATTTGCAGGACAGACTTGGACAGATGATAATAAATTAAATATATGTATAATATGTATTAAATTCATGTATTTTATTATTTGTGACTGCATTACTTGACTTGAATAGATGGTTTTAATTTATTTATCTTTATAAATGTTATGGTGATATGTATATTATGTGTCTCTTTATAGCATACTAGAAGTTTATTGGCTGTGACCCACTAGCGCCAAAATTAAATGTTATACATAGGTTTGTCTACAGTTCATAGGTTCATAGGTAGGTACTAGGCTATCTGCCCTAGGGCATTTATAAGCCTAGCCAGAATGTGTAGGCTTTCGCCTACCTTTTAGACTAGATTCCTGAGTCTCTGTCCAGCAGGGCCATAGAGGTGATCCCAGGAGTAAATTTACGATTTCCCATCCACTCATCAAGATTTCTCTTGAAGAGGGTCAGCGAGAGACTCTGCCTAACATGGACTGGGATTCTATTCCAGAGCGAGGGAATCCTCTGGGATATGAATCTATCCCTCCAGCATGTCCTATTTATTGTTGTGCTGAGGTTTATATACCTGGAGCGTGTAGCTCTAATGGATTTGTTTTTTTTTGAGATGGAGCATGTCCATTAATTCCGGGTTAGACATGGCCTTGGATGTTAGGCAGAGATTGCCTCTGAGTAGGCGGTAAGCAACTGAGTAGAGCCGGAGTTTCTTTAGTCGAGCTGTGTAGGGCATCTGTTTGAGGCCCACGATCCTCTTGGTGAGGTATTTTTGAGGTCTCTCCAGCTGTTGCAGGTGTCGGGTAAGGTACATCCCAAATGGGGCATTGTACTCAATTATGGGCCTGATGAGCGATGAGTAGAGGGGCACAATGACCTCTCTTGATCTAGATGTGAACCCTTTTGTGATTAGGTGAGCTATATAGAAGGTTTTTCTGACTACTTTGGCAATGTGATTGTCAAAGGAGAGGTTACTATCTACTTGGGTCCCCAGATCTCTAATTACTTCTTCCGTATTTAGTGGATTACCTCCTATGTGGTAGTTTGTGGGCACTTTGTTTTTCCCAAAAGGGATGACTATGCACTTTTTGGCATTTAGCTTGAGGCCATGGTTCTGACACCAGGTATCCGTCTCCGTGAGACCCTTCTGAAGGATGCTTGTGTCAGCTGGAGAGTCGATTTTGGCTCCCAGTTTGCAGTCATCTGCGAACGTGGTTAGCCACAGTCCTCCCGTGCTTGCCTGTACCTCAGAGAAGTATATACCGAACAGGAGGGGTCCCAGGACTGAGCCCTGTGGGATGCCACTTGTAACCGGTTTAGAGTCGGACATGGCACCCCCAACTTGACAATGTGAGTTCTATCCCTGAGTGAGTTTTCAACCCATCTTGTGACATATGGGCTGATATTTAAGCTGGTAAGCTTATTTATGATGCCAGAGTGGGGTATTGTGTCGAAGGCCTTTGCAAGGTCCAGGTAGGCTGTGTGGACTACCTTTCCCTCATCTATGGCTTTGGTAACTGTTTCAAAGAAGTCAATGTAGCTAAAGAAAGCCTTGTGATTATCTTTAGAGTCTTTGGCGATTTTTCTTTTGAAGCTAGCCTTTGATGATTTTATGAGGGATCAGAGTTTCTTGCTAATACTGATCAGGGGTGTCTTCCCTTTTGGCGATTTTGCCCTATCATGTAGTAGTTTCCTCCTTCTGTTATATAGCTTATTTATGGCCTGCGTCCACCAAACTGGTCTCCTGTTTTTGGAGGAGAGAGTCTTGGTTTTACTTGGGATGGCACAATCCATGCATTCCTGTAGGTGCTCATAGAATGGATTTGTAAAGGATTCTACTGTTTGGGTAGTGTTTCCATTAGCCCGGGGGATTTGAAGCTTTCCACCTCGATCTTGAGAAGTGTGAAGTTTGCTTTTGAGAAATTTTTTACAGTGGTTTCCTTAGCTGGGTGTAGGGTTGGGATGTGGATGTCCATTGTGATTAGTTTATGGTTGCTATGTATTCTGATCGTTTTCAATAAATTAGCTTTGTGACAAATCTTATAGTTTTTTTAAGCTTACTTTTGAAACCATAGTGCTCGTTGTTGAGCGTGTCTGGATATACTTTTTTTTTGTACATTCTATATTGGTAAGTTACTGGCACAGTTTCTTATCAAATACCACTCTCCTTTTTAATGTATCGCATCACCAATTGATCAACAAATTTTACATTATTAAAATATAGCTTGTAACTCAATATAACAAAATGTATCTGCATTATAGCTGTGATTAGG
The DNA here is from genome assembly GCF_019279795.1 of Protopterus annectens. NCBI lineage: Eukaryota > Metazoa > Chordata > Ceratodontiformes > Protopteridae > Protopterus > Protopterus annectens. Next base: position 1,670,687,133 of record NC_056731.1, on the reverse strand, counting down.
GACTGCCCAATTCTGAACCATTTCATATTTCATTAAAATTAATAAATAATTCAGCACCACAGGCTTTCTGATAAGAATAAGGATGCATATAAACTCCTCAAATATTTCTGTGTATTCAGAGTTAAGCTCTGATTATGGATTTGAGGTTTGAAGATAACACTTAAATAATAAAAATACCCTGCTTTCATTCTGCATCTTTTTACTGATCTCACCTCAATAAAAGGCAAAGTCATTAGAAAACAACTGGCTATTATAGGGTCACAATAAAGTACTTTCCCCTAATAAGCCATAATTTCCTTATATAATTTCAGAAAGATTTTCTTAACCAGAGAATTTACCTAAAGCTGATAAATAACCCAAATATGTGTTTTCTACACAGGATTAAAAAGAGAAAGGGATAAGGCAATTTTAAGTGAAATACTTACACTGGTAAAGTTTTTAGATGAATCTGGAACAGGGTCCAGATTCTGTAAAGTTTGCAGAAGCTATTTGTGGACAGCACAGCATGCCGAAGGAAGACTTCAGAGCACCTGGTACTGATATGATTCTAGAAGAAACCAAATCCAAACTAAAACAATGAAATGCACACAGGCAGGGCAAACCAGGAAACCAGAATTTATTCCACAACACCAATTCAAATAAGCGCTTTCGTCACAAAGACATCATCAGACATCTTGAACACAACATGTGACATCTTAAATACTCTCTGCAAATCACATGATCACAAACAATTAATTAAAACATGTCATTAAAAATCTAAATTAAGATGAAGTAATAAGATAAAAATGGAAAACAGTTCCAGATGCCATGCTTAAAGTAGACAAAGTACTTAAATATTCACTGTAGAATAATTAGGGATTCCATGCACGCTGGTCTGATTCCAAAACACATTGTGCACTCACAACACAACTCAAATGTGACAAACGGCCATGTCGACTCTGTTTCTAAATTTCTCAGCCCGTACGGTTGACTTTAATTTTTTTCTTTTTGTAAAATGAACTTAACATTGTGTACAAACCCCGCATTCACACACCGTGGCCCATTTTCATCTGCTTTGGCATTTGGTTTTGCAGTCTTTTTGTGGTTACCAGTTCAAATGTGGAATTTATGTCTTTACCTGAATGAGATGGAATTGATGGCATGCGTACAGCTACCACAGTTGATTATATTGTTGCAAGTTGTTGTTGTTTGTCTTTCGGCTTTTCCCGGTTAGGAGTCACCACAGCAGAACTTCGGTCCGCTAATGATTGGCAGTAGATTTTCACGAACGCAGAGATGCCAGCTTGATGTCCAACCTTCAATGAAGGCACGCCCATTTACGCATGTCTTTTGAATGCCCACCCAACTGTGGGGAGGACATGCAGACTCTACACAGAAGGCGGTTATATTGTTGCACGTATTGGTCTTTTAATACAACTTGTGCACCAACTAACCCAGCAAGTAAGCAGCTTCTCAGTTCATTTAGGAGAAAACATAGATTTTAGCACCATCCCATCATGTTTCTTGCCTGTAGAACAGTGTATATGGGAAGAATAAAGCTCCAGTTGAGGTAGGAACTGACACCAGGGTTGAGAGTGAGCAGCTTTACATTATGGTGGAGTGAACAGTTAAACCACCTGGCTCAACAAACCTTTTGATTTTTTTGGTATTTCCACATGGAGAAGTGGATACTGTATTACAATCTATGGACAGATTAGAAAAAAATGTTGCAAGTTGCAGGTGGAGAATGGTTACCTGTTGGAATGTTGAAAAGTTAAATGTATTCCTAAGGGACTACGCAGCTGGAAATTTCCAACATGGTCAGTACCTAATTCACAGCTTTATATTGACTTGATTGAATTATTTGATTGTCAAGGCTGCTAACTTATTTAACTGTTAATTAAGCATAATAAAAAGACCATCAATTATTTGGTTGTTGAAGCTTCGAAACTTGACCAGCTAATTACCAATGACTTTTTGTTGGAGCAACAGTATGCACAATACAATAACATCTTTCGCAATATTGATTAAAAGGAGCTGTCATTGAATCTCACACTGACACAAAAGTTCTCCAGGAGGGGCTGATACAGACAAATAACTGGTGCCAGAGCCATGGACTAATACTAATTGTATGCTTTGGGAAGTCATCCATTCCTGGTAACTGTCATATTGATAACACACCCTTTAGAGTTGACCCAGAAGTCAGGGACTTTACGACACACATAGAGAGTAATCTAGCCTTTGATCATCATGTGTCTACAATGGTGAGGAAATCATTCTGTGTTGCTCAACTTATAAACAAAGGTATGGCATCTAAGTCCAAGGAAGACATTGTTCCACTGTATTCTGCATTCATCAGACCTATCATTGAGTACAATGTACCCTTTGTTATGTATCTAACCAGGCATATCCAACAACTGGAATGTCCAGAGAGTTTCCTCACTAAAAGAATACAGGGCATAAGTAATATGTCCTATGCAGACTGCCTCAAGTCCATACCCTTGTATTCTGTCTCCTACAGGCTTTTGAGGGGACATCTATGTCTGGCATACAGGGCATTGTCAGACCCCACCCTAATGGACCTCCTGCATATCCACAAAACAAACAGCATCAGAATTACCCATTCTAAAAATGTAAACCTTCCCTGTGATATAAATAGGACCTGCTGGAGAGAAAGGTATGTATCCCAGAGACTACCCCATCTATGGAATAGGCTCACCAGTCATGTGAAGCAGAGTTCTTCCCTAACCCAATTCAAGTGCAACTTGGACGATTGGATGGGAAACTGGAAATTCATCCCTGCTTTGGCACCTATGTCCCTAATGCAAACAGGTAACCTGTAAATGGTTCATCTTCCAGGCCCATGCTTACAGTTATCAAGGGTATCAGAACTTGTCAGAGATTTTGGATGCATGGCTAGGCTTAAAAAGGCCCTTGTGGTTGTTAGCCTAGTAATCAGCTATAAACCTACGGATATTAAAAAATCTAAGGAGAAAAAATGGGAAGGGATAGGATTGAGTACCAGGAAGGGAGAGTGTATCCCAAGCCTGCTCATATGGGTGGTGTTTTGGTGGATTGTGGAGGAAAGAAAGATGTTATATCTGACTCAGCTGGGGTTATTGTTAAGGAATTTCCCTCTTTACAGCAAGCTCTCCCAAGGCATTCAGAGAGATTGAGAGATCAGAGGAAGTGGCAACAAGACTCAACCAATTGCAGGTCAGAACCAAATCAGTGGCATCAGAGGAACAACTTAAGGACCAATCACAATTGGAGAAGGAACTGAGTTGGTCTATGAGTTTCATTGAGGAGGTTTTGATACACGATGATCCTGGCCCGGCCATTGTATCCAATGTTACAGGTGACTTTAAGATATATAATTTCACCATGAATACCTATCTATGACTGTGAACATGCCAGCCTATTAAGTAAAGGACAGACATTTGTACCTACATCTAATACCAAAACAGAGAATGTATTAATTGATCTAAAATTGTTTCTTAGGAAATTGAACTTTAAGCTTGTGTTTAACAATGCTGTTGCTGGTTATGAAAGTGGCTTGTAATGGAAAGTAGTACATTCAACCCACTCCTCACTTTACCCTTAATTATTTTTGAAAATATATGCGAGTTTGATTTTAGATCACTGAAGAAAGGTAAAACACCTAGAGGGTTTCCGAATTTGACTAACAGTGAAAAACAGCTATTGAATCAGCTGCATCTGGACAAGAGTGTGAGGGTCATAAAGCCCAACAAGGGTAGGGGGGGGGTGATTATGAACACTACAGATTATTTCAGCAAAATGTATGATTATTTGCATAATGATGATTTTTATGATGAGATGTCTTTGAATTTTATTAACATTGCTTATAAAAAGATTGAATTTTTTCTTCACGACATGGTGGATCAGGGACAAATATCATATGAATTATTTTCTTTTTTGAGTGTTAAGTTCCCGGTAATACCATCCATCTTCGGTGCCCTGAAGATACACAAGAGTGTAATCCACCCACCATGGTTGAAGGTTGATTGACTGCTTATCCGCACCTTTGCCATGATTCCTGGGATTTTTTTGGTGAAGCTAAGAAATGTTGGGTTTTCCGAGAATTTAACCTTTTTGACCATTGATGTTGAGAACCTTTTTAATGTCATTTCCCATTCCAATGGATTAGATTTGGTTTAAAAAATTTTAGTAGTAGAGTTTAAAGAATTTGATGATAATGAAATCAATGTTCATAATACTCTTATAGAGCTTGTATTGTCATATAACTTTGTGTTTATGGACGGTCATTATTTCCATCAAAAAAGGGGGGTGTCCTGTATTTGCCAATGTGGTTATACTGTAGTGGGAGAAGAATTGTGTTTTTCAGCATTATAACCCTGCCCATCAGCTATTGTATGTTCACTTTCTAGATGACATATTTGTAGCATGGGATAAAACAGAATCTGAAACTGATGAATTTATGAGATACCTAAACAACACCACCCCATTTTTAAGGGTTACACATGCATTTAGCTATGAGAAAGTTAATTATTTACATGTGCAGGTTGTTAAAGATGTAGTTAACAAATGTTTGGTGAGTAATATATACAGGAAGGCCACCTATACGAATAGTCTTTTATACTATTCTAGTTGTCATCCTGAGCACCAAAAAAAAGGAATTATCAAATGGCAATATGTGAGACTTGCCCAGATGACCTCCGATTATGAAATATTTGAAAAGAAAGGGCAAAAGTTAGCACAACTGTTTTTCTCTCAAGGTTACCCCAAATACTTAGTTCATAAGGTTCAGAAAGAGGTTTTCCTAAAAAGAACTCATATTCTTATGCAACCTTTACTTAAGACTGGGTCTGCAGAGTAGATAGGTAGAGATTGGGGTGAGAACAAAGTTGAAAGGAGGTGTTTGTTTAGATTATGAGGCTATTTTTGACATTTTGGTCAAAAAATGGAAAATATTTTCATGTTTTGATGGTTTAAGCGATAAATTAGGTAATAGACTTCAAGTAGTTTATAGAAGAGGCAAATCCATTAAAAAATATTTAGAGACAGTAAATTGCCTAAGTGTTAATAGGGCATTTAAAAGAAAAGGCACCTGTAATTGTGGGGTTTATACACAATGTAAGTTCATTTTACAAAAAGAAAAAAATAGAATCAACCGTCACATAACATATACCTTTTCATTGTACTTGTAATTCATTAGGAGTTATATATGTTGCTCTGTGTCAAAAATGTGATGGTTTTATGTTGGGAAACCCAGCAAAGAGTTAGGGACAGAATTTACGAGTATGGCTTGGATATCAAGAATAAGAAAATGTAGAATGCTTTATACAAACAAATTAGTGAACCCTAAGCATAGTTTTATTTTTCTTGGTATCGGTACAGTGCTTAAAAACCTGAGGGGAGGTGCTTGGGGTGATTTGATCGAGCAACAGGAAACCATATGGCAGCTGAGACTCAATGCTACAGTGTTTACAGGGCTTAATGACCATATTTCGGTAGCCAGTGTTTTAAGATTACTATTTACGATGTGTGAACAAATTTGTATATGATTTAATGGTGTAATGTTTGTATGCTTTATGGTGCTGCACCTTGTAATGAGTTGGAAGTTAAGATTTTTAATGTTGACGGGTTAACTTAGTAAGGTTTTTCATTGGTTGATTTCATCATCTGATGTCTTCTTGTAGGGGCTTTTAAATTGTGCTCTATATGAAAAAATTGGCAAAACACTCAGACCATATAAAACCAATAAACTTATAAAAAAGTAAATGGTCTGGGCACACTGGAACAGGCTGTAAACTATTTAATTTTTAAAACAAAACAAAATATAAGCGCTTTTTTTAAATTGGGATCTATATTATAACATCAAAGTCTTACAACTTTGAATGTTATAATATCGAGCCCAGTAGAGAGAAACACCAGAAAACCGAACAATCAGAATAGCGAATTTTTTTCCCAGGGAAAAATCCGCTGTTCTGACAAACATACACACAACACAAGCATACCAAAATAAATAATCCACACACACACACTTCACAAAACCCTACACTAAACCATACATACACCACTAGCTATCCACTTACCGTAACCCAACCCTAACCCTAAGGTCCATCACTATCACACACTCACCTTACCCGCTCCCTAACCCTAACTCACCTACCCCACCCTAACCCTCACGTCCACACAATCGCACACTTACCTGACCCGCGCCCTAACCCTAACTCACCTAACCCGCACCCAATCGCACACTCACTTTCATTTGCACACTTACCTTAACCAAGTCCGTAACCTTCGCTCCACAGTCGAGGAAATAGCGAAGCTGCAGAAACGGCCCACCAAATACTATCCCTAGGAAAGTATTTGGTGTTTTGCAGCTTCGCTATTTCCAGTGTTCACTCTACTGGGTACGATATTATAACATTCAAAGTTGTAAGACTTTGATGTTATAATATAGACCCTTTAAATTGATGACTATGTTGTAGTATGTGATTCTGATGAAGACAATGTTATATTGTGATGAGCGTGCTTCATCAGGAAGTTTTTATTTATTTAGAAGTTTTTACTTGTTTTTCATTAAATGCAGCTTTTGTACATTGTGGCCTTTTTTTCATCTGCTTTGGTATCTGGTTTAATAATCGACAGATACCATCTAGACAGACAACTGGTGCAGGATGTCTGCATCATATGTGCCCCAGACATGTTTGTGCAGACACTGTGAGAAAACCCCATCCCCCTTGAAAACAAAGTGTATCTCAGTCTTGGTGCACTTGCATCTGGGATATTCCAGAGACAAATGGGGTGTGCTGTGGGAATATCACAGACAGCTGCCAGTTGTATCCCGGCAAAATGTCTAGAAGTAGTGTGCAGCAAGATGGATGACTACATATACTTTCCATCCACTCCCATGCAGTGGAGAAATGTAATACAGCAGTTCTATAACATAGCAAACTTCCCATATGTACTCAGTGCAAAAGATTGCACACACATATCAAGACACCAGAGCATCATGGAGCAGACTGATACATAAACAGAAAAGGACATCCATTCATTGCCAAGCTCTGTTTACAGCAGATGACAGCATAATAAACATCGTGGCAGCACATCCTGGAAGTGTCCATAATGCTGTCATTTGGAGAGAAAGTGGACTGAGGGCTGCATTCCAGCAAGGTGAAATACCTAAGGGACTGCTACTGGATAATTACAGGAGCACATACAGCTAAGATGCAATAAAAGGTTACTCCTCTCAACAATATCCATTGTGAACAAATGTGTTTTCATTCCCCACAACAGGTGACTGTGGTTATCCAGTTGAGCCATGGCTAATGACCTCTTACCATAAACCATCAGGCCCTGCACAGGAGGCCTACAATAGAGCACACACAATGACCAGAAATGCCGTAGAGTGTGGGTTTGGTGTACTAAAAGGTTCAGATGTCTGGACACAGCCAGAGGTGTACTGCAATGCAAACCAAAGGAAGCAGCAAAGATAATAACAGTGTGTGCCATGCTGCAAAGCATGCTAACCAGAGCACATGTCAGTCTTCCAGCTACAGGTGTGGGTGAGCTATCCCAAGAACCTCAAATGTCTAAAGCTGACATCTTACAGGTATCAGAGGAGGAGCAGGAGGACAGATGGGATAGAAGTCACAGGTGTAGGCAACATAGGGTGCAACCACAAGTGCAGGCCCAGGCAACTCAGCAGCATCTGACCTAAATATTTGAGTCATGATAAGCCATATGTACATGAGTACACAGACTGAACATTGATGTTCAGGTCTTGCCCCACCATAGCAACACAGAGTACATCTAATGGCAAGTATCTACTAGATATACACACTAAGCATCACACATAACATAAGCATAACATATTCCAACACGAACACATGCAAATGTGTCAAAACTGAGCATCAGATATAACACCATAATCATAATACATAACATTATGAACATACACAAATCTGTCACAAAAGGGATCATCACTTCAAGGCACAAGTGACACAGATATGCATATACACTCAGAATGTTGTACCACTGTATAGTAAACAATAACAGACACACATTAGTATCATATCTCTACAATATAACAACATGAAAAAAGAGAAATCATGCAGGATGTAATGCAGAAATTTTAATTTCAGAAAACACATATCACAGTACATTGGTATCACAATAATATGAGCCAGTATGTGTACTGTACTGTTGGACACACTGTACTGTAGTCATGAGTGACCTCACTGATGTCTCACAACATGGTCCACTCTGAACCTACCACATACAGACACAGCTAGCCCTGGTTACTTGTCAAAGGAGATAGATGAGGCTACAACACCATATTGAGATGAAGGAGCATGACTGTGAGTTGAAAGCTTTGTGACTGGCAGGGCCTCAGCAGATGGACCAGCAGTTGAACTCTATGCAGGTTGGACAACAGGCAGTGACTGTCAATGGCCAATGGTATTTCTGTGGACAGGTGGTCAGCCTCCCCAAAGTTGCAATTTGTTGAGCACAGTCAAGGAAAGCAAAATCTCGCTAGTAGTATGACACTGTTGCAGTATGATAGAGGCCAGGGTTTTGACCGACCATGCCACAGCTAACAGACTCTCATTCTGAGTGGCCAGTGCAGCCATAAACTCACCATGTCTGCGCTCTTGTCCTTCATACATGAGACATAGCTGGTGTGCCACACAGTCTATGTCATGGGCAAGTGCATGGATGTCTGAATGATGCCGCCACTGTGACCATTCATTTGCCTCCAGCAGGAGGTGGACACCTTCTGACACTTGGCCATGCACAGCATCTGCTCCCTTACTTCTACCACAATGCCTTATTTCTGGTTGTTGTGTGGAACTGCCAACAACAGTGATCTCAGCTGTGGTGTGCTGGTCAATGGCCTCACCGTGTTCAACATCCACTGTGGCAGCACTCCTCTGAATGGTTAGACAATTGGACCACCACATCTGAGGCTACATCTGCTGCAGCATCACTGTCAACCTCATGGATGGACTCCCCAAACAACTAAAGGTCGTCTGTCACAGTGACAGACACATCATGAATAGCATCATGATCACTGAATGAGATGCTAGATGATACAGATAGTTGATGTGCTACAAGATACAAAGACACAGATCAGGACAATGTGCCTACATCACATGATGAATATCATCAAAGATATATGGCATATATATCTCTCTGTAATGTTACAAATAATAATGACTTCACTTGCAGTCTGCTGAATGTATGTTTCATGTAATGTAGATGAAATCAGTATATAATCTGTTTACATGGCCAACATGCATGACATATGTGATGCATAAAAAAATACACCTGGCAAAAACTCATGGGAAGATGGTGTTGTTCAACAGGGATGAACTTCAACTAATGTAGGAAAAAAAAGCATTACTGATCAAATCATTTACACCATTAACCAGGTGAATACAGTTAAAACATATAGAATGTGTGGCATACACATATCACTCATATGTGCACTTGAGGACTTTGATGCAGACTGACCTATGAATGGGAAGAAGGACCTAGTATTAATGGAGGTTAACAACAGGATTAACAGCACGGACAAGTACGAAACTTACGTAATAGCATACCACTGACAAATTCCTGCTATGTAGAGGTTGTGGTTGTACTGTGGATACTGCAGTGGAAAAATAAATAGAAAGACAACATAGTCATGTATTTAGCAAAAAAAGTGCTGACAACATCGTATATACAACACAGTAATATTGGCTGCAAGTACTCACATGATGGACATTGCAACTGTACACCACATTTGCCTATATTGATAATTATTTACAAAAAATGTCAGGTATCACATGTCCTGCACATTGTTGAAAGCTGTGACAATTTTGCTGTAATATACCTGGTCTATCTGTACTTGATAATGTATGGCCTGCCTCTCAGTTGGATGTACCTGTAGAGTAAAATGGTAGGGAAACAACAATATAACAATAAACAGCAGTGCCATGAAATGAGGTGGAAGCACTAACAAGGTAGTGTTTACAGCAACACTACAGAGACACTCACTTGCCAACCCCTGGTGTAGGCCCGAAGTAGATGGATCTGTAAATACTAAAGCAAACAGCATTACAAATGTTTTCACTGCTCTGTCTGTAACTCAGTTGTACCAACACATATAATTATACTTGCGTTCATCATCTTCACCCTGTGTGGAAGTATGTTCATGGCTCAGCTCTGCTGCTGTAAATGAAAAACAGGAAGAAATGAATATGCATGCAGCGATTGCCTCAATATACATCCCTGTAATGGAAATAAATACATACATGTCCGTCCTGGAACTCCAGCTTCAATCTCACCACCAGGAATGCATGGCTCTCCTCTTGCTGTGTGGAGTGAGGCCAGAAATATTGTGCTGTCATCGGGGGGGGGGGGCAGTGGTGGTCTATCACTTATGTCATCCTTTTGATCTCTCATAACATGTCACTCTGTTGGCTGCATGAGGAATCATGTCTGAGCTGCTTTGTCTACAGGCCTCATGGGATTGGTTGTGACTTCCAACTGCATTGGTCATGTCGGTGAGGTCTGTCCAGATTTCATTTCTCCAAACAGTATCACCTGAATGGCCTCGGAGTCTCCTTTCATGTTGGTAGAGAACATCAAATGTGATGTCGTTTTCCTGGGGGGAGAAGTTGTCACCCCTAAGTCAGTTGACCATCTGAAAGACATTGATATGCACATGATAATATTCATGTTTGAGCCCATTTATGCATTTCATTCTTTGAACAGCATATATCAACATAAACATTACACATTCCAGTGCATTGAACATGTCTGTATAACACTGTGAGTGATGACTACTAGTGTGACATGCTACAAATAATAACACTGCCTTAATACATAACATTAGTAAAATCAACATAACATATAATATCTCTAGAGTTTGTCAGTGGGATTACAAGCCCTGACAGCACATATATATTGCATGGAAGTCCAAAGGCAACAGAATAGGTCTATGTCAAATAAACGAACACTTGAAATGTCGAACGTCATATGGTTGAGACCATATGATCGGCATTTCAAGTGTTCGAAGGTTGACTTTTAATGGTGCCGTACAGTCTCGGAGTTGGTATATTTAAGTAGGGGGGGGTTCATAATTCATAGCTTTCCAGAGTTACACTGTAGAATGCAAGGAATTACCAGTAAGAATTGCAGATGATCCATACAAAGACATGTGTCTGGAGCATTTCTCCCCTGGCCTTTGCTGAAAATTGGCTTTGTTCTAAGTCGGACTTTCCCAATAAACAAATGTTAAATAAATAAATATATCAGCCTTTAGTCTCTCTATATAACTGCAAATGAGACTGAAACAAACTATTTAGAAGAACAACACCTGGATGCATAAAGTTCAGGGCAACATCACTCCAGTAACTTATGACAACTTCTGTTAAAATTACCATTTTGAGTAAATATTAATGTAAATATGTACGTTTTGAAATGAGTAACTTTAACACATTTACTAATCACCACAACAGAAATGCTTCCAATTGCCAATGTAACTCTCACTCTGAATCACAGAATCAAAGTACACCTTATGTGCACCCAACTTTAAGTACCATTTGCACCATCTATAATTGATGAAGTTAATTAAAATTCAAGTTTTTGGAATTGCATTTGCGCACCTCCACATAAATTGCCATTATGCAGCGAAACACCCAGGTGTACTGCATAAACACCCAATAGCTATCGATAAATAGTACCATGTGTGGCACGTGCATGTTATTTTCCAATGAACTTATAACTTGACATCAGCGCCACTTTCAAATATTGATTTTGATACATTTAGAAATCACAACATTGATAACTATGAACTGTGGTACCTCAGTGAACATTTCTCTGTTTTTGTATTTTCCAGATTTCTTCAACTTGATGATCATGATGGCTACTTTGAGGTGGTTGAGACATGCCTGTGCATCCAACTAGACCTACGAAGAGATGACCCCGATGTTGACTGTATATGCTGGACTGGAGCAGAGGATGAGAGTCAGACCAAGGAACTTCACCATGATCGATGTGTGGAAATGTTTTGCGAGAGATCATCGACAGAGAATGAGGATCTACAGCACTGCACTGCAGTTTCATCACTGCTATGATGACCTGCATCAGAGGGATGCAGAGGAGCTTTGAAGGAGAGTCATTGAGGTGCAGATGCAGCCTGTAGATCCTTACAGTAAGTATCAATATTCCATGTATAACTGAGCATTGCTGTAGATTTTATCGGTGTTTCTCTGTACCGTATGTATCAGATAGATGTTTTTATAACCATATACTAGCTGTTGTGATAATTAGCTTGTGGGGATAATTAAGTAGAATTGGTAAATATTGTCTTCTTAACTATGTGTTCAATTCCCATGTTGTTAATTTATTCAATATTGTATATAATATCCACAACTATGTCCTCTGTAGATGCATATATCTTTTACAACATTGAACTATGTAATTTCATATAGCCTCTGTTCTCATACATCACAGACATCTGTAGCACCTATGCCACAGATAACTGCACATTTCTTAGTTTTCCATTACAGTACAACTGTATCACCTATTAGACTGTTACAAGTTGGAATGTAAACATTACATTCATTATATCATTCCTCCTAAACAATTATTTATTTGACATTTGTTAACTGGGTTAGTCCGACTGGGCTGCAGAGACCCGAGGAGAAAAGCTCCACAAATAAACAAGTACAAAAACAAAACAAAACATCATACAATATTAACATACACATGTATATATACAGGAGAAACAGAATACAACTTATAAATGAACAGGTTAGATTACAAGAGTAATACTGAGGGTTTAAACAGCCATGGTGCATATAAAGCATATAAAATATAATATAAAAAGTTAGATTCTATTTAACAATTACCATAGGAGAGAAACTCAAAGTTGGTAGAATATCATAAAGGCCTTAAATGAGTAGTTGTGGTAAAGTGTGTGAGCTGAGAGGAGAAGGATTAGAGAACAGAGAGTAGTTTAGATGGGAATGGGGCAAGAACAGGTCCAGGAATTAGTAAATAAGTCCTTTAGAAGGTTTTTGAAGTTAAGAAAGTTGTCATTTGTTCTTAGAAAAAGGAGAAGTTTGTTCCGGGCATTGGCGATGGAATGGCTGTATAAAAATTTGCCAATATTTTTATTGGGTTTGTGGATGTCTAAGAGGTGTAGGTCTTTGCTGCATAAGTTACATTTAGGAGAGTAGAGAGTGATGAGGTCCATGAGGGCAGGACAGCGGGAGGATTGATTTAAGATAGTACGTGTGAGGTGGAGTTGAGGAACAAGGAGTTGGTTATGTAGCTCAAACCATTGTAGGTTTTTTAAAGCTAAGCAGTGATGAGAGCTATAGGGAAGGTTGGCAGTGAATCTGACTATTTTGTTGTAGGTGGTTTCAAGTTTAGCTAATAGATTGGAGTGAATATTGGTGAGAATAGGGGCTGCATAAAGTAAGGTTAAGAGAAGGAAAGTCTGTGCTAGAGAACGTTTGGCATTAATAGCAAGGTATTTTTATGTCTGTATAAGAGACAAAGTTTTTGGTGGGTTTGTTTGATGGCTTGCTTAATATGTATTTCAAACTTTAGTTAGTCATCTATGATTACACCCAGAAGTTTAGTATGTAGTTTGAGATAAGTGCATTAAGAGAAGATACTGTGAAAGTATTTTTGTGTTGTTGTAGAGATTTGTGGAGGAAGATGAAAGGTTTTGGGTTTTTAGGACAAAGAAGTAGTTGATTATTGGTCAGCCATTTTTTGACTGAAATGAGGGAATCTTGAGTAAAAGCAAGGAGGTGAGGAAGGTTCTCAGAGCATGAGATAATAGTGTTGTCGTCTGCATATTGTATTAGTGAGAAGTTTGGACAGGACATGTGTAGGTTATTTGTAAAGATATTAAAAAGGAGAATAACAAGTATTGACCCTTGGGAAACACCTGTTTGGATTGAGAGGAAGGGGGAGGAGGTGAAAAGCCATTTGACAGATTGGAATCTGTTGGAGAGGTACTGGAGAACCATACTATAGTAGAACAGGAGAGGTTAAGGGAAGAATGTTTTGAGAGCTGTAGCATATGGGAAATGGTGTTGAAGGCTCTAGTTAGGTCAAGGAAGAGGTATGAGACTAGTTTGTTACTGTTTTGTGCTTTGGCGATATTCTGTGTGAATGTAATGAGAACTGTAGAGGTACTATGGTGAGGATGGAAACCATGTTGGGTGGGAGTTAATAGGTTGTCTTGTATGATGTGTTTGAGAAGCTGATTATTAACACATTTTTCTAGAATTTTGGATAAAGGGGGATAGAATGGTGATAGTTCTGTAATCGGATGGTTCAGTTGAATTGTCACCTTTGTAGAGGGGTATGACATAGGAATTTTTCCAGATGTCAGGTACTGTGTTCTCTTGAATTGACCTGTTTACTAATATGGAGACTGGATGTGCAACAGAGTTAGCAGCAAGTTTAAAGAATAGAGGAGGTAAGTTCTCAGCAGAGGGGGAGCAGATTTTACACAGCCATTTTTATTTAATTCAAAACATAATGTCCATTCCATTACTTACACATATGTGTTTAGTATGTGTAGATAGCTGTTATTTCTTTACTATGCAATGTCCAAAAAATTGTATGCCTTTTCCATATTCATCCGTTTAACATAGGATTTCTGGTAAACACCTACCTGTAAAAACAACATGCGTTAGGTCTACAGAAATGATATATGGCCAAGCCAGGTATGGAAATAAGGTACATAGGGAAGCTGATGGTAGAATGCAGAAGTCCAGGAAGACATCAGGCTTAAAATGCTCCACAAGGACAGTTAGCTTAGTACTAAGTTATGAACCTATGAAGAAAGGAGGAGTGCAGGAAGAAGTGGGAGATAGAAAAGACTGATCAGGCTATGAAGGACTACTGGTTGGCTAACAAATAAGCTAAGAAAAAAGTTGCAATAGCAAAGAATAGGGCATTGGAGGCACTCTACCAACTTCTGGAAAGTGACTCAGTAAGGGGTGCAACAAAACTATATCAGGTTGCAAGACAAAGACAGAAAGATAAGGAAGACAGTCATGCACCCTTCATAAGGATGCCAGCAACAACCTGATCACCAGTCCACAGGACATCAAAGAGAGATGGAAGGATTATTTGAAGCACAGGGAGCTAATCTAAAAGCCAACACATTCTGGCTAGGTTTATAAATGCCTTCGGGCAGATAGCCTAGTACCCACCTATGAACCTATTTCCAGCAGTGTCTGAATAAAGAAAACCCCACAGAAGCTGTACTGTCCCAGATAAAGCCTATGATGATAGAAGAAGAGGAGTCCACCTTAGAAGAAGTAAGAACAGCACTAAGGAAAATTAAGTCAGGGAAAGCAGGAGGCTTAGATGAGGTCACTGCAGATATAATAATAATGCTGGGTTAGAGAAGGGAGAAATGGCTCCTGATGGTACTAATAGCAATGTGGAGAAAAAGGCATATCCCATATGAGTGGAAAATAAGCATACTCATGCCAGTGTACAAGAACAAAGGGGACATCCACAACTGTGGGCAGTAGAGAGGCATCAAACTCCTACCACATTGCATGAAAGTTCTGGAGAAGATGATTGATAAATGGATATGCAGAGTAGTAGAATGTAAGATGGGAGATGAGCAGTTTGGATTCAGATCAGGATGCAGCACAATTGACTCAATGTTGCATTGAGACAGATACTTGAAAAGAAGCTAGAGATGAGGAGAGAGTCCAACTGGGCATTCCTAGACTTGGAGAAAGCATATGACAAGGTCCCAAGAAAGCTGATCTGGGCCGTACTGTGGTGGTTTGAAGTTCCAGAAACATTGGGAGAATTAATGCAGGCTATGTACAAGGACCCTGTGACTCAAATGCGAACAGTGTTCGGTCTCACAGGGGGGTTCATAGTGGGAGTGGGTGTACTCCAGGGTTCAGCTCTGAGCCCACTGCTGTTCATACTGGTGATGCACTACATTAGCAAACAGGTTGGAGGGGACAAATCAACAAAGCTGCTGTATGCAGACAATGTGGCAGCACAAGCAAGCTCTGAGCTAGAACTTCAGCAAAGGATAGGAGAAGGAAATGGAAATCTGAAGGCACATGGGATGAAATTAAGCAGAGATAAGATGGTGGTAATGGCAGCAAATTGGGGAAAATCAGAAAAAGCTGAGGATAGAGATAGAAGGGAAGATATTGGAACAAGTAAACAGCTTCAAGTATCTGGGAAGGGTGGTTGAGGAGAAGGGTAGTCTGAATGAAGAGGTCAAAGCTAGAATTAGAGGGGCTGCAGCCAACTGGCATAAAGTATCAGGTGTAGTTTATGACTGAAGAATGCCAAAAAAACTGAAAAGTAAGGTGTATAAGACAGTGATGCAGTCAGTACTACTATATGGTACAGAAACCTGGGCAGTAAAGGTAGAACAGTTGAAGAAGATAGAGGTGATGGAAATTAAGTGCCGGAGAAAGGTGGTAGGATGCACACTGTGGGACAGACAAAGAAATAAGGACATAAGAGCAGAAGCCAAAGTAGCTCCAGTTGCAGAAAAGATCAAAGAGAACAGATTATGGTGTTTTGGGCACATGTGTAGAAAAGCAGAACACAATCTGGTGAGGAAGATTTGGGACAGACAGGAAGAAGATAAGAGGAAGCGAGGATGTCCAGCAAAGAGGTGGATGGATTGTGTGAAAGATGATCTATGACAGTCAGGCATGAGTGTTGAAGAAGGCAGGAGTGTAGCACTGAATCAAGAGAGTTGGCAACAGTTAACACGATACCCTGACCTTATGTAGAAATAAAGGGGAAAAGGGGGCTGATGATGACGATGACCTGCAGTACCTGTTTTCTACAATGAAACATTTGCTGAATGTTAATTTGACCTCTAAAGCAACTGACCAGCAAATCTAAACGTTGGTGTGTTTTGGGTTCAAAACCACATGGGGAAGCATATATCTGTATCAGTAACCCTGGTTAACTTTACCCGTGTCATTTTTTGAAGAAACATATAGCAATATTTTATATTAATGTTTATGTTGTGCATGGTAGTATCTCACTGATATAATCTTTACATTTCTACGAATATGGCCATAATCTGTAACCATCTGATAGCATCAGCTGTTGAACCACAGTGTACCTGTTTGTTTAAGATTAGCATGTGTTGATTGTTAGTTTAACTTGTAAGGAAACAGGCAACATGTCTACATTTTAGTGTGCTGTATGCTCAAATCTGGAAAGGGGATACATATCTGAAACTGTTATATTGCTTTAATATACCCATAGCATTTATTATAGAAGCATATTACACTTATTGATATTAATGCATATTTTGAGCATAGTTGTGAATAACTTGGTTAGTCGTCAAATTTCTACTAATATATCCACAATCCGTAACATTCCGTTAACTTCAGCTTTTTAACTGTAGAAGCAGTACATCTTGCTAAACCTGTTATATATCTGAGCAATGTTTTGGTTAATATTGCGTACTTTGTAAAATCCTATGAAGGTCTGTTTTCTCATGAAATATTGAAGTCAATAGTAGAACATCATCCTCAAATTTTGATGAACTGGGATGGGCAGATTAATAGCTGAAATGAATAAGGAAGATGTATGTATTTTCATTGTGATGTGCAATTTAGCAAGGAATAATTGTCCTCATACATATCTTTCTGCATCCATAATGTACAGCAACACATATGGTTTTGTTCACAGAAGCTGTATGCTACATGACTCTGCCACATTGCCTGAAGAATGTATACTGTGCATTGCCATTAATGTATTTGAACACAGGAATAACATGAATGTGTTTTTCCAACTGTTTAGCTACATGAGCAGCACATGTTCATGCTTTGCAATCCTCAGCCAAGATCCCCCATCAAGATAATGTCGTAGCATAAACTCTTTTCACTGCCCACAAAACATGATTTTTCAGTTAGGTAGTTAGGTAGCTCTCAAGGTTAGAGTTTGGATGCAGAGGGTGTTTGCAGGTCTAAATTTCATGTCCTCCAATCTGCATTCAAATATGTTAAAAGCTGAATGTAAAAATATCATCTGTGTATTGTGATTATCTAATGTTCTTCAGAAAAAAATGTCTGCAAACTATATTGAGAAATATGTATCAATGTTATTTTGTGAATACATTTTTCACATATTCTGTTTTTTTTATTTCAGTTGACAAAGATCTCAGTCAGAACAGAGCCATGTGCATCAAGCAGATGCATAGGCTTGAGGATTAGCAGAGGGAAAGAGGTATCTTGATTATTTTATGTATTTTATGAATTGAAATTCATCTTCCTCTGTTTACAGGCATGTATTTTTCACAATAACATCTTTATTTATTAGAATACAGAAATACCCATCATGCATCAGAAAGGTAGTTGAAACCATCACGTGGTAGCTGTGCTTACAACTGCGGATTAAAACATAACAATGCTGATATTTTATTTATCTGTGAGCTATTTTTCAGCACACATTTTTTTAAATGTACTCCACAACCTAAATGATAGTTGGTTTGGTATGTCCGTCACACGTCTTTTTAGGGGGATGTTTTACAAACAAGTATAAGTGTTCTAATTAGTGTATATGGTATATGGTTTGGTACAGTTGTATGCCTGCCTATGTTTTCTGATGATTGAGCTATGTGTAGCCTGCCTATTCTGAGTGAATGGGTGTCTGTTTTATCAGTGTTTACAGACTGTGTGGAATGGCATTCAGTTACATTATTACTGCATTTGCCTCAGACACCTTGGGTGTTTTTGTAGAAACACAGTCATAGCCTAGGTTGACTGACAGATCAGCAGGCACCCATTTGATTGCAGTAGTTCATATTCAGCACACCTTGCAGGCGAACATTGGTACTGCATCTGTCTCCAACCCCTTGGATGTTTTTTAAACACACTGTTACAGCCTAGGTTGACTGACAGTTGAGCAGATACCCATATGATTGCAGCAGTTCAATATCATCAAGCATATTCACAAAGCTTTTTTCAGACTACTACTTGATTGTTTTTGTAGATAATGCTTACAGCTGTGCACATACAATACTGTTAGTAACAGATGTGTTACATTCCCATATGTTAACAGTTGTGCTGATTGAACATATCACACTGTTTATAGTGTTGTACTCCTTATACTGATGTGTGTTCAACCAGCTGTCATGCTGCCTGTCTCAGATGTTGTCGTGTGGCTTTCCTGTTGTCCACAATATTGTCAGACCACTTTCTCCACATTTTAACAATGACACTTGGTGGCTGCTCATATAAATCATTGAATGCAGATAATACAATCTGTTGATTTGAGTATTCATACATTTTACAAAGCTAATGATCCATGAGTCTGTATGTCTAAGCTTATAGAATTGTTCAGCAAAGAATACTGCTGTCTTTTTTATGAGTATGACATATAGGGCCATTAGTAACTCTGTCCATAATGGACATGTGTCAGTCACTGCGTAAGTTGTCATCATAATCATATTGTGTTGTACTATAATATTCATGGAACTGTTCTGTGTTTTGGACATTTGCTTTTCTTTTCTGTTATGTTTTGCAATTAATCTTTACAGAGCATGGCACCCATGGATGTTCTCCAATCCAAAGATGATGACATGCACATGTGAGGCCACTGCCAGATTATTTTGAGGATGATGATGATGATGATGAAGAGGAGCCTGGACCTGCCCGTGTCCAAGTCATCCCAGGAGATGTCAACACAACTGGGACAGAGATGATTTTTGGGAGGAGATCTGGGAGGTTATGTCCAATGCATTCCAAACACAGATAAGGGATATGATGTGAACCTTCTTTAAGTATATGGCACAGGGTATGTGGGATTCATTCAGGATGAGATCATTTGGGAGTCTGATCCTCATCAGCCTGGTCCCTCTGGTTGGTAAGTATTGTCTGTGTGCTCCACTTGTGTTATGCTGACAACATAGTTATTGTCATTTCATTGCCTGGACTGCATATGCACTCCTGTGCATGCATACCATGTAGCTGTGTGCTTATGTGTTATTGTCGTATGACATTTACTTCAGATTCAATGTGTGCATGACACACACTAACACATTATACTTTCCGCACACACAAACAACTGTCGATGCATTGTGGCATTTGTGGCAATTAACCTGCAGCTAGTGCTGCAAGAGGCACCCAGTAAATGTGTATTACTGGTATGACTGACAGACAACCTATTTTGTCCATATTCCATCACTAACAGTGTAATATGCCTCAAATTTCTGTTTTTCCATGTCAGGCATGTGCAACATGCAGACATGTTATTCTATATGTGTTTAGGATGACAGTTTTGTGATGTCCCACCATTATGATGTGGTGTTGTGTCATGGTTTGGCAATACTGATGCTATGTGGGAAAATATACAAGTACATCCTCTCTATGTGCAGTCCTCCTTTCCTGACTGCATCAAACAACAATGTAACACTAATCTGTCACAATGTTACAGGTAACACACTCTTTTGTAGTACTTTACACCGTGTTTCTTGTATTCAGCATTTCCACACCCATAACATAGTGACATTGGCGTGCACCTTCCATAAATATTTCTACACATTAAATGACTGTATGTGTGTGTGCACATAGTTGGATACATACTGACACACAAATGTACCTTTGACATGTGAGCATGCAGTGATTTACTGCTAATGTACTGTAATGATGCTCACAGGAGAATCCTCTGTTCCAAAATGAGCAGGGTGGTTGACATACACCTGTGTTTTTTTTGCTTGACATTTGCATGAGAGTATATGTGTATGTGCTTGTAATTTTTAGCTTGCTTACCTATGCATGTTGATGTGATATGATTGCACATTATTCTGTATGAGTGTTTTATACATGTCCAGTTCTAAGGAAATCAGCAATCCATCTGGCCATTTGGCATACATTTTCCATTTTGTTAAATGTATGTCTATGTGGCTTCTACAGCTCCCTGTGTGCTTACACATGCATTTGCATTATGTCAACTTACCTTGTCTTGCTTTACCCTGATGTGGTCTCAGGTTGGCCACCTTCCTCTCACCTTCATATTTCAATATTATTTTTTGCAGGTATGTTTACCTTTGTGAAAACTATTGTCCATTATCATTTATTAATTTGACACTGAACATGTGACATATGTACAGGCCTTGTACAATGCAGGACATGTGCACACAACTTGCTGGCTAATACTTGCAATGCATCCTTTGTTTCATTATACTTGTGTGTTACCCAGTTAAGTTTTTTTTTCAAATCTATGTGTACAACCTACTATATTCATTATGCTATACTGTTACATTTTTGAACATGTTATTATATGTAATTGGTGTATGTATATGTATCAACACTGATTTTATGTACATTCCGTTTATGCCACTGACAGACATACATATACATCTACACCTGTGTATTACCTTTGACATGGCATACGTGTGTAACATACACACTACATGTTTGTGTTGGGCTAGGTACACCTACTTGTGTATGCAGCAGCATTCGTTGCTGTTCTGCAATACTTCAGTTTGGCATTGTGCTTGGTTGTTTGCCTTTTAAATCCATTGTTGTAGGTTTGGTTCTGTCCTCTGGTGGAGTTATCCACCATTGTTAGGCCTGCATTTGCTCATCTGTGATGTTGTTTAGCTTACACATACACTGCTAATGGACTAATTTTATATGTGTGTATTTATCTAATGCGTACTTTGATCCTACTTTACTGCCCTGGAACACACATCTGCCATTGTTTATGCACTTCCAGGCATTACTGCCACACTGTTTATGACGTGTTTTAATGCGATAGTGCATATGTATATATGTTTTTCTGCATTTCACCATGACTGGTATGCATCCTCACCCTGTTTTTCAACTTTCCATTGCCCATGTTGTGATGTTGTGCATTGTGGCTGCCTGTGTAACTTACCTGCCCTTACTTTTTTTTGCCAAACTTGGCTCTCTTGTGTTATGCTATTTGTTCTATGGGTATACCTACTGTGATGAGCGTCTCCACTTCTTTCCCTATGTTTACTGGAACCGATAGTTGGAATTGTTTATTCTATCAGAAAGATAATCCGCTTCTACATTTGGATGTCAATTGTGATGTCTCTACTAATGTCTCGAACAGCAATGAGAACTTGCATGACTTTTTTGTTCGTCTGAGGAACCTGGAAAATGATCTATACCGTTTACATAGGCTTGTCTGGCAAAAAAGGCACTTACAAGCCTGTCTACACTTTAAGGTTATCCCCCGTGGCATGCGGGTTTTGTGCATGCCGAGTTATGGGGATAGCCACCCGGAGCTACTACGGAAGTGGCAGCAACTTAACATCGAGTTCGGCAACAAGTATATCCAATTGTTGCTGGACTATTTTGCACCCATCGAGGCGGAGCTCTTGGTTAAGGTAGAGGAACAACATAAATTTCTTACTGTGAATTATCAGACAGAGTTTTGTGTTTCTAAGATGCATAATATGAATAAACAGTTAGCTCTTTACAGCAACAAACTAGAACAAATTAAACTTAAGAAATTAAAACGCGACTACCAGGATTTCCAACTGGGTTGCATTTTTGTCTGGCCCAGAACTAACCAGAAAGAGGGGTCCCAGACTGCCCATGCACCTGCAGTTTCACAGATGATGAACAATGATCCAGCAAGTGCTTTGGCTGAATCTTTGGTAATCCGGTCGACAGCTGAAAGTCAAACAGGTGACATTATTGGTCGAGAGTCTAGTATATCTAATATATCTAATATTTCTTTACCCTGTAACCAGCAGGGTTTGAGTAGCAATGATAATTTGGGTGCTAAATCAAAAGCCAACGGCTCAAATAGTGTATTTGTTGCACCTGTACCTTTAAACTTCCCTCTTCCTTACAAGGGCGCAGTACGCACGCACTCAGTAAGTCGGGGAAGAGGAAAAAGAAAGATGTCAGGAGAAACACCAGAACGGAGAAGGAAAATGAAGAACTGAACTGTTTGTTTTTTAATCTGTCATCAAGGACCTTTTCAGCAGATGAACAATTTATCTTGAATAAAGGTCTATCATTCATTCCTTCCAAGCAAAGTGTGCTGTCTGATACTCTTATAGGCTTACGCCTTTTTGCAAGAAAATTATCTCTCAAGGTACTGTTCAAAGACATTCCATCTAGCAATGTTGAGTTTGACTATAAGACTACACTTTGTAAAAGGAAAAGTTGTTATATACCTCCATTAACGCAGCCTATTGAATGTTTTATGCGAACATGTGAACATGACTTCTGTCTATACTATGAACAAGAAAAGCGTAAAGGCAATTTTGTAAACCTGAATTATATACAAAGGCGTTGTTTAGATGATCTTTGCTATGATGAGAGCTTGGTTTTTAAACCTGCCGACAAGGGTGGGGGAATCGTTGCACTAGACACCTGCTTCTACAAACAACTAATGTTTAATATGCTAGATAATGATAAGGCATACAAAATAATAGATAGATCTAAAGTAGTGTCAATAATCAAATATGTACATGATACAATCTATGACTTACTTATGACTAGATCTATTGATAAGTCACTCTATGATTTTCTAATGATAGATTCACCCCTGATTCCCTTGATTAAGGGATTACCCAAATTGCATAAAAATGAAGACCCCCCTCCACTACGTCCCATAGTGTCAGGTGAGCACTGGGTCACGGAGAATGCCTCTTTATATGTGCAATCCAAACTTGGCATGATGGTGAAAGAAATCTCTACCATCTTAAAGAATTCCTATGAGCTCTTAGATGACCTTAAACACGATCTGTTAAAAAGTAGCATCAACGCTGATACTCTATTAGTTACATTAGACATTAAAAGTCTGTTTACCAGTATTTCTAATGATTACGGCCTTGATGCAGTAAGGTCTCATCTAACTGAGCTTGGTACCATGGATAACAATGAGGTTATGAACATCTGTTGTTTGCTGGACTTGGTCCTAAATAATAACATCTTTTTGTTTGACCACAATGTATATGCGCAGACATGGGGAGTAGCAATGGGTACTCCCTGTGCCAATGCTTATGCTAATTTAGTGGTCTACAGATGGGAGAAAGAGAACATTTTCAATGACCCTAGGCTCGATAACGTCATCCTATATAGACGCTTTGTGGATGACGTCCTGATGCTCTGGAATGGAGATATGGATACGTTGAAGGAGTTCATTTGTTTTATGAACTCCACTACTTCATTTTTTAGCTTTACATATGAATGTTCGCTAGTGAGTGCTAATTTCCTGGATGTTACTCTTATAAAAGAAAATGATAACAACTTAGTCACTACTTTGTATAGGAAGTCATGTTGGAGGAATAGCATCCTTCATTATGACAGTTTACATCCACGTTATGTGTTTCGCAACATTGTAAAAGGCCAGATGGATAGAATACTCAAAATATGTAGCAATGAGTTGGACGCTATGGAATTGATTGGACATCAAAAGCAATACTTCATAGATAGAGGGTATCCGGCTGAATTGGTCAATGGTGTAACAGAACCCCTTTTTGGGGCTCCAATACACTTAGTAAAATCAGGCCATGACCCATGCAGAAGGGAGAATAGTAAGAGTATCGTATATGACATCAAGTACACCAGTGATATTGAGCAATTAATTAGGATTGTTAGAGGAAATTGGAAGATTTTGCTCCTGGATCCTTTTCTCTCACAATTGATTGGGGAGAAACCCACATTCAGATTTAATAACTGTATGAATATTAAAAGACTACTCTGTAAAGAAAAACTGGATATAGTCCCTGTTGACATAAGAGCTGACATTAAGACAGGTACCTATGCATGTGGCGGATGTTCATCTTGTAAATATATTAATAAAACACAGTGTTTCAACATCCCAGGTGTTAATGTGGCCTTTAAGCCCACCTTCTACGCTACATGCAACACACAGAATGTCATCTATCTTGCTACCTGTAACCAATGTAATGGTTACTACGTAGGTATGACATCACGTAGACTTAGGGATCGCGTCTACAATCATGTCTATGATATAAAAAAGAATAACCTTACTAATGCTTTAGCTATGCACTGTTTTGACAGACCTCAGCATAGCTTTAGTTTTCAGGTCTTGCAAGTTATAAATCCAAATAGGAGAGAAGGGGACCATATAGGTACTATAGAGATGTTTGAGCTAAGGTGGATTATAAGATTAAAAGCCCATATACCACCTGGGCTTAATACTGTAGTTAGTATCCGCCCTGTCCTTTTAGGATCTTCATGATATGACAATTATGCTGTTTATTTTATTGTGTATCTCATACTTTCATATTGCCAAATATTTTGGGTTAATTTTATTTTATTATTTCAGTCGTAGTATTCCTAACCTGAATAATATTCTCGGCATATTTGTTAATGGTTACTATTTATATTATGACTTAATGTATGCCTTGGATTATGTTAATATAGCAATGTTTGTTAATATGATACAGGCCACATAAATCTACACTGTTTAATAATTATAGGGTTTATAAAGATATGCACTTATATTTGTATTATTTATTATAATAGCTTGAATAATAAGTTAACATATGTCAGTGAATAGCATCAATAACCTTAGTTAGAAACATGCAGTATAAAAAGTGGATAAATATACAATATATATATGAGCATACGCTTGGAATGCCTTCCGGTTTTGTATTGCCGGGATGACTGTTAGGAATTCTAACGGGTTTGTTATTATATATCTTATGATTTTTATTGTTGGTCCGTAGATGTCTGGCGCTTGAGAATGAAGTGTTATTGTTTGTATGTTTAGTTTGTGCTGCAGCACAAATTGACTGGGCAGGTCAAATATGTCTATGTCAATCAATGGAATATTTTTAACTTTTTCTCAGTTTTAATATAGTTTAGTTTATGAGTTAAGATGTTTATATTTAGTTGATGTAATCTCTAACTAAATGTTCTATGTATGAGAGATAAACATGCTAGATTGCAGCCTTTAGTGCTGTACTAGCATACGTTGGATCGACTTTAGTAGGTGTTGCTATTGACCCGTAATAAGATGTAATTAGAAATATCTCTTACTGGATCCAAGAGTGATGAAACAGAGCAAATAGTAACTTCCTGGGCTGCATTAGGAATTTTATATTAAGTGCTGCTCTCATAATTGTGTTCCTAGACATGTCTAGGTTTTGTCCATTCATGCTTTACAGCACATTATGTAACGGAAACTATATGTCCTAATATGGGCATTAAGAGTATCATGAATACGATGTGGTTTTAGATACTGTTTTTAGGTTCTGTTTATTAATGATTTGTAGCACATTATGTCACTGGAAGCTACATATTTTAATACTTTAATATGGATATTAGGAGCGTTATGCATTTACCTTGAAAAGTTACAGAATAGCTGTTGCTTTAATTGTGTGGATTATTGACTAATTAATTGTTTAATTGATACTGATTTTTGTATATAAGCATTAAGCCTTTCTTGTGTAATTTGTAACCTGATGAAGCGCACCTGTGTGCGTGAAAGCGCTCGTTCTTTATTAAACAAAATAGTTTTATACTTTGTTCATGGTGGTTCCTAGCAGTTTTTCTTGTCTCTCTTGTGTTATGCTATTTGTTCTATGGGTATACCTACTGTGATGAGCGTCTCCACCTCTTTCCCTATGTTTACCTCTCCTTATATTGTTAAAAAAATGTGGCCTATTCCTACAAAATAAATAAATAAAACATTGCCCATGCACCTCTGACTTTCCCTCAGATTTTCCAATTCCAGCATCCCTCTTGTGTGTCCCTCTTCTTCACCCATACTCCACATCTTCTTTTCTATCTCCTGCTTTCCTTGGGTGGTGTGTTTTTTATGTTCCCCACACAAGTCCTGATCTCATTGTTAGCAACTGTTAGCTATGGTGATGTGGCCATGATTGACTTTTGACCTTAATTTTCTTATTAGAAAATTTACAGATTCTATCAGAATCTGTAAGTTTAGGCCAATATATTTTAATGGTACATGTATTATGATGATGTACGTAGTTGTCTCTGAGTTTACTGTAAAGAGTGGTGTAAATATATATATTACACATAGCCTTACAGCTCTGAAACCCATACTATAAGTTAGTGGCTGACATATGGAACTATCTGTAGTTGTCTGAGACATTTCTGTGTCAACTCCTGCAAATTTGTTACAAATGCCATGCAGCTTACTTTGAGATGGTTGGCATTTTTTATTTTTTATTTTTTTTTTTTGGTTATCATAACAGTCAGTTAACATTCTGTAGTTGTCCTTAACCTTACACCTTACTGTACAGATTTTGTTTTTATCTCTCTCTCTCTCTCTATATATATATATATATATATATACACATACATATATACGCACACACACACGCACACACACATATCTATCAGGATTCTTGAATTGTGATCATCTTTCCTTACAATGTGATTGGACAACCATTTTTTATTAATCCCAGATTACTTGTGCATTTCAATAGTATGCCATTGTAACTGTGATACTCCATTGTGCAGTGAGCTATTTTGAGTTTCTTGTTATACAGTAACATATTACAATGTTATCCGCAAGTTTTTCACTGATATCAGCATAATGTGCTAGATTTTGCGAGCTTTAAGGAAGCTTCTGTTAAAAAGGGATAATTAGTAGGGTATATAAATGTTGCACAGTAACTATAGGAGTCAGTCAAAAGAGGTTAGAAAAGATTGATAAGAGAGACTGGATAAGCACTTCACAAAGAAACAATGGGAGGACATGTGTATGGCTCCCAAATGTGCAATAAAGTCTAGAAGATTCAGGATTTTTGCCTGGTGTTTGCATTGGTATTTTTATACTCTAGACAGACTCCAAAGACTTTTTTCCTCAAGTAGATGGCAAATGTTGGAGATGTTATGGGAAGGAAAGAGGTAACTGAGAACATATTGTTTTGCAAGTATAATGACTTGACAGACTTTAAAAATTCCCTACAGAGTACTGTGTCAGAAATACTGGGTAAGCAAATGAGTGTAACTAGGGAAATTATTTTTTTGAGCTGAGATACAGGATCTGAATTGCTGTGACATAGTAAGGCCTTAAGTTTAATTCTGGGGGCTGCCAAAAAGCAAATACAAAGAAAAGGAAATCAAAGTCTAAACCAACCATATTTTAAGTAGTGAATACTATAACAGAGATAAGAGAACAGGAAATGGGATCTTTAGAAAAGGATAGGATCAGATTACACAGAAAAAAATAGAAACTGTAGGAACAATACATGCCAAAAAAATGTTTTGGAGGTGGAATGAGGTTCAATGGAAGACAGGAATTAACCAGTTTATGACTGTGTGATCAAAGTCAAAATCAAAGTAAACTTTATTGTCATTTAGAACTACACACATGTAGCCTAAATGAAATCTCGTGCATCAGCTTAATTCTTGAGATTACAAAGGAAAGTGAAACAACACATACAAGTAGAGGAATAAACATAACTAACAAATACAATACTACTCCCAGTCCACACAAGAAAAAGAAGAGACATTTAGCATTACTCATATTCGAAAAGAATACCCACCTTAAGTTAAATTAACTACCCTATTTAAAGTAATATAAAACACACTAGAGATCGAAATGCCTAAGTTCTTTGCCTAATATTGCACTTGAGTGAGTTAAATAATACTGACTATGGGTATAATAAATAAATGTTGCACTTACTTGGGATATATGTAAGTATGTAATGCACAAATAAATAAAAATTGACTTATTATGTGTACAGACCCGTAAGACTAGTGCCAGAGTTCAGCATGATGTTTGTAACTGTGAACAAGTCTATATGATTTGTTTTCCTTTAAACAAATATAAGTTTGCCTATGTCACAAGTGATAATTCAATAAAGGTGTTAAAAACATGAAAAATATGTACATTCCTAGCCACTTAAATTTTTTACCACAATTTGCTAAGTCCCACAAAACATGGTTTACAGCCATACCATAGCACTAAAACAGCTCTACTCAGCTTTGCTGGCACCATCTTGAACTTTAGCATTCATCTGTTATCTGCTTCACCAGCTACCTCAGTAATAGATTTCAAGCTGTTAAATGGGAAAGTGACATCTCTTCATCCCTCTTAGTGCAAATAGGGGTGCTTCAGGGATCTGTCCTTGGTCCCTTGCTATCCGATATTTTCATAAATAACCAACATATCACAAGTTAACACGTGACCATTATTCAGTATGCTGATGACTCCACACTCATCTGCACTGCCAAAAACCTACAGCAACTTCAAACTCAAACACAGGAATCCTTTGCCTCCATTGAAACATGTTTCATTAACTCTCAAACACTATTAAACTTTAAGAAGGCCAAACTTATTCTTTTCCACCTAAACAGTATTTCAGCAAAAAAACTCTTCACCATTACCTCTTTTAACCAAACCAAAACTGAACTTCAAACGCATACTACACTCCTAATTGTCATCATAGATGATGCCATGAACTTTGACCATCACGTAAAGCAAGCTATCAACAAAATGCACAAAAACTTGGCACCCTTTATTGAGTTAAACCCTAACTGACTGACCAGGCTACTGAAATCAGTGTCTCTAGTCTACTGTTTCTCACACTCCTATATGCTGCTCCAGTTTTTGTCAACCTGAAAACTACCCAAATAACCATGATAGAAAATTGCTACAACAAAATAACTAAATTCACAGCTGATATGCCTTATAGGTTCCATCACTGCATTGTACTAAAGCAGATAAATTGGTTAAACGTCATACTATCTAATATTCACACAAATAAAAAATGTTAACTG
Organism: Protopterus annectens; assembly: GCF_019279795.1. NCBI lineage: Eukaryota > Metazoa > Chordata > Ceratodontiformes > Protopteridae > Protopterus > Protopterus annectens. The sequence continues at coordinate 1,670,657,419 of NC_056731.1, read as the reverse complement.
TCTTGTTTTCCAACATGTAAAATGCCAAACACTACAAAATATTATCTATCTCTAGGACTCTTTGTTCTACTGACAACTTATTACCACACCCAGGAAAATCAAACAGTCCTGCAGGTGACTCACTGTATTCCTCTCAAGTCTGTAAAGTCTGAAATTAATTTCCTTCTCACTCAGACAAACTTAACAGCCTATAATCCTTCAAGCTAATATTGAAACAACACCTACAAGTCTATTGGCTTTGCTCTTGCATCATGCCCAGATAATATCCTTATCTACCCTATCCCATCCTGTTCTAAAATAACTACCTGGCTGGTAATCTTCTATCTTATCTTGTGCTATTACATATGTTTGGCCACATGCACTGTACCATGCTCTCCTAAACTTTACATTGATAGGAAAGTTCACTTTACCATTTTCTTACTATTATAAAGTACTACGGGTCTCAACCTTGTTAACCTAAACACTAACTCTGATCCACCTTTGAATGATTTCTCATATCACTGTATTTCCTATGTCTCGATTGTAATATCTTTGTATGCTGACTACTTGTATGTATTGTGTGACAATATCAGGTATTGCCACCTGTTCCAGGAGAAGTATCATAGTGAATGTATAACATATGCCAGAACAGCCAGCTGGAATTTTTCAAACAATTATGTGTCATTTGCATATCAAAATGATTTGCACAGATGCTTGTACTGAAAATGTATTTGCAAAGTTGCTTGTGTTAAAATGTATCAACAGTATGTCCTGCTGGGCAGAAAATAAATATACATTTATATGAGACTATACTGTTATAAATAGGATACTGGAAGAGAAGAGGTTAATCTCAATCCCACTAACTCTGAAAAATAGTAAGAAATTTAATTACTTAATTTAGGCCATTAAAATTGTATCTTACAGTTCTGACTGCAGCCAGAGATGAAATGTCTATGCCAGAGAATGGTTTATTAGGTCCTGTAGGAAGAGTGGATGTGTTTATTGTTTTATAGCTTCCAGAAGCTGCAACAGATCTTAGCAAAGATCTATGTGTGTGTACTATTGACACAAATCTTGGCAGTTTCTAGCCAAGGGGGGAGGGGGTAGTATGGGAACCAGAAGTCGTATGACTAGATGTGTATGATGTCATTCTGTAAGCCAGCTCTGTAATGATATTTTAATACTAGATGAGACTGAAGTCTCAAAGCATTTTGTTTTTGGAACCTGAAAAAGAAGCACCACTCACCTACTTCATATTGCTTTGCTCTAGTAAGTGACCAGGGAATAGTAATTCTTTAGATCAGTCAGGAAAATATAATGAGATTAGTTAAGTACTGTTTTTTCTGTCTGGGTGAATCCATTCATTTGTGTTATTTTAATATTCCTGTGATTGGACCTCTGGTGTTTATTGTAAACAGATATTTAGTATTTTCAAGTTCTTTTATTATTTATTATTAAATATATTTAAACTTTTCATTGTAGCTGGTCCTTTAGAGAATATTTTAACCTTTGAGGGTACTTATATTTATTTGGTGATACTGTGGCCACTCTTGAAATCCCTACTGCATTGGTCAAAACACTACCATTTGTATTAATATTTATTTCATTCAGTATAATTAATTGGGTACACTTGTAAGAGCCTTAGAGGAGCTGCCATTGGATTGTCTGGTAGCAGTAACTACCTTATAGTCTGGGCATGGGGCATAGCTAGCAAATCTTTGCCTTTCCCAGGTGTGTGTGTGTGTGTGTGTGTGTGTGTGTGTGTGTGTGTGTGTGTGTGTGTTTGTGTGTGAAAATCAAATCTCAAAGAGTGTGTGTATGTCAGCTGCTTAGAGCAGGGACACAAAGCACTGGTTTCACAAAAAGTGCGCTGGAAGACTTGGCTTGGACACTCGGATGAGGACTCACATCTATAGCTGTGCAACTGGGGAGTCTTACTGGGACCTGCAGGGAGACAGAGAGAGAAATCCAGACCCTGGACTGAGTGTGTTCCCTGTGTGCTCTTAACAGAAATTGTGGTTGATGCATAGAGCTGCATCTGGAAATACTGTGTGCATGTAATCTTATTCCAAGTGACCTTCCTGCTCCAGTGTCAGTGGTGAAGATTTAAGCTCCTTGAATACTGGCCAGAGAGGAGATGTCACAAATTGTATCAATGTTTATGTTTTATCACTACTGTGTGCTCAAATAATCATTTTTTTTGTGTGTGTGCGTGCGTGTGTGTGTGTGTGTGTGTGTGTGTGTGTGTGTGTATGTATGCTCAAATGATTCATTACACTATATACGTTACTTTTTCTCTGCATCTTGTGGAGCTTTTCTACCCTGGCCATTACTGAAAGGGGATTTCGACCCAGTCAGACTTTTACAGTCAACAAATGCAATAAATAATTAAATAAGCATAAGAATAAACCTTATATACCAGAGTAACCAAGCAGTGATTGCTGCTGTGTGGTATGTTTTGCATAGATCAAAACATTGTACTGACTATTGCACACCTCTTATTAGGCATCCCACTCATGTTCATACGCACACAAAGAGGATTATACAGTTAATGTATTTGTATGCATAGATAACCACAACTATACTGTGAATTCAGGAAAAAGATAACTTTATGAATCACTTTCTGGTGCAAGAAAGGTGCTTAATAAAGTTTTGTTCAGCACTTTCTCACACTGTTAAGTTCTAGTATATGCTAGACAGTAACAGTAGTCAGTACTAGCCACCACAGAGTTGTGGCTATAGCATTATTAATAGCAGTCAGAGCTAGCAACCACAGAGTAGAGGCTGAAGCATTAGTAACAGCAGTCAGAGCTAGCCACCACAGAGTAGTGACTGAAGCATTAGTAACAGCAGTCAGAGCTAGCCACCACAGAGTAGTGACTGAAGCAATAGTAGCAGCAGTCAGAGCTAGCCACCACAGAGTAGTGACTGAAGCATTAGTAACAGCAGTCAGAGCTAGCCACCACAGAGTAGTGACTGAAGCATTAGTAACAGCAGTCAGAGCTAGCCACCACAGAGTAGTGACTGAAGCATTAGTAACAGCAGTCAGTGCTAGCTACCACAAAGTAGTGGCTGTAGCATTTTTGCAGCTTTAAAATATGTTATACACTTCACTTTTCCAAAGAAAAAGTGTAGCATAGTGAAGTGTATCAAATCTGCTTTTCAAGTCATTTGTTTATCAGAGGGACACCAGTTCTGCTTATCTGTTTGGTAGTATTACATGTTTTACATCAGTATAAAATACTTTGCACTCCTACACTTTTTCTGCAACTAGTAGTAAATGGAGCAGGCAAATTCTATTCACTACAAAGAGTGGTGACTCCACTCTTAACTCACTTGTTATGTATTCTCGATGTGGATGTCATAATTAAGATTCACCTCTCTTGCTTCACTGTGCTCCACTCTTGATGTGAATTTCTTGACATCCATGCCTCATGCGCATAACAAGCTGCTTATGACTGTAGACCCTAACATAACTCTCGGTATTACAGCTGGAACAGCCACACCACTTTTTATTACTTGGAAATGGGTATGGAGTTGGAAGTGGGGCATTTCAGGATCTTGCTGTTCCAGCAGCATTAACATCAGCACAGCTGGCTCGTGGTCTTGGGTTTGAGTCCCACATAAAAGCTTGTATTATCCTTTCACTTCTGTGATTCTAACACTGTCCAAGAAGAGGTCTTTCTCTGTACTTGTGTGTGTGTGTTTATAATTTGTTCATGATCACCAAGCTGAGGGTTTCCCAAGATTCTTGCTGATCCAGAGACAGTGGCACTGGAATGGTATACTGAAGGTCTTTGGTTCAATTCTCAAATAAGATCTTCTATTATCCCTTCACTTTCATGATTCTAACAATGTCTTACACAAGCAGGTGTGTGTGTGGTGTGTGTGTGTGTGTGTGTGTGTGTGTGTGTGTGTGTGTGTGTGTGTGTGTGTGTGTGTGTGTGTGTGTGTGTGTGTGTGTGTGTGTGTGTGTGTGTGTGTGTTTGCCATCTGACTTGATCACCAAGCTGTAGGGTTCCTAGCTGAAATCTCTTATAGGAAGAATGCAACACCTGTCTGAGCAGAGAGTCTTGTTGTTCCAGCAGCAGTGATGGCAGCATGATTTGCTGCAGATTTTGAGCTTCAGTCCCAAATTAGAAATGATATTATCCTTTCACTTCCATCATTCATATGTAGTGTAGCTCTGACTGTTATATATCCTGTAATATCTGGATTCAGAATATTTTCAAGCATCACATCTAATTCAAGGTAGAGGACATAAAGAAATATGCAGAGAACTTTGGGGCAGACAGCAAACATCAAATACAGAAGCACAGTATCTTTGTAACTTAAACACAATTCAATCAAGCAAATTAGTACCAGTGCTCTAATGTTCTTAGAGCTAATAGATAACTGGTTAAAGTGAGATAATAGGAAATGAAGCTGGAATTCTGAGCACTACTAGCCAGCTCTTCATGAGGGCTCCAGGTTAATTCAGGTTAATCAGTATTATAGGACTAATGCAGCTGAATGAAGTCTAGCCACATTTAACCCTACTGATATTTTTGCTCGGTTCAAAGAGTTGGGAATGAGCACTTTTGGTGTTTTTTCACTGCAAGGGTTTCTGTGAGCCAACTATTGCCCTACACCAAGCGTTTGGTCCCTGTGATCTGATGTGCTTCTGTCAACACAATATGCACAATGTCTCAAGAAAAGAAATACAGAGCTAATAGACTGCATGAAATAAACCATAGTTACATCCATGATCCCCCCACCAAAAAAAAAAAAAAAAATTCCGACTAGAACTAATTTTGCAGTTAGTGAGATAGAGGGCTAGGAAGTGCACTTATTATGATGTTGTCCTTAAATGGATTGAATTCCATGGAAGTCTATGCAAGAACAAGCAATGAAGATGTAAATAGGCATACAAAACACCATAATACGGTTAGCATGGTCTCATGCATTAAAATCATTCTGCACCAATCATGTGTGTTCATACCCTGCATGTGTGTGCATGAACGGTGATAGTTTAGTAAGAAAAGTAGATGCATCTGGAACATGATAGCATAATAATGAAAGAGCAAGACAAAATTCAATCAGCATTCAAGACTTTGGGCATCAAATGTCTTAAACAAAGCTGCTGTCTGAGCACAGTGTTTGACTTGGTCTAGCTCAACTAGTATGGGATTTGGGGAGATAAACCTCAGACAACTCACTGATATCTCAGACAACTCTACTGATTTTTCTTTTGCACTTTCTTCTTCCTCTGACAGAAAAAAGTATGGCTATCAGTGTGGAATAAGCAAGCGCAGAAACCCTTCTTTTGAGGACATGGCAGTGAAGCTGGTTTTACTATGCTGTTTCTTTTTAAAAAGCTGCTTTCGGGTGGCCACTACTGGATATCAGTGCTGATCTAGCCTTTCTTTTGTTATCAATTTGCAGATTAAATAATTTCATGTCTATGACTAGTTGTTTCTTATTAGATATGGCAGTATGGATGAAGTCTGAGGTGCCACTGGACTATGTTTTCAGTCAGGAAAAGGCCCTTCATTCCCTGGTACCATTATCCATTCACTTGAGTGATCAGTGAATCCAGGAATCCAAGCTAACTTGATAATCCCATATCTCTCAATTCTTCCAAGGCAGACAACAGAAGTCTTCTATTTCAGTTGCAAAAAAGTACTGTAATAACTGCTTATCTAACCAGAATTCAGACAATACAAATCGAAGATCCCAGTTCTCTGGCCTTCCCATGAATGATTTTGTCCAAGTTGTAGTCCAGCAGGTGAAAGGGTGAAAGATGAATTGGCATAAGAGCCTATTTGGCCTTTTATGAATTGTTATGAGATGGGATTACTTTGCCAGTAATACAAATTGAAGATCCCAGTTCTCTGGCCTTCCCATGAATGATTTTGTCCATGTTGTAGTCCAACAGGTGAAAGGGTGAATGATGAATTGTCATAAGAGCCCATTTGGCCTTTTATGAGTTATTATGAGATGGGATTACTCTGCCAACAATGCTACTGGAAACTGCAGTAAATGCTGCAATGTCTTTTGAATAAATTGTACTGGCTCATGAGCTTCGTTACCTTTTGACACACGTATGAATTCAGATTGTTCTGTCTGATGCAGTTTTCAGTCTATCTTCCAAAGTGTTTACTCTTTGAAGAAGACAATACCATCATATTTCTTATTTGCATACCTGCAAGATATCCACCTTGTTTGTCTAGTAGACAGATTATCAATCTGAGAGGTGTACTGTCTATACTACTCAACTGTTTTTGATTTTGCAGAGTACTCTGATTTTGCTTCATATTTTTGCAGGGTCCCTCATAAAATGTTTAATTTTCTGGTAAATCGCTGAGGATTATAATCACTCAGTAATGACAGGCATTAGAGTTTCATACGTCTTATTGATCTAAGAATGAATGTTAATGGCTACATTTTAAGTGAGTTAAAGTCATATTTAAAACATTTCAATGATCTTGAGTATTTTCCTCAATTAATTTTGGCTTTATCAAGAATTCTTGAACATAGAAGCTCTGAGGTATAGTGCTTCCTGATAACCATACTGTGGACTTCCAATGCTGAGAATAAAGAAAGGGTGATTTTTCTATACAAAGTAGGGTTTCTGTAAGCAAATGTGAAGAATTATTTTTTTCAGCTCACCTTTCATTGCAAATTACATAGAGAAAAACCTTAATAAACTAACAAAACTTTTTTGCAGCCCCCCCCCCAAAAAAAAAATATACGTACTAACCCTATGGTCATATCACAGTGAAGAAAAGGGGAAAGACAACCTGAAAATCCTCTGAAAACTGCACCACAGGCTCTCACAGTACAATAAATTGTGATGAAACCTGTGATGAGACTTTTATCTTCTCAGCCAGTGATGCAGCACAATCACATAGTTAAGCCAGAAGTAAGCTTCTCTTAGCTTTTAAATGTACTGTATCTTTTAGGATAACGCAAACAAGAAATTAATTCAAGTTGTCCTGTTTCATCATTTCAATAGACGGTATGGCAGTATAGCTGTCTCTCAGCAGGTAAGACTGCAAACTGGGAGAAGTAATGTATCTTCCAGAGTGTTTACTCCTTGAAGACACAATACCATCATCTTTCACGTTTGTATACCTGCAGGATATGTGTTACTTCATCAGTGTATATGTTTCTGTTTGTGAAAAAAGAATGGTAAATGCAGATTTAGTTGTAATTCAACAAATCTGAAGCAATGAATTTTAGATGCCCATGAATTTTCCCCATCAGAAAAACAAATCTCATCAAACTCTATCATTCAAGCTGCAGAAATTCGTTTAAAAACTTCTCAGTAAGACAGGGGTCAAAGAGGCATTCATCTGACAGAGACTGCATGGCTCCCCTAGTTATCCAGACCTCTACATTTTGGATAAACCTAAGCTCTTATTTAGCTAACAAAGTATTTCTTTTTCCTTTTAACCATCATAAAAATGGTCTTATTACTGCTGTTTCTATTTTTAAATTGTGTAACTGTTTATGATATGAACATCACTTAAGAAAACCTGTTCTAAATATGCATGAGCCTTATGAAAAAATAGTACTACCTTGTATTTCCATTGAACCTTCAACCTTGCATATTCATACTGTTTCCTACTGTTCTCACATACCACTTTTAAAACAGGAAATCCGTATAAACTCTTCCCCTAACATCATTCTCTGGTACTACTACCCAGTACCCCACATCCAAATTGGGTCTACCAGCTACTTCCAAACCCCAGCCTTACCCCATAATCTGCACGAGTCACTTGTGGATTTTGAGTGGCCTCAAACCCACATAAACTTGTAAGATTCTCTTGATGTATTAAATGCTTCTTTCATATGTTTCTTTGCATCCTTCTTCAAAACAACATATATTAAGCAAGCATTATTGCCCAACAAAGTGGGCATTACAGGTAAAATAATGGGCTACCAGGCATGTTTTGAAATCTGATACTGCAGGCGGAGGATCTCTCCACTCCTGGTAGATCCCTTACTTCCCTGTAATGTCCATCCTGGACAGCATTACTGCACTTAGAAAATGAACTACTAGCTTTTTATGAAATAATTGACAATGCACTTTTTATCAATATTTTTCATTACTATTTTGACATAAAATTGTCCCTATATTTATTTATGTTTACATTGTATTATTTTAATGCAGTAAGGAGTTTTTATCATATTATTTTCATACATTAAGTGTATTTATAAAGTTGTACATTGTAAGGAAGGGTCAGGATATGAAAAATGGATTATTACAGCTAAAATGTTTTACTGTTAAATATTTGTATATCTAATGTGCAACACTTTAAAGTGTAAGCTCTATAACATTTGCAAAAAGTTTTAAGTTTTACCATTTAGTTTAGGGTCTATATTAGATCACCGAATGCTTAAAAAAGCGAACAGTGATTAATCAACCCTATGTAAGCGAAAGCTTACAATTTCGAACTGTCTGAACAGCAAAGGGAAAAAAATCGCTGTTTCAACAAAAAAAAAATAAAAAATAAAACACTTTATGCCCCCACACCCCCCCTACTTAAATATACCAACTCCGAGACCACACTATAGTGCCAAAAATGGCAAAGTAACGGAGTGGCCAAGTGAATTCTTTCCCAGGGAAAGAATTTGCTTAAAACCCACTTCAATATTTTGCCATTTCAGACTTTTGAGTTAGACTAAGATGCATTTGAAAGAATGTGTCTTCGGTCTTCTAATAGGAAACCTTTAGTTTAGATAGTTTTGGTCTATCGTCATCTGGTGATAGTCAGTTTTATTTCTTTTCTGTTATGCAAAATATTATAGTTGCATTAAAATGCGTACTTACTGTTGGTGAGTTCAGATTTTGCAGGATTTCTTCATTGTTGGCCAAGTTGCTAGTTGATGATTGTGGTTGTTGTTTGTTTCCAGTTTTTGTCGAGATTATGTTGCCTTTTTTTTGTTTCATAATATCCAGATGTCATACTTATGCTTACGCATACATCCATGACTTCTTGTTGGTGTCTACGTTTCAGAAGCCTCACCTCTGGTGCCTCTTTTGATAAACTAACTCCTTTTCCTACTTTCTTATATTCCTAAAATATTATTACTTTAATTTCCAATTGTACAGACCCGTAACAATGTCAGAAATACACAAAAATTATAAAATACAAGTATATAGCACATTATTTAAAAAACTAAGTAGTTTAAGAAATTGTCTGAAAGCATGGCTCAGATGTTCATTTTGTAACAAGCCTTTGACAATGCAAGTACTCTCCACGTTAAAAAAGTGCAATTAAAACTTAGATCAGAAAAAAGTACAGCAATGCTTAATATTTAAAAATAAAACTGTCAAACTTCGAGAGGTTCTTTTTATATGATCCTCTTATGGATGCCTCCCTTGGCAGCTTATTGACTCTAGTTTTCTTATATTGTAGTGCTTTCTGCTCAGAACATAAAATGCAGAATACACTAACAGCCAGTTTCTGTTTGATGTAAACCTTACCGTGTATCAAGTGTGTCCCTGCAGATCTTCTGAAATTATACCAGCCCTTCTTCATACTCATGTGATATTACAAGCACATATACTTGGCTTGCAGCCTTACTCAGTATGGTTTGCATCTGAGGTTCAATGCTATTTCTGGCTTGTATTGTACATGTATTTTATGACCTGTATGTTTATTCTGCTCTGCAAATGTTCCTATGTAATGCTTTTAATCCAACAGAGGATTTGATCAAATTTATTACGAAAAATATCTTGTCTGATTTTAATTGAATGATAACATTATTTATTTTCTTGTTCTTTTATACATTTGATTAATATAACCATATATATATAAATATAAGAAGATCCGAAAAAGTGATGGCTTATTCCTGTAAATGGTCTGCCATACAACTAAAGCAGTGAGAATACATGGTGCATTATAAAGGTACTATGTTCAAATATACAAATGTCATTTACACTAACATGTTGCAGGGTGGTTTTGTTAAAAAGGCTGTATAATACATGGCAGATATATCAGGCATTCAATTTACACCTTTGATGCAGTAGTTGGTAGGTACAATCTGTAAAAGCATTTGGAAGTGGGAGTACAGGAAATGAGAATGCTATGATCATACAATGAAAACTTGGGACATTTCAAGACAGAGAGGAGATTGTTTTTATTGTTTTACATTACAAAGTAAAAGACTAGTATGCCGGTTATCAAAAAACGTAAATGTATATTCATAATTCATGGGACAAGTAGGTTAAATAAAGGAAGATAATAGTGAGCAAGAGTAAAAACATCAACACAGATCAACATTTAGGTGTGCACAAATCACGTTTGGTACTTCAAAACAGTGACGAAGAAGAAGAGCTGCAAAGAAGAAATGCAGCTGTATAAACATAAGTAACAATACTTTACAACAAATATATGAAGGAGCTTTTCACAGTTTATTGTTCATTTAGAAAGTTGACAGTAATACTGAAAAAGAAACATTTTCCTAGCTAGCAAAGACACCTGTGCAGTGCAGAAAGGATGGAATTATTCAAGAGCTGATATAATTGTAGACTGGCAAGCTAAGGTACTCACTGGCGTGTATAAATTAATCCACAGCTTTCAACAAAGATGCAATCCAAAGCAGAAATTATAGGCAGCGTTTTGATTCTCATCATTTTCTGTTAGCTGGACTGAGTATATGCCCATCTGTGTTTACATGATATATCTTAAGCCAATTTAGTCGGTGGATTTGTATGTACCAACCTTGAAATGATTACTTTGTTGCAGGCCCAGCATGAGATCTGTAGTACTGAAGAATTTAATACACCAAGAACATTACATTTACAATGGGAGTATGGTAATGGCTTGTAATGGTTCTTGTGTCTGCCACCACTGTGATTTATGAAGTGTGCCCAGTACTGAAGACATTTTTATTAGTAAAGTTTTATTGCCAGTACATGCAAACCATTAGTTTAATAGGATTTGTTTTATCATTTTGGGAGTAATCCTAAAACAACAGGAATAATAAGTCATAGGTGAACAATGCTATAACTTCACATACTATATTAGTGCCCAGTATTTTGTCATAGGTTTGAAATGTTAAACTGAGAAAATCACTTTTAAAGAATAACTCAAGGCTTCATTTATGCTTTTTCAGCACCATTTATAGCCTAAATTAGGTCAAGATGTTTGAAGTTGAGAAACTTACGATGACAGCTTCAGTTAATAAGATTTCTATATTTACAATATTTAAAATTAGAAAACTGAGAACATTTGCAGTTCAGCTTAATGTCTAGTTTACAAAAGTGGCCTGGGGAAAACTAAAGTAAAAATATTTTAACTAATGACATGTCTACTAATGATAGTGTAAACCATTGTTTTCACATAAGGGTGAAATGCTGTATACATTTTAATAATGTGCAGTCTGGGAATCTGACCAATCATTGTACTTCTTAGAAATGTAAATTTGTATTACTGTTATTAGTCACACATGTTAAACATAAGTATGTTGACAGCATCTCCAGCTAAGTTATAAGCATGTATCTAAGGAATCCTTACAGCTTCTCTAGCCACAAATGCTTGAATTGCAGTAACTTGCAGCCAGGGACTTGAACAGCTGTAACCCCATCTGACTAGCTGCTTTTACTCAAATTTGAGCATGTGTTCAGTGACACAGATGCCACACCACCTGCTCAAATCCTAGTTATTAAAGTAAGTGCTCACCATGGACCAGGTAAATGGGAAGGGAACCGGGTGAGTGTTATTTGGTTTAAGGAGGGAGATGGGGAGATTGCAGACTTTAGGGTCAGGGAGAGGATGGGTATTTAAGTGTAGGGAATATAACGATAATAGGATTAGGGATGGGATTGGGGAGTTTAGGTTTAGGGAATGATAGGGATATTAAGGTTAAGGAGGGGGATTTTAGGTTTAGGGAAAGTTGGAGATATTAGGGTTAGGAGGGAGATGGGGATTTTAGTTTTAGGGAGCAATAGTGGACAGGAGGTTCAATGGAATTTTAGGTTTAGGAAGTGGGACATGGGATTTTAGGTTTACAGATTGATAGTGACTTCAGGGTTAGGAAAAGGGTCTGGGATTTTAGGTTTAGGGGGCAAGCGTGGACAGAATGAGTAGGAGATTTTAGGTTTAAGTTACACAGAAGGGGATTTTAGGTTTAGGGTTAGGGAGGGCAAGGTGATTTTAGGTTTAAGGAGGGATGGGACTGTATTGCTAGACACTGGGTAGGAATTTTTAGGGTTAAAATCATTGTTCTTGTAAGGATAGTAAACATTACAGGAGATGGGTTGCTGGGTATCAGAGCACTTACTGAAACAAGTGGTAGAAAGAGCATGAGGACATCAAGTAAATGTGAATCAATGACATGCAGCAGACCCTGCATCTCATTTACAGCTACAAGGAGATAATTGTACAAGCCAGTGTGAGATTACAGTCTGTAAGCCTGAGGTACTGAAAAATGTGATTTCACTAACTTAACTGCAGACACACACCAAACTGTGTAGACCTGACCTTTAACTTTGGACACCAATCAAGAGAATGCTTTTCAAATCGAAAGAAAACGTTGTGTGCTGTAGTAAGACAATACATAGGTGATGTATAAATATGAATTCCATGGTGCTTGACAATGATCTAACTTTTTCTATTAAAAGATGGGTACTCTTCCATTAAACCCCTACCATGCATTTTAGGAGCTGTATTGCCCGATTCTGGCATATTTCCTGATCGGCTTCCTGCTCCGTCATACACAATTGACGAATACTCCCTTTTTCTCTGTGCTGCCTGCCTTCTTGGGTCATACCTATGTTTGTCTTTTCAGTGATAGCTGCCACACACCTGCAGTAGGGTGTCTGACTAGGGAATGGGTGAAGGGTCCGGAGACATGTTAATGATGACTCCAAAGTCCAGGAGGGAACACACAGCAGTGGCCATTCATCTGTCATAATCAGTCTTGAGTGGTCCTAGGCAGAACACGTGTCAGCTGAGGTGATTAGCTGTTGAATCTGACCTGGGTTACTGGTCATCGGGACGATGCAGTGGGACTGCAGCTCAGGAAAAGAAATGTGGCAGGAAATGTTGACCTGACACCTGCACACAAGGGTAGGCTGTCATTGCAAAGGTTCAGTACTATTTAATACACGACTTGAAAGTCTTGTTATCTGTCTGATTTGCAGATGACCTACACTTTACGCCGAAAGCAGCTGCGATCATAACCATCATATCCATGAGGACTGCCTGACAGCCTCTCTTAATAACTGTAAGCGGAAGGCATCACCAACAGAGAATTATGGCAAGGGGGACAACACTTTAGAGAAGATAACAGTAAACAGTTTGGGAAACAGAACATGTAGTATCGGGGAAGAAATAAGCCAAAAGCCGCCAATACAGCTCCTAAAATGCTTGGTAGGGGTTTAACGGAAAAGTACCAAAAGATGCAGCAACTGTCTGATGTGATGTCAGTTAAGCCCAGAATAGAGTTCTAAAAACATTGTACCATGTATAAGCAAAATAGGAACAGCCAATTGTTTTAGTTAACACCCATGTTTACTCAAAGAATATGCAGGTGTTTCAATAACAATTTATGGTGACCACTGCTGGGGTTTATGGAACATTCTAGATACAGCTTGTTAAAAATAAAAACTCTTTCAGTGTGTTGCATTGCCCTGCAATGACAGTGGCTCTGTGATGAAACCTACCGTGTAGGGGTAAGGAGGTTTCTCCCCTCTCCCAAAGTTGTGTGGTCCTAAACTTAATATATTTAGAGATTCTGGTGTGTGTGTGTGGGAGTGGTGTCAGGGTTTGCCCCTTGTCAAAATGCTTTCTTTTATAATACTGTTAAAGTCAGCAATGTGCATTGTCAGCTTACCTGTTTTGATAATACCTGGTAGGATGATTATTGGGGTGATGTTCAACTATATATCCAAATACAGTTACGTAATTGAGAAAAAAAACATTCTAGTACCAGAGGACAAAAAATAAAGGGGTCATTCACAACTTCAGAGAGCACAGAGATGTCAGGCTCCTGTCACACTGAATGAAATGCTGGAAAGCGAGACTGATACATCATTGTAGATGGTGGTATTAAGCAGGATGGGAAATTAGCAATTTGGAATCAGATCAGGATGCAGTACAACTAATCCAACATTTGTAGTGACATGAATACTGGAGAAGAAGCTGGAGATGACCAAACAGTCCAATTAGGCATCCATAGACTTGGAGAAAGCATGATGTTTTGGGCAGTTCCTTAATGTTTCAAAGTACTGGAAACATTGGTAAAATTAGAGCAGTCTATGTGCAAGGACCCAATGACAGAAGTGCAAACAGTTTTTGTTCTCTCAGATGGGTTCCCAGTGAGAGTGGCTGTGCATCAGATTCAGATCTAAGTCCACTCCTATTTATAGTGGTGATAGACTCCATCAACAAACAGACTGGAGTGAACAGTTCAATAAAGCTGCTGTACGCAGACAATGTGGCACTGCAAGCAAACTCTAACAGGAACTTCAGCAAATTATAAGGTTCTAGAGGGCAAAACCACAAACAGGTTAACAGATCCAGGCATCTAGGAGGTATAATTAATTAGGAGGGAGGTCTGAATGAGGAAGTCAAAGCCAGAATCAGAGGTGCTGTATCCAACTGGAACAAAATATGGAGGTTAGTTTATAATATTAGAATGTCAAAGAAAGTAAAAAGTAAGATGTATAAAACAGTTGTGTGCATACCTCTCAACCATACCAAATTCCCCCATATTTACTGGTTTTGAGGGCAAAATAATTGTGTGCCATGAATTTCCATGTGACCCCTTCAATTCATGATTTTTTTGTTTATATCTAGGTTATTTATTTATTTTTTTTTTTTTACATTATTGCTACAGAAAGCGGAAGTAGAAAATTTGCAGGTTTTGTTTTTCTCTGTCAACTACTAATTAGGGGTGTTTGCAGGCAGATCGCAAAATCTGTTTAAAGGTAGGAGGCAAGGTTTGGTTAATAGTTTCTTATAAGCACACCTTATGGTGACATGTTGTAATCTTGCTCTTTCCGCTGAGGTGCTGACTCCAAGAATGACCTTATTTTTTGTTGTTACTGCACCAGTAGGAATTTGATATTTAAAAAGTTTGCCAGTTCCACATATAATACAATTTCCCCAGATTTCAGTGGGATGGTCAATTGGATGGTTAAGAGTATAAGTGCTATTAATCCGCTGCAGTTTTAAAACAGGAGACAGATGTCAGTTTAGGAGCTGCACTTTTAACAATGAGCATAAGGGACTAGGGTGTAGCAGTGTTTGTTGTGCACCTCCCTCCCATAAACACTGCAGTGTGGTATATCTGAATTAGCTTACATACTCTGGAGGCATATTTTTGAGAATGTAATGTCTAGTCGGCATCAGTAAATTGTTCCCTTAGCACAATGGGTAATGTCATTTCACTATAAACATCTGTACAACTTAATTTCTCTGGGAACGGTGTGATAAGTCACTTCAAAAAGGCAATCGATCTCGACCACAATTCAAGATCAACCAAACGCCTGCAAAACAAAAGCATTGTCTACCTTAAAGCTAAGCTTTTCAATGCAAACTGCAACAACCAAAATCCATACTTCCCATACAAAGCTTAAATCCAGCAGCATCAATATTAATCTGGAAAAAGTGAAGATGACAGAGTTTAAGTTAAAGGGTACATGCTTGTGGTTGTATTGTACTATTAGCTTCAGTGTTATTAATGGTAGTTGTGATAATGCATATTTTACTGAAGCAGCCACTGCATATTGATGTGGAAAATTAGCATAACAAAAAAAATTTGTATTTTTTCTTCATGCTTCTTGATGTCTAGGTGATGTCATTCTGGTCCTTTCAGCTAAGGGACTCTAACTGCAACAGACATTGGAAGTAATTCTTATAGCTTCAAAAGTAAGGTTCCTTTTTTGGCTTATAAACGTGTTTCCTGCTCTGACAGGTGGCTGTAAATATTATTGCTACCTTTATTGTTTTGCTTAGAGGTTTCTTTAGGTCACAGTTCACTTGTTAATAGAAATAAGTTGCAGTTGATCAATGTTACTGAACGATTACAATACACCCCTGAATGTACACATGCATACGTTTACATTGTTAAAAGACCTTTTGCCCTATTCTACAGAGGACTAATGCAGTAGGCAAAACACTTGGTATAATCTCATTTCTTTTTTTTTGTAATAAAACATTTTACAGATTGTAATAAATGCTGGTGATTAATTTTGTAGTTGTGTAATCAAACCTAAAGAAGTATTTTTCGGGGCATTTAGCTTAAGAGAATTGCTGACTGGCCGATTACAATACACCCCTTACACACATGTACGTTTACATTGTTAAAATATGTTTTGCCCTGTTCTACAGAGGACTAATGCAGTAGGCAAAATACTTAGTATAATTTCAGGTCTTGTTTTTTTTTTAATAAAACGTTTTACAGATTGGACTAAATGTTGATGATTGACTTTGTAGTTAGTAATCAAACCAAAGAAGTATGTTTGGGGCATTTAGCTTGAGATAATTGCTGACTGTCTGGTGACAATACGCCCCTGAACACAAGCATACATTTACATTGTTAAAAGATGATTTGCCCTATTCTACAGAGAAGACTAATTCAGTAGGCAAAACACTTGGTATAATCTCAGGTCTTGTTTTTTTCAACAAATCATTTTACAGATTAGACTAAACGTTGATGATTGACTTTGTAGTTGTATAATCAAACCAAAGAAGTATGTTCGGGGCATTTAGCTTGAGATAATTGCTGACTGTCCGATGACAATACACCCCTGAACACAAGCATACATTTACATTGTAAAAAGATTATTTGCCCTATTCTACAGAGGACTAATTCAGTAGGCAAAATACTTGGTATAATCTCAGGTCTTTTTTTTAATAAAATGTTTTACAGATTGGACTAAACGTTGGTGATTGACTTTGTAGTTGTGTAATCAAACCTAAAGAAATATGTTTGGGGCATTTAACTTCAGAGAATTGTTGAGTTGTCAGCTGATCACCATTAAAGGTTGTGTAGGGTCCATAAACCATATACCTCTCAATCTATCAGAGCAAAAAATCTGGACAAAGCCAAAAATAATGCTGGGACAAAGACCCAAAAATAGAGACAGATTTTAAATACTGCTCCTGTAAACTCAGATACTTGCTAAAATAAGAGGTTTTGCATTATTATGTATTTTCTGAGGAATATGAAATCTGAAGCTCCAGCATCTGCCATTATTATTATTATTATTATTATTATTATTTAGTGACGTCAATTTTCATGTTGGTATCCCACAATTTAATCAGAGTAGGCTGGGTTACATGATTATGCATGCAAATTTTATGTTAATCAGCATCCTGATTTTTGGCCAGTTGTACCTACTTTTCATGGGCCTTTGTCCAGATTTTAATGTTTCCAGGTTGAGAGGTATGGTAGTGTGACAAGTGCTCCTTTATGGCATAAATGCCTGGGCAGTGAAGACAGGGCAGCTGAAGTAGCTTGAGAAGATGGAGATGAAGTGTCTGAGATGGGTAGTACACACTGTGAAGCAGATGACATCAGGAGTATATAAAAGCAAATACCAGAGCAGCCCCAACTGCAGAGAAGGTTATGATAGTTTTGTCACATGTACTAGAAAGCAGAAGGTGATTTGGTAAAGGCAATTTAGGAGAAACAGGAAGAAGGCAAGAGAAGATGTGAATGTTTTGCCAAACACTGAATGCATAAGGACCTCAACTGTCAGGCATGACTTTTGAGGAAGGTAGGAGGGTGGCATTGAATCAAGAGAGGTAGCAGCAGTTGCCACGACACTCTGGCCCCATGTAGAAATGGGAAAAGAGGGTTTATAATAATGATGATGATGATGACAGTTGCATACATAACTTGAATTCTGATACTTGAGATTTCTGAAGAGAAAAGCAAAGACTGAGTTGTAGGATGGAAATTATACAATATTCACAAGTTCTGCTTGTCTCTGAAATTAGAGTTATGCTAATTTTCTGGCCAGTGGTAGAAAGCATATTTTTTCTCATAACTGAAATAATACTGCAGCATAGGTTCATAGGTTCACAGAAAGTTGCTAGGCTAATGGCCCTTAGGCCCTTACAAGCCTAGCCATATTTATCCCGAGCTGCCCCAATTGTTGGTCAGGCACAGGTCACCCCTTAGCAACCTGTAGGAGATAGAATACAATGATAGGGCTTTCAGTCTTTCCATGTAAGATTTGTTTTGTGTACCCTGTAATTTCTTGGTGAGAAACCTCTGTGGTCTCTCCAGTTGTTGTAGGTGTCTGATATGGTACATGCAAAAGGGAGCACTGTACTCAATTATTGGTCTGATAAGGGCCTAGGATAATGGAATTTTAACATCCTTAGATCTAGATGCAATGCCTTCACTTATAACATTTGCCACACAGAAGGATTTCCTTACTACTATAGCTGCAAAATATATTTCTTTATCAATGTGCAATTTGAAAGCTTTTTGCTTTTTAAAACACTACAGATGGAGTCATGATGTGTCTCTGATTCATCAGTAAAGTAAAGGTAAAGAACTGAAAAGTTAATATGTTGACATTATATTCAAATGTTAGACACAGTTGTTCTCTGTCACCAGATGCAAGGTTTATTTCAGAGTTGCAACAGTCAAATCAGTTGCTTGTAGAAACTCTCTACATTTTGTTACAAAGAAATGTAAATAAACTTCTAAAACTCTAAAAGACAGGGTCACAATGAAGTTCAGAGGCTTAGACAGACAAGTTACACATTCATCAAAATCAAAAGAAATTCATCAAGACAGCAAGCTCAACCAGAACAAGCTATGCAACATCACAAGAAAGACCAATTTCTTTATAATATGTTTATGTTTTGAAAATGGTTAAGCATGCATGCTAGGATGGTAGGATCTGATGTCTAGACAAATCATTCTTAAATGTTTTACTTTCATTCAGTTAAGCAAGACATCTATCAGTACTACAGTAGTAAAGTAGCATGAATGCCATGCATTCATTAGCATCAAAAAAGGTAAAAACAACAGTTAGTGCATAAAAAAAAAAAAAAAAAAATAATAATAAAAAAAAAAAAAGTCAAAGTCACAACATGACATGCTTAGATATATATATACATATACAAGACAAGACAGACATGTTGTGTGTTTTCATCTACATTAAAGGAAAAATGCT
Source organism: Protopterus annectens (assembly GCF_019279795.1). Lineage (NCBI taxonomy): Eukaryota > Metazoa > Chordata > Ceratodontiformes > Protopteridae > Protopterus > Protopterus annectens. The sequence goes on along the minus strand of NC_056731.1, from coordinate 1,670,638,302 downwards.
AAAAGAATTAACTATAGTTTACAGAGTATGAAATGTTAGCTCAGACCTTCCTAGACTGAATGAATAGTACAGGAAAATGGAAGGCAGAGAAACAACAAGATTGAGATTGATTGCCGTAGCTTGAGTTTTCTGAGTTTTCTAAAGCAAAGCATAAAAAAACAAACTTGTAAAAATGTTTACAACTAACACTTAATATTTAGTAATTGTACAATTGTTGTGCATAGATGTCATATAATAATCTGTTAAAATAAAAAAAAAAAAAGGAAAAAAACCAGTTGCATCTCAAGTACAGCCAGCAAATGGGCTATAGTATATATACAGTTCAATCAAATTTATTGGGTGTAAGTACCTACCTACTATAAGAGGTAATACAGTGAAATGCCCTAATAAACCTAATAAAAATGTGAAATGCTGACAGCTGAAGTACTACAGGGGGAGGCAGTTTCTTTTACACTGACTGTATAAGCAAAGCAGTACAAGGGGGTCTGAAATGAAGCTACAAAAAAAAAAAAAACAAGTGTCAGAAATAAAACTAAAAAAAAATAAAAATAAAAAATAATAAAATAAGCTACAGGAAATATATCATTCCTTCTCTTCTCTTGATTCTTTTTATGGAGAGGAAAAACAGGTATTGTATATTATTAGTGGTAAACTACTTAAACTGGAACAGATAAGATATTTTACAAGTTGTTAATAGCTATCATAATGGTTATTATTGTATTGTTTGGTATTGTGTTATTGTATAAACCTGTTTGTCTCTTATAGTTAATTCAACAGTTGCAAAGAGTAATGAAACAAATTCTAAGTCATAATTAAAATATTGATGATTGCAAAATAAATAATAAATCAAGTAAAAAAAAAAACACAGCCATAACTGATAAAAATATTTTCAACAATGGTCTGCAAAAGAAAAAAGTGTTAAATAAATTCAATTTTGGTAGTAATAATTTTAAAATATGTGTATTAACTAAAATTGCATTTTGACTATAATTTTTCACTACTGTAGATAAGTGATGGTCAAAGTTTAGATTGCTATCAACCTGTGTACCTGGATCACATACCATTGGGTCTACACTTAGGGGGGTTCTGTCTATAATGTAATTATCAGGGATGTAAGCATTCCCAAAGGGAATAATAATTTTTTTTTTTTTTTGCATTAAGCTTTAATCCATGGCTTTGGCACCAATCATCCGGCTGCATTAACCCTGCTTGCAGTATATTAACATCATTAGGAGACTCAATGATTGCTCCCAATTTGCAATTGTCAGCAAACTCGTTCAACTACAGGCTATCCAAGTTTGCCTGGACTTCTGAGAAATAAATTCCAGACAGTAAGGGGCCCAGCACAGTATCCTGTGGTACGCCACTGGTGACTAGTCTTTTGCTAGAGGGGAAGTCACATCTCCAAAATTACCGTACTTATTAAAATATTATTGCTTCTGCCCTATTGTCATCAGGACTTCATCAGAACAAGCAAGAAAGTAAAACCAAATCATTTTACAAACACTTAAATGTCATGTGACTGTTTTTCTTCTTGAATAATGAGCCCTTATGCAGTAACAATTCTGGAAACAATGTTAACAATATTACACATATGAAAACTCTGTAAAAGAAGTGCTGGTATCATTAGTTAAGTGATAATAGACACTGCCACCTGAAGCCATGAAGCTCAACAGACAGATCTCAGTAGTCAGGTGGCTGTGTATGCTATCCCTCGACAGCTAGGTGTTTATAAATGATCTTGATATACTTCCTTGAACTGTCAGGATAAAAGTCAACAAGCAATTAAGTGCCACAGGACTCATTGCTGAATCCAGAATATCACATGGAATTTAGTCAGTGCCTGCATTTGAAGATGTAGTAGGTTAGCCTGCTTTTTTGTGTGTGAGATCCATCTCTCTTCTCAAGAAGTGCACATTCTAAAAACGAAATGTTTAACCACCTTAGTGACTTTTTAGGAAAGTTAAGACTGGCAGACATCCCAAACTGAGATCTAAAGAGTCAAGTGGTACAGAGTTAGGACTTCTTAATAATGGAAACCTAAACAAAGCATACACATCCAATAGATTCCCCCTGTCCCTGGTAGATTTCAGATTTTGAACTGTTACAGCAATGTACTTTTTGTTATCTGTCAAACACTCTTCATATTCCAGAGTGTAATCCTGTTCACTCAGTCAGATCCATGGCATAAAATAATAAAGCCCTGACTACGACCCATTCAACTTGGGATAAAGGAGCAGTTTGGGTACCGAAGAAGCTAATACAGGAGTATAAGATGGAGTAGATAGCACGCCTTTCCTGGGGGGAGTTGGTCAAATCCAATGCATTGTTGTCCTTGTTGCACCCAAAATGTTCTTGATTTCATAAATAAAAACTCTCTGAACCCAATTGTCAAAAAACCAACTACAGAATAAAATATCTTGATCTTGACCTTAACAACATAGCATCGATATCAACTATTCCCCTGGTACTCTATTTTCCAGTGAAATCTGATCAAAAACTGGTAACTTTACCTACACAGTCTTCAAAAAGTTAGATGCATGTATCACAAAGTTCAAATGTACGAACTTTGTACAATTCTACAATTAAGTCTCTGAATTCAGGTTTAACTGTAGTACCCAAGATACTGTGTAACAAGTAGTTACACAAGCAAATTCTCTGTGCGCCTGAATAAATACATTGACTTGGCAGTCCCTACCAGAGCCAAACAAAATGGGAAATGTAAAAGTAAGCCAGACTTGTGGTCCACATGTATAAATAACAAATGCAATAAAAGAAAAAAAAATCCCACCAAGGTTAACATTAAAAAGCTAGCAAATCAACTAAAAAATACAATCAGAAAAAATAAGGCATTCCATGAAATTAGACTAGCACAAGGACCTAAAGATAATTGCAAATCCTTTTTTAGCTATGTTAGGAAATTGAATTAAAAACACTATTGTGAGAAATACAGCTGAAGCTACAGCATGTATGCAGACACTCCTTTGATTCATTACATAAATTCCAGAAACCATAAAGCTAGTTGTTAAAACAGTTGTTTAGCGCTTTCTTTCCTTTGATTTATATGGAACTTCATCAGAAGTGTTTTTTTTATCTACAATTCATATATATAAATACCTTTGAACATGCTGTCACATAGGTTCATAGGTTCAAAGATTGTTACTAGGCTATCGGCCCTAGGGCCTATACAAGCCGTAACAATTCCCTGGATATTTCTTCCAACAATATTTACTTCCCTGGACCCCTGTCTAGCAGGGTGACTAACGTGATCCCCGGGGTGAATTTCCTATCTCCCATCCAATCGTCAAGGTTCCTTTTGAAGAGGACCAAGGGCTCTGCTTGACATGTATGAGCAGTCTATTCCAGAGTATGGGGAGTCTCTGGATCAGGATGAAGCCTTCCAGTAAAATTGACTTATTAATTAAAAATCAATAATTACATGTGAACACCCTTAAGCATCATAGTATTTTAACTTTAAAATTGCACTAATAAAACAGCTATCATTTACCCCTGGATAACTCATAGCATTCAGTTTAATTTTACATTTATGTTCAATTGCAGTAGATGCTTATCCATAATAAATCCCTGAGAATCATGTTTGACTTGTTCTAATATGGCAAAACTAGGTCTATGTGTTTTATTTTCATTAATATGCCTAAATAAAGCATTAGTGTTTCTAGATTTTTTTAATAATAATAAAATGTTCATAGATCCCTTCTTTCAACTTACTAGATGTTTTGCCTATATAAAATACTGAGCAAAAATCAAAGACCACCACATAAACAATTTGCTGTGTATAGCATGAAAAATTAACATTAATTTTATACCTTTCCTCTTTTGACTCTCAACCTCAGTGTACATCCTTTTAAATCCCCTAGGTTTTACTGCACATTACCATTGTTGATTACTTTTTTACTATGATAATTCCTATTTTTTTATTATTATAATATCTGATGATTGTGTATTGTTTGTACTTATACTTTAAAATGACTCATTTCTTTGGAGCTTTTCTCCCTGGGCCTCTACTGAAAATAGACATATATCCAGTTAGACTAGCCCGGTCAACAAATGTAAAATAAATAAAAATAAAAATATTAACATATTCTGCATTTTAAATGTTTGCACACTATGAACAGTATCCACACTTTTGCATACCTAAAGTATGTTCAGTGACATTTCCATACTTTAATATTGTGCGCTCAAGATAATTCTTAAATGTCTTATCTTTCTTATATACAATAATAGGGTTTTCTGCTAAAATTCTAAAATTTGTAAAATTTGACTTGAACAAATTCCAATTTTTGTATACATTTTGTATACTGCACTACTATCTAGTGTATACATCATAATTAAAGCTCTAGTCCTATCATTAGCTTCCCTGTTATTATCAGTTGCTCCTGTTATAGTGCTTACTATCGACGTACTGTTATTGCTGTTATTTAATACTGGTGTGTACACACCATTCCTTCTCTTGATAACTACCTCTTTCTTGATTTCCATTATGAAGTCTAATGGATAACCTCGTTTTAGAAACATTTCAATCAATATGTTGCATTCTTCTTCAAAAGTGCCTATGTTAGATATCATTCTGGCTAATCAGACCAACTGTCCTTTTTTTTTGAAATTTCAGATGTCAACTGTTAAAATGAAAATAGGTATTTTGAAAAAGGTGGCTTTCTATGTATATTAGAACAATATCTGCCCTATATCTAGCTCTATATCTAAATGTACAATCCTTTCCATGTCACTATTTTGGGAAAATTTTAAAAAATCTACAGTATCATTTATATATGTTACAAATTCCATTAAGCGCTCTTTAGAGTCTATCCAACGGATGAAAATATCATCCATAAAAACCAGTATATAATTTTCAAACATTTTTCTATTTACTATTAAAAATGAAACGGAATTCCCACTGAGCCAATACAAAGTTAGCAAACAGTGGGGCACATGCAGCGCCCATTGCTACTCCTGTAACCTGCTAAAAACATTATCCTTCAAAGTAAATGAAGTTATTATTCAAAACTATACTCATTAATGTTGTAATAGCATTCACTCAAACTGACTCCAATCTGCCCTGTCTAAATAGTTCTTCTACAAACCACTGTACCCCTATGTTATGTAGAATAACTGAATACAAATCATGCATGCCTATGGTAAAAAATGGCATCAAGAATAAATTCACCATCCTTAATTTTACTTAAAAAATACCAGGAATCTTTATACAAATACAGCAAACCATCTATGCCATCCTTTAACATGTAGTCCATATATTTTGCAATATAGTAAGTTTTTGATCTTGTGGCATCTACAATTGGTCTGAATGGAGGGTTGTCAATACTTTTATCAATTTTTAGGGATTACAAACATCCCTGCAATAACTGGTCTTTTATTAATCATATACTGTACTTTGTTTTTAGATAATTGGTCTTGAAACAATATATCTTTCAATTCCATGTCTAAAATAGCAGATGCTATATTTATTTAATTGTATGAAACTTCACTATGTTTCCTCAAATAACATGATATTCATACCTTCATTATAATCTACTTGATTCATTACCAGCATGCCTCCCCCCTTATCCGGTCTCATCACTCTAATGTCTCCATTTTCATACATATATTTAAACAACATTGTTTCCCTTTTAGTCATATTATAATATTTATCTAAACTTGGTCAACCCAAAGTGTTCCTGACATCCAATTCACAGATTTTCTCAAAGGTTTGAATATTGTGATATAAGAGGGATTAAAACAACTTGATCTATATAATGTATGATTAAAATGAAAAACATTAGTTGTATCACCTGCAAACCACTACGCTAAGTTCAATTTGTGAATATACACTTTTAAATCAAGAATAGCATCGACCACATAAGCCCTCCTTGCTGGTACAAATGTAAGGCCCTTGGCTAACATATTTGCATGTTCTACTGTAAACATTTTAGAAGAAAAATTAAATATTTTAAAATCTTTAGAGTCATTAAAAATCACTTCAACACTGAAACAAAATTTGCCATCATTGACTAATAGTAATGTACCTAGCTTTTCCAGTGAAATCTGATCAAAAACTGATAACTTTTCCTTCACAATCTTCAAAAAGTTAGATGCATATATCACAAAGTTCAAATGTACAAACTTTGTACAATTCTATGATTAAGTGTCTAAGTTCAAGTTTAACTGTAGTACCCAAGATACTGCATAACAAGTAGTTAAACAAGCAGATACTCTGTTCGCTTGAATAAATACATTGACTTTGCAGTCCCTACCAGATGTAAACAAAATGGGAAATGTAAAAGTAAGCCACGCTTGGGGTCCACATTTATAAATAACAAGTGCAACAAAAGAAAAAATCACACCAAGGCTAACATTAAAAAGCTAGCAAATCAACAAAAAAATACAATCGGAAAAATTATGGCATTCCATGAAATTAGACTAGCACCAGAACCTAAAGATAATTACAAATCCTTTTTTAGCTATGTTAGGAAAGTAAAGATTAACACCTGGCATTGCTCAGAAAATATCCAAAAATGATACTACCTACTTGGATACAGTAGATATAACCAACATACTAGCAAACCAATTTAGTGTAAATTTCACACCCAAAACAATTATGAAAAGTCCATATACCCCACAGAATCTCAACCCCCCATCATAACAAAAGAACACTTGCTAAAGGTGTAAAACATAAAATACATCATCAGTGAGGCTTGATAATATACCCAAATTCTAATAAATACTACAAAACAGGCCCTAGTGGATCCACTCTTACAGCTATCTAATCTGAGCCTAACCACTAGTTTTGTCCCTAATGTATGGTGTGCAGCTATGATGTCACTTCACAAAGGTGGACCCACCACCGATCCCAGAGACTACAGATTCATTAGCCTGACTAGTCTCATCTGAAAAGCCATGGGACATATCATAATTGACATTATTAACTGTGAAAGTAAAAATATTACAAGGCTTAACCACTGTCAGTTCAGCTTTATTAAGGGTAGATTCTGTCTAATGAATCTGGTCAACTTCGAGAAAGTAACACAAGCCATGGACAATGGGCATGCTGTCCATGCAGTATACCTCAACTTGGCTAAGACATTTGAAACTATACCACATGCTAACATATAAATAAGCTGCATGAGCTCCAATATGATCCATACCTAGTTAGGCAGTTAACAAACTACATGAGGAAACATGAAGGTGACTAGTGGTTTTCCACACGACTCTGTTCTGAGACCTCAACTACTCATCATCTACTTTTCAGATCTCCAAATTATAAATGGGGATCTCTGGCTAACCAAGTCCATTAACAATGACTTGGTGTTATCCTCAAATCCTCTTCTGATATACAGTAGTTACAACTGGAGGTCACATATGTCAAAAACTGTGCTCATAAAACAGGTTAAAACTAAATGCTAAAAAGTGCAATATCCTTATATTTGATAAACAATCATCTTATCCATGTTATAGTATAGGCAACACCCACCTTCAAAGTAAGTGGGATGAGAGACGTTGTAACATGGATAGATAAATCATTGTCTTTGACCTTCATACTGCAACAGTTGTTAAGAAATCTTTTTACCTGATATAGCTGACTGCAAAAGGTATTTCATCTAGATGCAAGGATGTAGTTACCCCTCTATATTTTGCATGGATCAGTCCTATTGTTGAATACAGGGCCCATTTTGGGATGTATCTTACTAGGCATATTACCCAGAGGTTCCTAAGTAAAAAGATTATAAACTTAAAAGAAAAGCGCTACTACCCAAAGAGGCTGAAAAAATGTCCCTTTATTCAGTGTCCTATAGAATCTTAAGAGACAATCTGTGTCTATTTTTAGGATCATTAGGATTCATATAGTATCTCTTATACCCCAACAAATCAGACAGCTCCACTAACACTAGAACTAAGTGTCCAAGCTTGCTTCAACAAATAACGAAAAAAATGAGAAGAGACATATTTGACATGCAAGGCTTACTCCTCTGGAACAAAGTTCCACTTCAAATCAATCTATGCAACACACTTTCTTCCTTCAAAAAGGAGTTAGTTATCTGGGTGGGTATCCACAAATAGACCCCTGGTATGACAGGCCTGTTGCTCCTTGAAAAACTAGGAAACGTGTATGAGTGGGACCTGTCAAGGTATAAATGGCCACTGGGCCCAGTTGTCTCGTATATTGTATGATTCTATTGTTCTTGTACAATAGATGCATTGTGTGTTACACACTAATGCATTGTGAGATTGCATTCCCAATTGCAAGGTGAAGAAAGGAATTTTAAAGAATGACTGAACATGCAAAAATGTATGAACAGGTAAAATCCTGAGAAGGGTGGAAGCACATCATAAACAACATAATAAGATCTTTTGCATAGTGTTGAGTTCAGAAAAGCATTACCATATGAAATGACAGTGGGTGTAATATCTGTCTCCCTATTTGAAGAGGTGCTACTGTGAGGCCATTGAGGCAGTGAACAAGGCTGCATGTGCCTAAGTCCTCTGTTAATTACCCTTAAGTGTGCAGAGCACTAAAAGAGATTTTAGCCAGGTTATGAGAGACTCCTGCCATGGCACCTGAGCCTCCAGATGATGAGGCTATAGAAAGAGCAGTCAGTCCATCTGTGGCTCAAGCATCACCCAAGGCTACTCTTTTTATTTATTTATTGACATTTGTTGACCAGGAAAGTCCACTGGGGTCTTAAACCCATTTTCAGTGAAGGCCCAGGGAGAAAAGCTCCACAGTTAAACAAATTATTAAACAATTACTATACAAGAACAAGTGCGAAACAAATACAAAGTTGAAAAGGTGCATATGGATACTCAATAATATACTTACAATCACAGAAGAAGAAGAATAGACTTTAGTAAAGTATAACATACTTTTGATCCACATGAGAGTAGTCATAAAACAGATACATATCATAGGTAGGAGAAATGATTCAGAGGAGGAAGAAAAGATAGAGAGGGTTGAGGGTAGTTTCTGAGTAAATTATGTTTGTGAAGTTAAGGGGGCTTATACTGTATTTCACAGGTGCAGCTGGGATTGTTTAAAAAGTAGCTTTTTAGTGCAGCTTTAATGGCCATTAGGGAGTCAACCTGAGTAGTAGATGAGGCAAGGCTTTTCCATAGTTTGGCAATGTTATATGAATATAGGCATTGTCCTGCTTTCTTATTGGGTTTAGCCACATTAAGAATGGTTCTTTCTAAGGAGCGGAGGGTTCGAGTTGGGGTGTATGTGTGTAACATAGACTGAAGTGCAGGACAGCTGTCAGGTTGGAAAATTAGCTTAAGCGCAAATGTTATTTGAGTATAGTAGAGATAGGGGTGAAATTCTAGCCAGGACAGGTTTGAGATAGCGTTGCAGTGGTATGAGTAGTTGGGCATGTTGGAGGTGAATTTTGCCATCTTTTAGTAGCACAATTGCAGTTTATTACTGAAGGATGTATGAAGGTTGGTGAAAATGGGTCTTCAATACAAGAAGGATGGGATAAGTAGTGTTAGCTAGTTTTATCTTAGTTTGTTTATCTAGGTAGAGTTTATGTCAGTATAGTTTGCCCAGTTTGAAGTGGGTTTTCTTTACTGCATTGAGTATGTGTTGTTCAAAGGATAGTTTATCATCAATAGTAATTCCTAAAAGTTTTGCGCATTACATCTGTTCAATTTCTGTTTTGTTATGTGAAAGAATCTTGAATTCTACAGCTGGCGGTTTTGATGAGAATAGTAACAATTTAGTTTTTTGGGGGTTCAGCATTTATTGGGCATCATTTAACCGGGTTTCTATGGAAGAGAAAGCATCTTGGGTGATCTTCTGGAGGTTAGTGAAACTGTTGGAGGAGGAGATGATAGTTGAATCATCTGCATATTCATAGGTTCATAGGTAGGTATTAGGCTATTGGCCCAAGGGACTAAGTAAGCCTAGCCAACAAAGTTCCCTAGCTTATGCCACCTCAAGAAAGTTAATTCCCTGTGCCCCTGTCGAGCAGAGCCACAGAAGTGATCCCCAGGGTGTATTCAATATGGTTTGTTGGGATGCTTTATTTAACTCATTAATGAATAAATTAAAGAGCAGTGGTCCTAAAATGGACCCTTGGGGTCACCTGTGTTGTTTGCCAAGTAGTCTGATTGTTGGCTTTGCCATTTAACTGATTGCTGACTATCACTTAGATAAGTGGAAAACCAGGTTATTACACTTAGAGAGTATCCAAGTTTTTCTAAGTGTTGTAATAGCTTAGGGTGTGATACTATGTCAAAAGCTTTTGATAGGTGCAGCAGGAGTACTGAAGTTGATAGGTCAACATCAAGAGCTTTATTCACAGTATCAATAAAGGAGAGTAAAGTTGTGCTCATGTTATGACCAGGAAGGAAACCATATTGAGTGGGAGCTAGGAGGTTGTTGTTAATGAGGTGTTTTAGTAGTGGGTTTGTATGCATTTTTCCAGGATTTTTGATACTGCAGAGAGAATGGAAATTGGCTGGTAGTTTGAGAGATCATGAGTATTACCCCCTTTGTGTAGTGGGGTTATAATGGATTTTTCCATAGCTGGGGCATATAAGATTCAGCAATAGAATGATTTATAAGAATGCTAACAGGGTGAGCTATAGCTCTGGCTGCAAGTTGTAAGTATTCTGGTTGTAAGTTATCAGCAGAGAGTGAGCAGGGCTTTAGTTTGGTTAGCAATCTTACAATTAGGGATGTAGGTACAGGTTGTAGTGAGAAGGCGGATTGGGTGGAATACTATTAGAGGGAAACTATAGTGTGTATAGAGGTAGATATTGGGTCTGCTTGTGTGGTATTTCTGAAATTAGGGTTAGTTTTTGAGGATGAATTCTTGACTGGTTTTTGGATGGCTTCAATGAAATGGGTGTTAAATATGTGTGCTGTCTGTAAGGGTTCTTGTCGGGAGAGGGTGATGGGTTTTGAGTGTTACCTGGGTTAAGAAGGGAGAATACAGATTTCCAGATTTTTTTGGATTATTACTTCGGGATAATAGTTGTGAGGAAAATATGTTTTCTTATCAGTTATGCTAATTTTTTAAGTTTTGTTCATTTTCTATAGTTCTACATTTTCTTCCAGATTTTCTAGGCTTTGTCTTTATACAGGAGGGTTTATTTGGTAAGCTTAGTTAACCTGGGGGCATGGTTTGGTTCTATTTGTTTTATATGAAGAGGTGCTAGGCTGTTTAATGTGCTAAGAAAGATGTTATTAAAATAGTGTACAGGGTCATCTAGGTACAGCAATTTTAATGGGGACCAGTTTTGAGTTTGAAGGGTAGTGATAAATATGTTTTGGTTAAAGTACGCACAGTTCCTGATAGATTTGTATGTGTGAGGTTTGGGGATGTGTAGTTAGGTTCTATGGGTGTATGCAGGTAGGTGGTCACTTAGAATGTTTGGGAGGGTACTGGTATTGGTGTAGTAGTGGGGGTGGGATACTAGAATCCAAGCAAATGTAGTTTCAGTTCGGGTGTTTAACACATGTGTAGGCTCTGTGATAAGTTATGTGAAACTATGGAGATTAATGCTAGTATTAGAAGCTTTGGATGTTAGATCTTGCCAGTTGATGTTAGTGTCTCCTAGAGTAATAGTTCTTGGGAGATATTTAGGTTAGTCCAACATAAGAAGTCTTCTAAGTGGGGGATGTTTTGACCAGGGGGAATATAGAATGCAGAGTTATTTGTTAGGGTTTATATGGCGGGATGTTATTAGGATTTCCATACTATTGAAAGTGGAGACTGGTTTTGGATGTAAATTTATTGCTAACCAGTCCCTATAGATTAGGGCTACACCTCCTCCTTTTTTATGGTTTCTGTCATTACGAAGAATGCTGTAGCCTGGTGGAAGGATTTTGGAGTCAGATATATGTGTTTTAAGCCAGGTTTCAGTTATTGCTATTATGTCTGGTGAATGGTGACAAAGCCAAGACTGGAATTCAGTGATTTTGTTACAGAGGCTTTGAACATTAATAGTTACAAAGTATAAATCATGGGCGTTAGGGGAATGAGTATATTTTGGCAGGTTTTTTGGTCCAGGATTGGGGTGAACATCTCCACACTGAGGCAATACTAAGAGGAGATGTAGTAGAGTCTGCGGTCAATGTGCTTTTAGTAAAGGTAGTTGTGGGTAATGTGTTACTTTCAGTTTAGTATTAGTGGGGGTGAAGTGTGGTTTGGCTAGACATAGGGTTTTGTTTACTAATAGGGATGGTGAGATGGAGTAACTATTTAAATTATGTTGTGAGTAGTTAGTGTTGCGGATGTTGGAGGAGATGTCTTTATTCTAAATTGAATGGTGGTGGAGAGGGATAATAGGAGTAAAAAAGTAGTAATGACTAGTAAAATTAATAAAAATCTTAATAAGTGGTACATAATTGAGTTATAGGCATTGGAAAATGGTTGTAAATGATAAATAGGTAGTGGGAGGTGTTGTGTTACTGGAGAGCAAGTGACAGGATAGGGGAGGGGACTTTAATGATATTAGGAGTGGTATTGGTCAGGTGACTAGAAGGTGGAGGTACAGAAAATATAAATGTAATGAAAGTGGGGGTGGGTGGGAATGGAGCTAGGGTAGGAGAGCGGAATAAGCCCAGAGTGAAGCAGAGAGCGAACGGACCAGATTACACCAGCGTTCAAGTGTGGCAAAAAAAACTATCTCCATGAGCCAGCAGGCTAAAGTAGGAGGAACAACAGTTATGGGTGGCAGAAACTAAATTACATGAGTGTGTATGGGATAATCCAACTGGAAAATACAAGCTCAATAGAATATTGGCATATAAAGTCCAAATTAGAAAGAATGTTAGCACACTGTCTAAAAACTGAACATAGGAAGGGTTACGTAAGCACTAGGGAGCAGTAGGGGTGGGGTAAGACTCTAGAAAGATTAAGAAAAATTTAACAGGAGAAGGTGGGGATGGCCTTGCAGAGGTTATGTAGTGGCGTGCTCCCAAAAGAATTAACAATATGTAAAAATGTAATAAAATTTGTGGCATACAATTACTAAACTTGTGAGGACAGGGCTTTTTTGATTCCTGACTGTTGCTGCTTTTGCCCGTACGTTCTTTGGAGGTGTTTAGGACTGCATTTAGGTAGAGATCCAAAATACAAATGGAAATAGGTAAGATACTAGGCTAGGATAGTGAAATAAGTAGATAGAAGCAGCAACACTTACAATTGTGTAACAACTTAGCAGACACCAATAAAGTTTAACTGTTTTAGAACATTAACCAGCTTAGCAATGGTAGAAGACTACTTCCATAACACCAGCATCTAAAAAGCATCATTACATTTGTACATTGTAGGAGCAGTTAAAAAAAAACAGAGCAAAATGGCAGTGGATAAATACAACTCAACAGTCAAAAGCACCAGTTGATTTAAATATTATTAGGATGCTTTCTAGCGTAAGCAATAGTAGTGGAAGAATGCAATAAATATAATTATACACTGCTCGTGTGTCGTATAGCCAGCAGACTGTTTACACATTAACCTGCGGCATATGAGCATGTAAAGATACAATTATCTTTGCTGCAAGTGAACGGACTCTCGCTATGTATTAGAGATTAGCAGTATACACTCACAACTACAATGTAATATTATGCATTCAGTAAGTGTAGGTGATAGAACCTGTGCTATGGTGAAATTAACCTTTGTTCATTAAGTTAGGCAGGAGCAGATTAAAACGCTGTGATACTCGCTATGCAATGTACAAAGAAAACACAGTTTCTGACTACTAAAGGGTGTTTACATGTAAAATAGAGATTTCAACTAGCAATAGACTTCTACAGTGACAAAAATCTTATTTACTTACAAATAAAACACAGATGTAATTTACCCAAAGGCTCTATACAGAGTAAACTTACTTACTTACTTGGGAGAACGTGGGTAAGGTAGAATGCTTTGTATAGGTGTAAAACTAAATTTTAAAAATGGTGCCAGTACAAGGGCCAGGTATTTATCACCTCGGAGGAAGCAGGAAGGAAGATAGGGAGAGGGGTGGGATGTATTGTAGCAATTAGTGCTAAAAGATAGGATTGCATGGAAAAGAAGGTGGCAGAGGGGTGGGAACTTTCTAACAACTAGCAAGATGTGAAGGAGCATGCTCACGACAATTTGCCCAGTTTCAAGTGTGGTGAAAAAAACTATCTCCATGAGCCAGCAGGCTAAGGTAGGGGGAACAGCAGTTATGGGTGGCAAAAACTAAATTGCATGAGTGTGTATGGGATAAGACGACTGGAAAATACAAGCTCAATAGAATGTTGGCATATAAAGTCCAAATTAGAAAGAATGTTAGCACACTGTCTAAAAACCAAACATAGGAGGGGTTAAGTAAGCACTAGGGAGACGTAGGGTGCGGTGAGATTTTAAAAAGATTAAGAAAACATTAACAGGCGAAGGTGAGGGAATGCCCTTGCAGAGGTTCTGTAGCAGTGTGCTCTTAAAGGAATTAACAATATGTAAAAAAGTAATAAAAGCTGTGGTGTACAGTTACTAAACTTGTGAGGACAGGGCTTTTTTGATTCCTGACTGTTGCTGCTTTTGCCCATATGTTCTTTGGAGGTGTTTAGAACAGTATTTAGGTAAAGAGCTAAAATACAAATGGAAATAGGTACGATACTAGGCTAGGATAGTGAAATACGTAGATAGAAGCAGCAACACTTACAATTGTGTAACAACTTTGCAGACACCAATAAAAGTTTAACTGTTTTAGAACCTTAACCAGCTTAGCAATGGTAGGGGACTACTTCAATAACACGAGCATCCAAAAAGGATCACTACATTTGTACATTGTAGGAGCAGTTAAAAAAACAGAGCAAAATGGCAGTGGATAAATACAATTCAACAGTCAAAAGCACCAGTTGAGTTAAATATTATTAGGACACTTTCTAGTGTAAGCAATAATAGTGGAATAATGCAATAAATATAATTATACACTCCTCATGTGTCGTATAGCCAGCAGAGTGTTTACACATTAACCTGTGGAATATGAGCATGTAAAGATACAATTATCATCGCCGCAAGTGAACAGACTCTTGCTGTGCAGTAGATTAACAGTATACATTCACAACTGGCCCTCTTCAAGAAAAATCTTGATGAGTGGATGGCTAACAAAAAGTTCACTTCAGGGATCATTCCAGTTGCACTACTGGATATGGGCACTGTGAACTAACATCGGGTGGCACTGTACCTGGGCAAATTTTTCTTGGGCTAGGCTTGTAAAGGCTCCAGGGTCATTAGCCTAGTACACACCTATGAACCACAATGTAATATTATACATTCAGTAAGTGTAGCATATGTAGTGTAGTGTATTCGAATATAATTTGGATGAATGGATGGGTAACTGCAGTTTTACCACCCCACCATCCAGAGTTTAGCAACCATGTCCCTCATGGATAGCAGCAGCATGTAAATGTCCCAACATATCCCTGTTCAGCCTCTCTCTGAGTAATTTGTATGCAAAAAAATAAGGTTAAAAACTAACGTGGGAATGCAAGGCTAGGCTTAAGATCCTCACAGTTCAATAACTTATTAAGTACCTATGAAACTCTGGTGTCCTATCTGTTCCTGTTTATGCATGCAGACATAATGTGTGACTATACAAGCTCCATCAGATGACTCCCACTGGGTGTGTATAAGGAATAACACTATGTGCATTGGCAGTGCTTCAGTTTCAGACACAACTGCCCAACATGATGTGCCTCTTGTTTTTGCAGTTGCTGGCAACTTGCCCTATCTGTTATTAATATATATATATATATATATATATATATATATATATATATATATATATATATATATATATATATATATATATATACATATATATATATATATATATATATATATATATATATATATATATTTCCTGTTTTGTTAATTTCTGGAATTGTACAAGTATTTAAACATACAACAACAAAAAGCAAAGCTTGAACAACTCCATATTTAGTATAACCATATTATTATAACCATTTTATCAAGTTTAAATGCATCTAAAAGATAAACATGGTAAAAATTAGTCAATTTAAACAGTGTATATTAAAATAAACCTTTCAAAAATATATATCTTAAAAGTCTTTTGAAAACTGTTCACTGTCAGTTCTTACCTCAAAAGAAAACCTGTGAATTAGACAATTTAGGACTTAAAATTAAACCACAACCTAATTTTTTTCAGCATTCATTTTGCAATCCATTCTTCTCTGACAAATTGACCCCTGCCCTCATTTGCACCTTCATTTCTCTCGCGTGATGTCAGGATATATTGGGATAGTAAAGCAGTAAACAGGGATTGTAGCCACCATTCTGTGAAGCTTAGATTTTATGTATTTACAAACACCTCCCACTAAAGGCCAAGCAGCTCAGTGCACTGCTTGTTCTGCTGGACACAATGTGAGTGCATGATGCCACATACCTATAATGTCTGCCTTGAGTGCATGTGATATTCGCCCTAAGATGGAGGAGCTGCAATACCTAGCCTCCCTCAGGAATTCTTGCAGCAGCACTTTGCTAACACATACCCCCACCCCCAGGAAGAATGAGCTGCTATTGGCGACTCATTCTCCTTCTGAAATTGTAGTTATTGGCCGTTTGGGAAGTTTTTCCATCTCTCTCAGCTTTCTGATTTAATAGCCCACATTTGCACTTGTTTCCCCCCTTTCCTGTAGCTAGTCTAGTCCAGGTACAGATTTTCTGTATCCAGGACTACTCATAAGCTTTTGAGCCCCCCAAGCCTTTCTGTGTTGAAGGGAAGCCTTCTAGCTTATCAGTGAGAGTGGTAAGCACTATGTAGCCTATCTACCACAGGAGGAGTGGTTTCTGGACCAGATTTGTGGTTTACTGGCCTTTTGGCCAGTTTTTTCCATCTTTCTCAACTTTCCAGTTTAAAAGCCTGCATTTGGTCTTGTTTCCTGCCTTTCCTGTAACTAGTCTAGTCCAGATACAGACTTTCTGTATCCAGGACTGTTTGTAAGTTTCTGAGCGGTGCCAGAGTCTGATCTTCAATTTTTCCCCTTAGGTCTACTTTCCTCTCCAGCACTTATACTAGCTTATTAGTCTAGCACCTTACCAGACTTCTTGTAGCAATTATTGTAGCACACAAGTGCTACCAGTACTAAACGTTCTACAAGGAAACAGATCTAGTACCTATTATCAATGCTCACCCCTCCAGGCATGTCTAAAGTTCAGTTCCCTGTGCTTTCTCCTATTAACCTGGTGAACTTGGACATCCTGAGGCAATGTAGCAACTGCCTCATGTACACAGACAACACTCTTCTCTTACCTTCCAACACTCAGACTTGCGAGAGATGCACTTATATATCCAAACTGGAAGCCACGCACTCTCCAGCCAAGACCGGAATAGCTGGTCAAGAGGAGAAGATCAACACTTGCACCACACCACATGGAACACATAGCCCTCCAGAACACACACCAGCACTGCCTTCACATAAAAACATGAACCACACACCCATCTTCATGGAGGTTGTCAATAAAAGTCTACCCAAGCAGCAGAGACCTCCAAGGCAGAAACACACTCGACCACCACAACACAACACTAATCACGAGACACATAACTCTCCTAAACAGTGTGCCACTCAACCAAAGCCCTTAAGGCAAAACAGCATGCCCAACACACTACTCATAGGTGACTTGATAGTGAGGCACACTGATGTCCCACTCACTAGGTTGAATAAGGAGAAAGTAACAGCTGCCTGTCAGGTGCCAGGATCTGACACATAACGCACGCACTCAGGTCGATCAACAACAGGCACAAGTATGACTCTGTCTTTGTACATGTGGGTGTGAATGACCTGAGACATACCTCCCTGGACTACATGTAAAGAGACATGGAGGAGCTCTCGGATTATGTAGCCCAGGCAGGTATGACCCTACCCCTGAGCAGCATCCTACCATCACCCAGAATGATACCACAATACAAGCAGAAAATTATTGATTTTAACAATTGGCTAAGTTTCTGGTGTCATTCTAAGGGGATCCAGTATCTGTCTGCCTGGGATGACATGACTGACAGACCTTGGTGCTTTGCCAGAGATGGCCTGCATCTGTCAACCCTGGGCTTCTGGATACTGGCCAAGGCTCTTGGCACCCCTATAGTGCCTTTTTTAGGCAGTGTTCCAAAGACCAAATTACCACTGTAACAGCTACAAACAAATGCAATCTGATGGTCATGTTGCTCAATGCTAGAAGTCTAAATCTCAAAATGCACTCACTCAAGGCACTCCTTAAAATGGAGAACATCAACATTTGTGCTGTAACAGAGACCTGATTCAAGGCAGCAGAAAGCACCCCTGCACTACCAGGCTTTAACTCATTCCACACCTTTTGGCCCCAGAACCTGAACCGAAGCTCCAAAGGCGGTGGTGTTTCCATATTTATAAAGCATGTGCACACCTCCAGACTGGCAGCCCAACATAACGCATCAGAGATACTTCAGGTGCAGCTAACACTGGGTAAGACAGCAATTCAGGTCATAGCCTGCTATAGGTTCCAAGACTCACACTCCACATTCCTAAGCACCCTGGAGAATATTAGGGTCCAACCTAACACTCTCTTACTAGGCGACTTCAACTACCCTTCCATTAACTGGGTAAACTACTCATGTACCAATACAGTTGCCCAATGTTTCCTGGAGTTCATTAATTCCAATGCCCTGGACCAGCTCATTCTTACCCCCACTAGAGGTAGCAACATCCTTGACCTGGTCCTTACTAACATGGGCATCCGTTGCTCTACACCAATAGTCAGCTCCTCCCTAGTTAGATCCGACCACAAACTAATCACCTTGGAAATCCACATCCCTCTCACCCCCCCAACAAAGGTAACCACCATGAAAAACTTCTCCAAAGCTAACTTTGGGATCCTAAAAACAGAGGTGGCTAACTTCACGGCACCCATGCAAATGGGAGAATAGTTGCATGACCACAGAATCATACACCAGTGCACTGTACGAACACATACCTAAATGCATGGATCTCCCCATACCCAATAGAACCAAGACACTCTCCTCCAAAAAAAGAAGCCAATCTGGTGGTCCCCTGCCATAAACAAACTCTACAACAGAAAGAGGAAACTGATGCGGAATAAGGTGAAGTCCCAAGACTGTGAAAAACTCCCTTATCTGCCTGAACAAAAAGTTGAGATCCCTCATCAAATCCTCTAAAGCTAGGTAAGAAAACAGAATTGCAGCAGATAGTAAAGACAACCACAAGGCCTTCTATAGTTATGTAAAGTGTCTCTACGGCAATACCCAGATTTGCTCTGAGCTACTTCACAATGGTACCTCCTATACCGAGCTAACAGATATTGCCAGTATACTGGCCGACAGATTCAGTGCCATCTTTACCCCTCTGCCCCCCCAAAGGGTCAATCACAATAAGATTGCCAGACACCCAGTATTACTGCTGCACAGGTTAAAACATCACTGTCCAAGGCCAAGAATACAGCTTCTATGGGACCTGACAATATCCCTGGTTGTGTTCTACATGAACTACAGAGTGAACTGGCACCTCACAGCCTCACCTCTGGCTTTGTCCCTGCCGAATGGCACACTGCTACAGTCATCCCTGTCTACAAAGGAGGAGTGACTATAGACCTGGGAACTGTAGCCCCATTAACTTGATGAGTCTGATATGCAAAGCTATGGAACGCATCATCATGGACCTAATAAACAAGTATATAGGGAATCTCCAAACTCTGGATCCCACACAGTTTGGTCTTGTGAAGGGTAGATCATGCCTGTTCATACAGCCTACCTTGATCTGGCCAAGGCTTTTGATACCATTCCCCACTCAGGAAAAATAGAAAAACTCATGAAGTTTGGCATCAAACCCTATATCACTAGATGGGTTGCAAACTGGCTCACAGATAAAAGCCACAGTGTGAAAGTAGCTGATCCAAGTCAGACTGCTGATTAGTCATAAGTGGAGTCCCACAGGGTTCGATCCTGGGTCCTCTCCTGTCTGATATCCAGGCCAACACGAAGGGACTCTGGCTGACAAAGTTTGCAGACAGTTGCAAGTTGGTAGCTATTATTAACTTCCCAGGTGATGTTGACATCCTACAGAATGGCCTCACTGTGATCAGTGACTGGTGTCAGAACCATGGCCTTAAGCCCAATGCCAAAATATGTGTCTTCATCCCCGTTGGGAAAAACCCGGTTCCCATGGTACTCCACTGAATACAGAAGGCGTTGTAAGAGATCTGGGAACACAGGTTGACAGCAACCTCTGTTTTGATCACCACATTGCCACTGTGGTCAGAAAGTCCTTCTATGTGGCACATCTCATTACTAAGGGTTTTGCATCCAAGAAGAAAGAGGTCATTGTCTCCCACTACTCTTCCCTCATTAGGCCAATCATAGAGTACAATGCCCCATTTGGCATGTACCTCACTAGACACCTGCAACAACTGGAAAGGCTGCAAAAGTACCTCACAAAGAGGATCCTAGGCCTTAAACACTTGTCCTATATGGACAGACTCAAAAAACTCCAACTATTCTCTGTCTCACATTGCCTACTTAGAGGCAATCTCTGCTTGACTTACAAAGCCATGTCTGACTCAGCTCTGTTAGAAATGCTACATCTAAAGAAATCCCAATTCCTCCGCACCACACGCTCCAGAGACCGCATCCTCATTATCACAATTAACAGAACATGCTGGAGGGACAGATTCATAACACAGAGACTGCCCATGCTATGGTACAGACTTCCCATACATGTCAAGCAGAGCACCTCGCTGACCCTCTTCAAAAGAAACCTTGATGAGTGGATGGGTAACAGAAAATTCACCCCAGGGATAAGTCCAGTGGTTCGACAGAGGCACTGGGAATTAAGGTCGGGTGGCACTATGCCAGGGTAATCCTATGGCTAGGCTTGTAAAGGCCCCAGGGCCATTAGCCTAGTACACACCTATGAACCTATGTACTCATCTCCTCAAGCACCTTGTTCATTAAGTAAAACTGAGTCACCTGGGACACACTCACATTTCTTTCTGTAGACTACAGAGCTGGCTTACTGTACTCTGCTGAAAGATTATCCTAGATATTACAGTCAACTCCCTTCCTGTAGAGCACAGAGTGATAAGGAACCAGAAGCTGCTTGTCATAAGAGACGTACTATGTTAACATTAGGACATTGTATTGAATTCTGTAGGTACAGCACAGGAGTCACATGTGCATGCCTATTACTTCAGTCTGCTCTAGTTTTCTGCAGTGCCAGGTGTTCCCCTTTCATATCAGCATGCATATGCCATGTGAAGCTCTCCACTGTGCTGTTAGTACTATCCATTTCCTGTCCATCCACTTATGTGTGTGTGCCTATGCACCATGACCCTGTAAAATATTCCTGTTCCTGTCACTTCTTTCCCACATTCTAATGCTCTTTTGCATTCTTCATGAAAAGGGATCAATTCCAACAAAAAAAAAAAAAAAAAAATGATATTCTTTGTCTATAACTGTGCCAGTCACAGAGTACAGAAAAAAGTCCTGAACATATGCAGTCAGTCCATGGATGTACATTAAGCATGGCTGTCTAATGTAAAATCAAAAATTATGTGGGCATGTATTTATTTTTGCTATAAGCATACCTATCCCATGTTGTGGACACTTACCATGTGCTGTCTACATTGCTTAGACATAAGGTTGTGGATTTTTCAACATCTTCTCCACAGACCTACATAAAATATTATGTGGACTTGTACAGACTGTATTCATATATTTTTATTCATTGTTATATTTTAACGGCAGCTGGTGTAAGATACACACTATTGTTGTTGCATTTGTGCGAGCTATGCTGCCTTCACTTCCACCTGCCTCCGGACAGCTCCTATTTGGGTTGACCTTTGTAGAGTGTTCCTGGTTGTCCCCCCATAAATGGTTATCCTCATTAATAGATGTTGTCTCATGTCTACACAGACATCCTTATGGTAATGTGCAAGTGTCACATGCAGTGTTATGTTGCAGCAATACACGATAGTTTTATACTTAGTTGGGAGCCAATCATGCCCAGCTTACAAGGTTGTGGGTGCTTCCAGCTAAGCCATTGCTGTTGATTACACATCAGGTTTGTCATCACATGTAGGTCACTGTGTTTTTTTGTTATTTTATGGTATGTCTTCTGTTTACTTTTTCCATTGTCTGTGAAACCTAGTCACACATCCTGTGGATGTCTATCCATATGATATGTACTAATAGGTCCTCCCAGCAGGTGTGTTGCTGTTTGTTGTCTATCACCCACCAGTCATTGTCCTTGGTCACATAATTTTCTTTCATCTATAGTAGGAGCCTTCTCCTCATATTCGCACTTTCTGGTAGGATGATACAGTACATGCACAACTAGATTGAGACTGACACTGTTTGGTAAGTAAGTCCAAGAATATTGGCAAAGAATAAAGGACAAATTCATCATTCCTAGAAAGGGGCCCTTGAATGGTTTAAATACCAACTGACTGAGAAAACAACAGTCTGCAAAACATTGTTAAACTATTTTAGAACAGATTTGTATGTCTTTTGCTCCTAATCACTCAGATCCATTATCTGACTACAATACATTTAACTTCAGTATGACTGTACATGGCAATTTAACTTATAAGTTGCTGGATATACACTAGACCACTCAGTTAAATCAATTTATTTAGATTTGTGTTTTGAAAAACAAAATTATCATCTCAATGGTAGCATTACACAAAAGTATTTCTTATTATAGAAATTGCTCTGCAAAATAATCACATACATCAAAAAATTCTTAAACCCTTTGTGGATCCATGATATATTTTTCTCATAACAGTTCACTTTTCATGATAAGCAGTTATACTTCAGTGTATAAATCAAGCATTCAGTGGAATTCCTTAGCCATGTTGCCAAGTTTAAAATTAACTGCACTCTAACATGCTCCCTACTAATATTTATATATCACATTATCAAGTTCACCCATGTATATCCTGCTACTGAATGCTGTGTCTGCATAATGTCCTTGGAATTCTGACCCCTAACATATTTCTTTTTTCTAGGAAGGCAAGGCAGCATGAAAGACTGCATTGCCCCTTTACTAATTACACACATCTCCAAATGAAAGTATTTTTATTTATTTATATTTTGTTGACAGGGTTAATCTGACTAAGCTGTTGTCTATTTTTAGAGGAGACCCGAGGTTGAATTCATATAAGCTAGGGAAAGATTTGCCAGGGCACTTAGAAAATTTCTAAATATAGATATTTCTAAATGTAGATAATTATGAATGTAAATAAATAAATATGTAGATTTTTAAATAAAAGGACTCTATAAAGTTTTTGATAAGTGCTGTAGAATCTTTTTACTGATTTTAATAAATACAGCTGTTTAATTTCAGCACGTATTTTTCTTACAACTGCTACATTTGTAAGACATTTGTCTAATATATAATGGGTATTTATTTGCCTATATTTTATTTTTTTATTTCTTTTTCTGTTTGTTTGGATGGTTTGTTTAAATTTGGTAATTGAGATGAAGCTCTGATCCATGATGACCATTTTTAAACGTGTCTGGAGTTTACAAATAAAAACAAGCATAGGCATTGCACAGTAACAGAAATTAGTGTGGATTTCAAAAACATAGCTGAGGATGAAGCTACAGGAGTAGAACTGATGTTTTTGTTTATTTATCTATTTATTTTACATTTGTTTAACAGGAAAGTCCAACTGGACAAAGTATCCTATTTCAGCAGAGGCCCAGGGAGAAAAGCTCCACATTTATAAATAAATGTAAGATACATATACAATGTACAGATACAAATATTGATTCAATCTCAAAGTGCAAAATGAAAATACATGTTATACATTTCACTGATACAATTGTATAGTCTAGACAGGATACAAATAAAAAGCAGTACAGTGATTGTAGGTAGCAACAAGCAGTTTAAGTATACATTTGCTTAGTAGGGGTATACTATTCAAATACAAAAATGACAGGTTTTGTTCCTTTAACTGCCTTAAAATATTTATTTCCTAAGCAGGGTTTGTGCAAGAGCAGGTCCATGATTGTGATAGGTGTGATTTGAGAAGTTGTTTTAAAGTTGGAAGTATTAATAGTTGTTCTGATATTTAATGGCAGTGAGTTCCAAGTTTTGGCTAAGCAGTTGGAGTACAGGGATATATTTAGGAAGGATTTGTTACTGGAACGCAATACCCTGTTATTGGAGTAGTATACTAGTAGATTTTGAAGTACTGGTATTTTTACTGGCTGCTTTATTATTCAATGGGCAAAGATGAGTTGATTATAAGCAAGTAGATTTGATAGTTCAATCCAGAATAGTTGATTTAAGCCAAACAATGATGGGATCTGAAATTTGTTACTGCAGCAAACATTGCGATTTTATTATAGCAACTGTCGAGTTTTGCTAGGTCAGATTTCTTAATGTTTGTAAGAATCTGTGAGGTGTATAGTAGTGTAGAGATAAGATGGGATCTTGCTATAGTGACCTTTGAAGATTTATTTAGAAGTGTTAATTTCTGTACAGGGTTCCTAGTTTTTTGTGAACTATTTTTATGGTCGGTGTTATGTGTATGTCCAGTTTTATATAATGGTTAATGACCACTCCAAGTAATTTTGTTTGAGAAACTGGAAAAATAATTGTATGGTTTAATGATGAGAAATTGAATGGTGAGCGGACATTACCAGTATGCAAGTTGTGGAAGAATTAAGTGAAAGTACAAACGTCAAAAGAGTTTTACATATTTTGAGTCTAAGTCATAATATATGAATGTGGTTAAAATATTTGCCTGAATATAGAGTTCTTTAAGAAAATAGAGAAAAATGAGACGATATGGAAAGTAGCAGATGTATCTTGAAATGAAATTCAATGACTTAAAGGTTCATAACCACCTTCCTGCCCATATCCTGTGTCATTGTATAAAGCTTCTTTGACATATTATTTATCAAATCTCATTCTGTTGATACAGTTCAATTTCCTTATTACTTTATGCAGTCAACTCTTGATGAAAGGGCATTCCAACATAAAACATCTTGCAGTAAACTCCAATCTGTTCCATGTCAAGGTTAATTTGTTCACTGCCGGAAGTGTTAACTATAAATTACTGGATATTGAGGCTTTCCTACAAAATGAACACATCTATATCTATGTTGTAATAGAGACCTGGCTTCAGTGTAAAGACAGAATTTCACTTTACTGGGTTTCAGCATTCTGATCTGTTGGAAACTGTCATTCTGATCTATTGGAAACTGTAGACAGGTGTCAATATTTGTTAGCAACACATTGTTTTAGACAGATTCCTTGTAATCCACAAGTGGAACTTATTGAACTTTAAACTACCCTTAACAAGACAAATTATCAGTTCATTGCCTACTATAGGTCATCTTCAAGGTCTCCGGAAGTCCATGAAGGATTTATAAATGTGCTTAATGAATTACCCATAAATAAAAATAATACTTTTTTGCTTGGAGACTTCAGCTATTCATGGGTTAACTGGAGGAACTATATAAAAAATGTTGAATATGCCCAAAGATTCTTAGACTTATTAAATGCCAGCTGGATATGGCCAACGATTCCTACACACAGTAAATGCTAACTCCCTTGTTCAAATAGTTAACCAGTCTATTAGTGGTCAGAGGTGTGCTGACCTCCTCATTAATGTCATACCTGCTTGTACTAATCTTATTGTATACACATCTTTAGTCACATCTGATCACAAAACATGAATTTTCACCCAAGCTGCATCTAAAGCCATCACAACAAACAGTTATGAATTCAAGGACATAAAAAGATAAGCCTACTAGAAATATAAAATGAGTTCTCAAAAATCAGTTGCATGATTTTCAGACCCATGTAGTCTCATCTGTCACTGGCAGTGAACTTTGCTCCCATCTAACAAATTACAAAAAACCCTACAGTTCCAATCACAGCCACCTTACCAGAAAACCATAATAAGCTCTATAATAAAATAAACAAACTAATTAAGGCCTATAATAAATTAAAATATGCCCACATTAAAGAATTTATCAAAAAGACCAGCAAAAATCTCAAAGCTATAATAATGAAGATCAAAGCAGAACATAAATTAAAATTAGCATCTAAAGTAATTGATAATCATAAGTCATTCTTTAGCTATATCAAAGAATTAATAGTTAACATTGAGCAATGCTCTGAATTAATCCATGTCATTATCGACTCTGCCTCAAAATATATTGCTAGTTTATTTGCAGGTAGATGTATTGCCAGGCTCACAACAGAACCAGTGAATGAAGGTTCACAAATTATTGCATCCCTCCCTCCCTACAAGGTTAGTATGAAACTCTGGCTGACTAAATTTGCAGATGACTGCAAGTTAGGAGCCATCATTGAGTCCCACACTGACACAAATGTTCCCCAGGAGGGTCTGACACAGACAAACAGTTGGTGTGAGAGCCATGAACTAAAACTAAATGCCAAGAAATACATAACGGTGTCCTTTGGGAAGTCATCCATCCCTGATAACTATCATATTGACAACACACCCATTAGAGCTGACCCAGTAGTCAGGAACTTAGGGACACACATAGATAGTAATCTAGCCTTTGACCATCACGTGTCTACAGTAGTGAGGAAATCATTCTATGTTGTGCAACTTATAAACAAAGGTATAGCTTCTTAGTCCAAGGAAGTCAATGCTCCACTGTATTCGGCATTCATCAGACCTATCATTGACTACAATGACCCCTTTGGTATGCACCTAATAAGGCATATCCAAAAACTGAAACATCCACAGAAGTTCCTCACTAAAAGAATACAGGGCTTAAGTAAAATGTCCTATGCAGACTGCCTCAAGGCTCTTTCCCTGTATTCTGTCTCCTACAAGCTTTTGAGCTGAGATCTATGCCTGGCATACAGGGCATTGTCAGACCTCACTCTGATGGACCTCCTGCAGATCCGGAAAACAAAAAACAGCAGAATTACCTGTTCTAAGGACTTGAACCTTGCGTGTGATATAAATAGGACCTGCTGGAGAGACAAGTATGTATCCCAGAGATTACCCCGTTTCTGGAACAGGCTCCCCATCCATGTGAAGCAGAGTTCCTCCCTAACCCAATTCAAGTGCAACTTGGACAATTGGATGGGGAACAGGAAATTCATCCCTGGTTTGGTACCTATGTCTCTAATGGACACAGGCAGTCTGTAAATGGTTCATCTCCCAGGCCCTAGCTTGTAAATGTTTCATCTCCCAAGCCCCTGCTTAGACTTTTGAAAGGTATCAGAACTTGTCAGAGGTTTGGGATGCATGGCTAGGCTTAAAAAGGCTCTTGTGGTCATTAGCCTAGTAAACAACTATGAACCCATGTCTTAATTGAAAAAAGGTTTACAGCTGATATGATCAGTAGAATAGATCACGTACATTTCAAGATCAGAGAGATTAGGGAATGAAAACTCCATGCGGAAGTAAAGAAGGTTAGATTCTAAGCACCTTTCCATCACCAAGTCTGATGCCTTCACATTTAGTCTGAAGATCAAGACCAGATTATGAACTACTCCATGTGCTGCAGACGTAATAACCTAAGCAAGCTCAAAGCCTTAATAATCTATTATTTTGTAAGGATCACCAACTTATTATCAACCCACGGACTGAAATCACCAAGCACAATTACATGTTAATTACCAACAAGTAAATAAATGACAAAGTCAGTGTCTTTACACTGTACTTTACATGCAATATTATATTGGTAAATCACATAAACTGTATTTTATATGTCTGTTATCTATAAGTCTCATTGATTGTATTTTATAGGCTAGGCTTTAAACATTGTATGCTCAGCCTCATATATTGTATTTCATATGTGAAGGATAGCATCAGCAACCTCATCTAATCTTTTTGTTACCATTTATATTGTCTCCAAGTTGTGTGTTGAATGATATTGTAACAAAAAAATGAACTGGCACTGAAACACAGCTATAATATTAAAGTAACTACCAAACAATATCACAAAATGAGTTTAATGAATGAGCACTTTCGCGAACCAGTCGCTTGTTCAGACTGAAGAAGTGACTGGTTCATGAAAGCGCTCACTCATTAAACTCATTTTGTGATATTGTCTGGTGGTTATTTTTATGTTGTAGCTGTGTTTCAGTACTGTCTCATTTTTTGTTTGGAATACTGACTTTGCTGTGTCCTGGCACTCTTAATTGTCACAGAGTTTGTTTTTCTGTGAATGATATTGTATTTTATTACACTGCATTTTTTTTCTTTAATATGAACATTTTCTCCCCAGGCCTCCACTGAAAATGGGCACCTGCCCAGTTGGACTTTCCCAGTAAACAAATGTAAAATAAATTTTAAAAGAATGTCTTCACACAACCTGCCGAATTATAGATAAGGATAAACCTATAGTTTGATCTTGGCAACATGGATGTGCTGAAAGGAGATGATCTCCTAAAAACAACCTAAATCAGCTGCAGCCTGTTGCCACTGGAACTAAGAAATCCACCTCAAGCATTCTCTTCTTGGGACACTGTACTAATGATAAATCTAATACAATGTTTGAGACAAGACACAGCCCAAATTTGCCATCTGGACATGTCTTGCTGTTGAAAGGAAAGCCTACATCATGCAGTAGATCTGAGATAATTACAAGAAACTGTAGCAAAAAGCTATTGAAGTTCTTTACTACAGTTTAGCAAAAATTTTGTATGCAGTAATAGCAAACAGCTGTAATATATACAAAACAGCTGTAAGGGATACCTCATAGCAGTTTGCTCGCTGACTGGAAGGTACTTATGTAAATATACATGCAGCTGTGACCTTATGGCAGCTGAACTGATTTTTTTAAATGATTTGAGATGAGAAAGTTTTTTTTTTTTTTTTTTTTTTTACTTACAACAGTGTCATGGTACAGTCCTTGCTATCATAGCATTCATTCAATAGACTTTCCATTTTAATGTTTTAATGACCCTAAGGTATCTAGATAATCTACAATTACTAGTAAATGATGTTATAGTCACAGTTGTAGTTCATAATAATTGGGTAACTTGTCAGCAACAGATCTTGTAAATGAGGAATTATCAGATACATAGTCCTTATCAGGATGAGAGTATGAATCACACTCTGTGTAACACTTTCTCTCAAGTTGCCCCTTAATGGTATTTGCTTAATCACTTCATTTAACTGTCGCAAAAGCAATTCATTCCATTACAACTGTTTTCTTTTTTTTTTTTTTTTCTTAGGGTCAGACTTTCTATTGTTTTGACAATGTAGGACCTTGGCATGTCAATAACAATTTTGTGTTGTTGCCCAATGTTTGTTAGTTGGATTCTGAATTCTGAATCTTTCTCTCTATGTCTCTGCCAGTTTAAGTATGGGTAATGTCTCAGCTGATCTGTCATAGCAGTTTTTGTTTCTGCCGAACATCCCCAGTCCTCTTCTTAAAAGGGGTATGTTTGCCCAATCAGACTTTCCCAGTAAACAAATGGAAATAAATAAATGTTGCCAAGTAGTTTGTACATTTGAAATTTGTTATGAATCAAGTAGAACAGATGTTTCAGGCTGCTTTGCTCTTAACTTACTCTATCAACAATTGTGGACATGGAGTCCAGTAGATTGAAGTGGAGTGATTCTGTTTACATGAAGTGCAAGAAAACAGTACTTCTTTGAACTGCTAGTCAATTCTATCATGAATTTCTTACTGTCTGAATCAACTTTACCATTAGACTGAGAATATTTTAGTGAAGCTGAGATGGCCGCGATGGTGCAGCAGTTAGCGTTGTCGCCTCACAGCAAAAGGTTCTCCCGTTCAATTCTCAAGTGGAGTGCCTTCTGTGTGGAGTCTGCATGTCCTCCCCATGGTCAAGTGATGTTAAAGACATGTAGGTAGGTGCATTTGTGAATGGATGTGCCTTCTTTGAAGGTTGGGAGTCGGGCTGGCAACTCAGCACCGTAAAAATCCACTGCCAATCATTAACAGACCGGAGTTCTGCTGTGGCAAACTGGGAAAAGCCAAAAGACATTATTTACATTTTAGTGAAGCTGAGATGTCTTGGATTTGCTATTAATGAAAAAGGTTTAAATACTTAACTTATAAACTCAATGAGTATGTTAGGAATAGCATGAGAAGAAAAGAATTTATCATTGCTATGGCATTTTGAGATGAGCTATCTTTTACTCTAATGACCTCAAGATGCTTTCAAATAGTAACAAATGCAAATAAGATACTGGCTGCCATTGAATCAGGGGTAATGCTGCATCAGGGTGAACTTTTGCTCATGCCCTGGCTTTAAAAGAGTTTTCCGTGGATGGTGACTGGTAGAAGATGTTTATTTATTTTCAGTACTGAAATATTTTAAAGAACAATTCCTTATCTATTCTAAGGAAAGCAGAGATTCCATCTATTATTTCTGTATTTAAGCAAAACTTCCCCCTGCCCCTGCCCTTGCCTCCCCAGAAGCAACAATTTTGGCTTATGTTTCCATGATAACAGTCACAAGAGCCCTTTCTGTGTGAGAGAAATGTATCTGTGCATGGCATGGTTGGTACCGTTTCTTTGAGGAGTGGGAAGCTAAAATCTGGCAGTATGCAAAGCTCATTGATTTGTTTCCCCATCTGCATACTTGACTATCAAAAGTTGTGCTGTATCCTATGTGGAAGGAGGTTGCATGACTCCAGATCATGGTGCATCTCATTAGTCCTCAAGTATAGTCTTACCTACACTCTTAAAGGCATTCAGATATGACTTGGGACAAACTGCATGTTAATATATAATGAAAAGCAGTTGTAGTGTACAGAGCTGATTGCGACTTCATAAAGTAATACAGAGCTGAACATCAACAGAGTAATGCATGTGTCGGAAAAAGGACAACAATATAATAAGAGTATATTCATTAGAAGCAAACCACATTGCATCCATCATGCAATAATATTACTATGAATAATATATACAAAAAGAGTAATAAATGATGCAGCCTGCACTGTGACCATGGAATGTCTGTCAGTTTAATTTCTTTGCTCTCCCCATCACACACACTGCAGTGTGAAGTCCTGCACTCAAAGGACTAAGGAGAAACTAATGCACGCAAGCCTAGTTAGCTGAATAGTACACGTGCTGTCCTTAAAGCAGATAAAACTATACCACACAGTTAACTTCCCCATCGTAAAGCCAGTGCCTTACACCTAAACTAACTTAGCACTTTTGCAAAATGTCATATTCTAACTGCATATGAATTTTCTCACTTATACACTACTAAAAGAAATAATGCTCCATGTCTAGTCACAGTCTAAGCTTCGATATAATCCTCTTGGTTCATTGCCTATTCACAAAAAAAGAAGCGAATATTTTTATTTTCCCATTTATGTGCTTAGAAGTATGTAATACTGATAAGAGTAATGTTATGTTGTCATTGTCGGAACAGTGTTGTAGACTTGTTATCCATTTCAGGTCTTTCACATTAGTATTCAGGTTTCTGGGGAATATTAGCAGACAGAACATATTGCTGATGTAGAAGTTAGTGTGTGTAGGCTGAGTGTTCTCACAGGGAGTACTGATTATCACAATGAGAAATCTAACAATTTACCAGTTGCCTTCTAATCATCTTAAAACTCCCTGTTGTCCTAAAATATCCAAATATCCTGTAATGATTCTCTACCATGTCAGGTGCTAAACATAGACAATTATGATCTTGATCATAATTATATTATTATGTGCTTGAAACATAGATGCCAAGAAGGTTACCATGTTAAGAAGGTTTCCATGTCAATGAATCTGTTGGGGCGAATCCATATTTAAATTGCGTGATAAGGGTTATGATCACTGAAACCTGATCCTTAGTCTGTGTACTGCATTTCACTTTGGATGCTCGATATAATACCAGTTTTAAAAAAAATACAAGAATGTGAAATGTTTTACCATCTTTTAAAGCCTTTGAAAAATAATAAAACACTTGAGAGCAGTGTCATACTATACAGCAGGCACAAGTGGTCATCTGATGTGGCTTGCAGGCAGCAGAGATCAAAAACCCTAACTAGGATCCATAAGAACGAAAACCCACTTACCTGAAGATGAAATCGCTAAGATGAGATGTCCAAAACCTGATTTTAACAGATGACCGCATGGCCAACACTTTTCACAGGATAAGTATCCATTCAACCAACATTTCAAGAAGAAACACACTGCACTATCTCCAACCCACCCAGGTAGGGGGCTAAGCCCCACACCACCGCAATGTGGCAGGCTGCACCCCCACACCCCACTAACTAACTATAGCAAATCCAAGTTCACACTACAGTGGGGAAAAGGGCAAATTTCCCACTGTAAGTTGACTGGATATGGTGGTGCTGCGGTAGTGTTGTCTCCTCACAGTAAGACGCTGTCCGGTTCGATTCTCAGCTAGAGCGTCATCTGCGTGGAGACATACATGAATGGGCGTACTTTTGTTGAAGGTTGTGCATCAGGGCTGGTAACTCGGCACGTAAAAATCAACTACCAATCATTAGCGGACCGGAGTTCCACTGTGGCGACCCCTAACCGGGAAAAGCCGAAAGACACAACACAACAAAGTTGACTGGATATTTAACCTGACAACATTTCTGGCAATATGGTCATTCATTAAAATCAGGTTTTGGACATCTCTTCTCTGCTATTTCATGTTTGAGTAAGTGTTTTTTGATCTTATGACATAGACCCCCTTATAACATACTTAATGGTTGAGAGGCTAGCTTCCAGTCCAGGTACAGACCCCTGTCCCAGCTTCACAGACTACTACTAATACAACATTATTATACTAAGTGCTTTTAAACAGTTTGTTGGGTTTTGTCAAGTTTTTGGACTTTGAAAGGTGGATTGTCAATATTCTGCCTTGTAATTTTCTGTTTTACATGTACTTATTGTTGTTTATGAATACTGTTTATAAGGGTGACTTTTTTCCGATATTTTAGTCATCAGTGGATAATGAATCTGTCCCATTTTTTCTTAGTGCTTTTGTGGTCATTTTAAGCAATAGGTTATGGATCTCATGTTGCAGGTAGGGAAAAGTAGTGATAGACGGAGGTCAACTTGCACAACCCGAGAGGAGGGCATGGTTGGATCTCCTGGATGTCTGACACATGCTGGGTGATGAGATGGTAGAACAAGTAACAGAAAGAACTGAGGGTGGTCACTTTTAGCTTTCAGTCAATGCATAGTACTGTAAGCTTGATAAATGAATGAACTGTATTCATTATATCAACATGCAGCTGTAAGAGTTTGGACAATGCGCAGTCCTTGTGTGTGTGTGTGTGTGTGTGTGTGTGTGTGTGTGTGTGTGTGTGTGTGTGTGTGTGTGTGTGTGTGTGTGTGTGTGTACCTACGTGCATGTGTGTGTAGATGTTTTGAGAGCGTGTACACACACACACACACACACACACACACACACACACACACACACACACACACCAATACACTAACTCTGTAGACCCTGCTTTAGTGCTAAAACTGTCAGCTGTTGAGAAGGGTCATGGTTTTACATTGTGGGAAGGATAAGATAGGTTAATTAAATGATTCTGTCTGTCTTTAAAGGTGCGATAGAGCTTTTCGGATTTTTTTTCTGGTATTAGCATATTACATAACTTTGATTCTGTGGAAATATGTAGTTAGTGACTAGTGAAATGTGCAGCCTATCATTCAAGTTGAAATATGTTGTCTAAGCTAATGTACTGAGTGTTTAGATCTGTGGAAATTGCTAATGAATAATAACTCATTTTGGCTAGATTATGAGAATATTTGGTACAAAATAACACCTCATGAAATCAGGTTAATTACTTTGATCCTGTCATACATTGGGGTAAACTGTATACATGAAAATTTAAAAACACTTGCACTAGTTTTCAGTCAAGGTATGAGTCATGTTCAGTTATAGTTTCATAATTTTCTGTGAGGAACTAACACCCACATAGTTGTTCCCCAGCATCCACCCATTATGTGCTGTACTGTAATATAGTTGACAATTCTATACTGTTGTGCTCTGTAACTTTAATCAAATATTTCATTGATTATTTTGTTTTCTAAGATGTGAAAATATGCTGGAGTCTGTGCTATGATTTATTCCAAACTGATAGAGTACCAACTTTACTCTATGGGCATTCCATAGAGTCAGCTCCCACTTGTAAAGCCACTGGTACAACTTCCAATTATTTTTGTATCAGTAGTATTCTGACACATTTTGAGATATCTTGTCATGTACAAATACCCTTTATGGAGTATTTAACAAAGACGATAAAACATCCATATTCAGTATAACTACGGCTAAAAAAAAAAAAAGAAAAAAACACACAGTTCTTCATTTCAAACATTATACAGCTGGACCTAACAGCCTGTTATTTTGCTTGTTGCTAGGAAGATGTACAATGCCATTGAATAGTGTTTGTTGATTTTCTTTAGTAGCCCGACTGTTCTATTAGAATGTGGTTTAGCCTTTTGTAGTTGTTAGCTTTGTTATCAGCAGTACCATGGCCAGAGTAAAAACCCCATGTTACTACAGATGACTTTTTTGTTGCATTCACTGAGACTGAAGTTACTACATAGGGATCTTACAGCTGTGTAGGGTAGATTACAGTCAAATGCAAAAAGTAAGGTGTACCTATTCCTAATATGATTGTTGTGATTGTTGGCTACAACATACGAGTTCGTTTTTTTTTTTGTTTGTTTGTTTGTTTTTTGCTTCTGGCCAAGGGATCAACAGTTTTCATTTTGTGTATTATTTCAAAGTTGTAGAAGTTAAGTGCTCACTCCTGCTTTCACTGTACATATTTTGGCTTCACGCTATAGATTTTTGTATCCATCGATATTGGAATCAAAATGGTCCCAACTTCAGTGTTTTGAATGAGTCTGTAGTAGTCCAGAAACATTAAGCATCCCCAAAATATCTCATAAGACTGAAGTACATGCTTTTTGCATCAGTACACCACTGCAGTTTCATATATTAGACATGTTAATATCATAGAGATAGCGAGTGATTTATATTCACTTTATATGCTAGCGGCATGCTACTGTAAACAGATCTGAATGACAAATTTTCAATGTACATTTAATGTCAAAGAATGGAAAGGGTTAAAATGAGACCACAGCATACAGTTAAATCATATGTGCATACTGTAATACCAATGCTAGAGGGATATTGTGCTCATGCAAATTAAATTCCTTAGAAGCTTATTTGATGCACTTATGGGTTAAAACTAGTGGTGATTAATTAATTGAGAATCGGGTGCAGCTGAAAAGTGGCTTTTGCATGCTGAATGAAAACAACTAACATTAACCTCTAGAAATTTAGAAAGCAGAGAAAAGTTCTCTTTTGTGACTGTAATATTTAAAGGTAAACGTGTTTTATCAGTTTGATGCAGTACTGCTTCTACTCTTACCTTGAAATGTTTTATTCATTGATTAGTCCTGACCTGTCCCACCAACCAGCCACTTTGCCCACACCGTGAAATAGTAAGAAGTGGAACCTGCAGCCACCACTGTCTTAAACTGGAATAGATCTGAAGCAGCATTAGTCCATGGTCGATCTGGAATCTCACATAGACTCACTGCATCTTTCCTAGGTAATCTCCAGGACAGCACCCTACTTGTGTTCAAAGGCAGAAGAAATATCAGTCAAACCTGAAGAAATGTCAGTCAGACCTGCTCCAGTTTTATGACTAGGTTACAGATGAACCTGACTTAGGAGTGCCAATTCAGACTGAATATTGAAATGAATTCTCAGAGGCAAAGAGTAAATGCTTCTACCCTTCAAGTTCCTGGTCAGAACAC
Source organism: Protopterus annectens (assembly GCF_019279795.1). Taxonomy (NCBI): domain Eukaryota; kingdom Metazoa; phylum Chordata; order Ceratodontiformes; family Protopteridae; genus Protopterus; species Protopterus annectens. The sequence continues at coordinate 1,670,602,572 of NC_056731.1, read as the reverse complement.
ACCTTGAATACTACAGGCCACATTATGAAAAGGGCATTGTACCGCTGGAAGGAATCCAATGAAAAACTATTAGAAAGCTCTGTGTGATACAGGGAAGTAAATGATCTGAGGCTAGTGGAGCTACAACTGTTCTCATTTGAGAGCAGAATAATTAGGATTGATATGGTTCTGGTAGACAAGATCATGTCAATGGAACATGAAGAGGTCATTCTGAAAAGGAAGAACAATGGAGGAATGGAAGGAAACATGCAGCAAAGAGAAGGGGTCAACTACTTCCATGAGGTCAAAAAGTACTTTTTCACAGAGAGGGTTGGGCCCCACAGAATAGACTACTAGAATGACTGGTGAGAAGAAAACTCACAGAAGCATTCAAAAAGGCATAGTATTAGGTAAGAAAAAGAAGAAGGGGGAGTTAACGTATGGGGGGGGGGGTAAAATGTTAAATACACTTAAAAAAGCAGACTAGATAGGTGTTTATTCTCCTTGTAGGGTCAAGCAAATGTTGCACAATGTAATGGAGTTGCTTTTGTGGTACCTATTACAGATTTGGCACTGTTTTGGTATCACTTTGATTAGTATAACATCCCTGGACAAATTTAAACATAACACGCTCCTCTTTTACATTAAACAATGTTCAGGTGTGCTTCATGTATTCTCTCTGATATGAGATTACTTCTTTGGGTCGCTAAATCACTTGATTTGACTTAACTTTCAGGCCTTATTATTCAAAAATTTCATCCCAGATCTTTCTGTCTCATTTCTCGTTCCATACATGCACAGCATCAGCCATTCTGGTGGAGACCATCTTGTTTGCAGCAGATCTCTGAAAACCTATGTTGATGTAGAATACAGCAACTACTTCTGCAAGCATGGTTAACTGAAATTGAATTCTTGCTTTCACCCTGCCCAGCAACCTGCTGTACAGTGCCTTGCAATTCCCCCAATGAAGAATCCAGATATCCATCTCTACGGACTGCCAGAGGCAAGCTTGGTTAACTGAAATTGAATTCCTACTCTCACCCTGCCCAGCAACCCGCTGTACAGTCCCTTGCAATTCCCCCAATGAAGAATCCAGCCATCCACCTCTGTAGACTGACAGAGTTAAGCTCGGTTAACTGAAATTGAATTCCAGATCTCACCCTGCCCATCAACCCACTGTACAGTGCTTTGCAATTCCCCCAGTAAAGAACCCAGCCAACCACCTCTACAGACTGCCAGATGCAAGCTCAATTAACCGAAATTGAATTCTTGCTCTCACCCTAGGCAGCAACCTGCTGTACAGTGCCTTGCAATTCCCCCAATGAAAAATCCAGTCATCCACCTCTACTAACTGCCAGAAGTCTCACTGAACATCCCTTCTGCTTTTTAATTGACCTTAATAGGCAAAACTATTGCTGGTATATTAGATAGTACTCTGCCCCACTGTAGAGATCGTGCTGTTACATCCGATCAGAACTGCATAATAATTTCTCATTCCTATTTCTAACATTCTTCTATTAACTAGTACTCATTTTGCTTTTTATTTCTGCTCTCATTAATATAACCACTTTCTCTTTCTTGTTCTTTTCTAATCTATCCTTCCTATCACCCTGTCCATAAGCTGCTTCCACTGGATACTCTGTTTTTGCTTTTTCCTCTCTTCTCTACTACTCACCTGTACACCTCCTTTCTACTGATTATTTTTTTCTTCTTCTTCTTCTTCTTGAATCTGCCAGGCCGGTGTAGCCCCACTCCGTTCACCCTCGCTGTGCTCAGGCTCACTCCATTCCCCTACCATACACTACCCCCATTCTCACCCACCCCCACTTCAATTATATTTATACTCTCTGGTCACTCCCCTATCCCCTTCCCCCTGCAACTTCCTCCAATCACCTTCTTTCTCTTATTCACCTACTTACCCCCACCCACTTCCCCACTATATTCTGTATCAATCTTCCTTCCTTAAAGCATACTACTCTTTCCACTCCTCCTAACTCCTTTTCTACATCATCCCTTCTCTACTTTGCTATACTCTACCCTATCCTATACTCACTATTTTTTTCTTCCTTTTGTACTTTACCCTCCTACTATCCTCCTCTTCTCCCATCCAATCTGTTGTCACAATATTACATTTCTTACTATAACTCTGTTTAGCCTCCTCTCAGTCTCCACATTCATCCATCACACACCACCTTATGTATACCATAGCCCTACCCTCCCACACCAGCATTGCTTTTTCCAAGGCCCCTATTCTTTCCCCTTATCACCCTCCCTCTTCTCTTTTCACACTATCTCTTACAAACTAAATACCCTACTTCTCATTTGACTATCTCTACTCTCGTCTCCCCAGATCCACTACCTTCTTACTTAATCTACTTTGTTCAGGCGACATTCATCCCAATCCAGGCCCAGACACTTACCCAACTTATCTCTCCTCCCCTGCAACTTCATCATCTCCTCAAACTATCCCCCATCTATTTACTACCCCGTCTACTAAAAATCTTTAAATTATTGGTGGTATTATATACCACCTGGTAACATCATCCCTACCCTTGAACTTTTCCTTGCCTGGCCTGGATCTCTCAAACTATTTCCTATGAAACTATTATTCTAGGTGATGTAAACATTGACTGGGTTACTTTGTCCTCTGACTGTCCCACCACTAGTGTCAATATACTTTTTCACAACTTATAACCTCTCCTACTCGCATAAACCAACTGTCTAACTCTAGCTCTATTCTGGACTGGATGCTCACCTCCCAGTAATCTCCATTATCAAATGCACCACTGCCTTTCCTTAAAAAACTTTACTGGCTAAAACTTCAACACCAATTCCACCTGCCACAGCTCCACCTGACCCATTGAATCACTGTCATAACCCCACTACTTTACCCACACTCCCTTAGTTATCACCTCCTAACTTCTATTCAGCACCATTCCTCCCAAGCTACTAAATCTCACGCGTATAGATACTCCCATAGCCTATCTAACTTTGACTCAAATCTATTCAATCAAACTCTCTCTTCTATCAACTGGTCTTTCCTTCATGACCTCCCCTCGATAAAGTTGTCCTAAAATTTAACAGTACATTTCTTAACATTCACAATTCCTTAACCCCCATCAGAAAAATTAGAGAAAAAACAAATACACCCCCTGGATTACTAAAGACTGTCTCTCTCTCTCTCATGGAAAAAAGAGGCAGTGCTTGGAAATCCTGGCATAAGCATAAAACTACTGCAAATCTCCAGCTCTATCAAGAACTTCAAAATCTAACTAAAAACAAATCAACCTAGACAAAAAATCTTTTTACTGCAACCATCAAAAAAAATGCTCATACAAACCCCCAAAAATTCTAGTCCACTATCAAAAAAAATCTACACCATGGAAACCCCTCCCCCCCCAATCCATTTCCTAACTCCTTCTCTACCAAAACTACCACTTTACTGAACTCCTTCTTTATTACCTCCATACAGAACTTACTTAAACCCAATTCTATTCTACTGTGTACACCATACCCCCTCTTCCCCATTCTACTCCTTTCTCCATTAAATCAATCCCCACTGCTAATATCCATTTGTTTCTTAATAAACATAAACCCTGCTCCCCCTCCACTGATAACCCACTACCTTCCTTTCTTAAGTTAGCAGCCTCCCCCATTGCCTACCCAGTTTCCATCCTCATCAATCATTCTATTAAGGAAAGCACTGTCCCTGCTATCTGGAAAAAAATCTATGTTTTACCCCTACACAAAGGAGGAAACTCCACTGACCCTTCTAATTTCAGGCCCACTGCAATTTTGTCCCCTATCTAAAATTCTTGAAGTGTATACACAAACAGCTCATGTCTTATCTCACCCAAGAGAACCTTCTCACCCCCACGAAACATGGTTTCGGACCTCATCAAAACACCACTACAGCTCTTATATATTTTACTCATTCAATTTCTTCATCTCTTGATAATAATAAATTAGCCTCTTGCCTATTCCTCGACTTCTCTAAAGCCTTTGATCCTGTGTCCCACAATTTGCTTCTCTCCAAACTAGCTTCCCTCAACCTCTGTAACTCCACCCTAGGCTGGTGCTCTAGTTACCTATCTAATTGACTACAATCTGTTAAATGGCTCTCTACCACATCTCCTTTTCTATCTGTTCAAACTGGGGTTCCCGAAGGCTCCATCCTGGGGCGCCTCTTATTCAATATCATTACTAACAACCTCTACCACTCTTGCCCACACTCCACCCTGATTCAATATGCTGACAACTCAATTATCATCTCCACTTCTGACACTCTTCCTCACCTACTCACCCTTACCAAAGAATCTCTGCACTCGGTCAAAAAATGGCTCACTGCTTATCAACTTCTACTTAACCCTAACAAAACTAAACTCCTACTCTTCCTGCCCAAAACTCTCCAACATCTCAAATCTACCTTCTCCGTCTCATCTCTAAATAACAGTTTTATCAAAGCTGAATCACATACTAAACTCCTTGAGGTTTACATAGATGATGAACCTAAAATTCACATCCATATAGTCCCTAGCTCAAGCCTACCTACTTCCCACCCTGCTCTATGCTGCCTCCAGTATTTACCCTCTTACAAAGGAACCTGATTACCAAACTTCAACTCACCTATAGCAAAGTAGCTCGATTCACCAGTAATCTCCATTAACGAATGCACCACTGCGTTTCCTTAAACAACTTTACTGGCTGGAACTTCAACACCAACTCGACCTGCCACAGCTCCACCTGAACCACTCTATCCTTCACCAACCCCTAGCTTGTCCATCTCTGACAAATCTTGTCTCCTCCTATATCCCTTAGCATGACTTATGTAGCTCTGACCAACCCTTAGTTGCATATTTCAAAACTCAACAAATCCATTGGTAAATTGCGTTACAGTCACTCTGTCACCTCTGCCTGGAACAAACTTCCTCTCCAACTATGCACACTTGACAATACCCACAGCTTTAAAATAGCATTGAAGGAATTCCTACAGTCCTCCTGGATCTCCTCCTGCAATAACCCCACCTGAATATCATCCCCCTGCCACTTCTGTAACCACTAATGCCCCCCATTCTCTTGTGCCTTACCTGCTGAGTAACCTAAGCTTCTGATCATACTTCCTTCTCCACTAACTGCCCTCCTACCTGTCCCCTGTCTCAGCTCCTCCTCAAGACTCTCCTAGTCCCATAATTACTTCACAATTATTGGACCGTCTTGCTGACTTCTCTATCCCATATTTTATCTTGACCCCTTGTCTTCATAATAAGTGCATACCATCCCAATTGAATTTATTTATATGTCTCTTACTTTGTTTGATTTATTAGGTTATAGCTATATATAATGACTATGTATCATGTCTAAACATACCTTCATCTATTGTTGAATGTTTCACTGTATTATGAAAATGTTCACTGTGTTGCAAACTTTTGTATTGTGAGTTTTTCTCCTTTTGTCTCTGCTGAAAAAGGGCATCCTGCCCAGTCAGACTAACCCAGTTAACAAATGTCAAATAAATAAATAATAAAATAAATTAAATAAGTAGGTAAGGTAGAGTTGGTATTGGAACTTTTTCTTGACATTTGGCCATTGGCTACCTGCTATGTTGTTTTCATTATAATGACGAAACTCTGATAGCTCATCAGATGACATATCAATGTTAGCAATGAGTTTACCCATGTCATCTGCATTGCGATCACACATCACTACTCACTGCCCTCCACTCCTGCAGTTTTACACGTTGTACTCCATTATTGTGTAGATCAATGCCATTGCAAATAATGCAGATCACTGCTTCTGCAGCTGTGCAAAAATACCTCTGAAAATAATGCTGATCATTGCTTCTGCAACTGTGAAAAAATACCTCTGCAAATAATGCAGATCACTGCTTCTGCAGCTGTGCAAAAATACCTCTGAAAATAATGCTGATCATTGCTTCTGCAACTGTGAAAAAATACCTCTGCAAATAATGCTGGTCATTGCTTCTGCAACTGTGCAAAAATACCTCTGCAAATAATGCTGATCATTGCTTCTGCAACTGTGCAAAAATACCTCTGCAAATAATGCAGATCACTGCTTCTGCAACTGTGCAAAAATACCTCTGCAAATAATGCTGATCACTGCTTCTGCAACTGTGCAAAAATACCTCTGCAAATAATGCTGATCATTGCTTCTGCAACTGTGCAGTCATTATGTGTGATTCACTGCATCCTCTGTCACATTGCTTTTGTACCTGCACACTGAGAATTCACTGAATCATGCCCATCAGTTCACACGCAGGCCTCCCGTCTCAGACAGAAATAATACATCATGTTCTTTATTTTTGTACACACAACAGATGTTAATATAACCCAATGGTTTGAGACTGTGCCCAAAAAATGTCAGTAATATAGTGTTAAACAGAAATTTGAGACTGTGCCCAAAAAATGTCAGTAATATAGTGTTAAACAGAAATTTGAGACTGTGCCCAAAAAATGTCAGTAATATAGTTTTAAACAGAAATAGGGAATTTCTGAAGCCAGGTAGCATGAATGAACTAACAAAAATTATATTGCTTTCAATCCCTTTATTTAAGTTAAACATAAACAACATTTATGCACAGCTTTTCAGGGCAGGCACTTTTATACTTGCCCATCTACTGAGTTTCTGAACTCACTGGATAAATTGTAGAGATAGTCTCATTGCACAGATTAAAAGCATTGGCAAAATATTGTTTTCTAATATGCAATACAAGTGTTTGCATGCTATTAGGTTATAACACAATTGCTTGCCCTAATTCTCACTAGTCCAATCCTTCTGAACTACCTAGCCTTCCCACCACAAGATTTTGTCAAGCTGCTTAGCCCTCTTACAGCCCTAACTCTAATCCTAAATCTGTCACCCAGCCCCTCAGCCTCACTCACTAACCCTCAAAATTTTCTCCTGCTTCCTAATCATAAATTCCTCAACATCTGCCTAACCAAAACCTCATCATTCCTAACCCTTGTCCCTCCCTAAATCTAAATTCCTGGACAGCTGCCTAACCCTAAAATTCCCCTTTTGATCCCTAAACCTAAAATTCCACTTTCATTCCCTAAAACTAAATTTTTGATCAACCCCTAAAACTAAAACTTCCCTCCCAAAACCTAAATTCCATGATTTCTGTCTAACCATAAAGCATTCCTCCCACTCCATTACCCTAATTTCCTGTTTGGTCCCTAACTCTAAACTGCCCATCCACTTCCAAACCTAAATCTCCCCTCCCAAACTATAAAAATGAATCCTTATACTGATCACTACCTATAAATCTAATTTAAATGTACACCCATTCATAATGGCTGATACACTTACCTTGCTTTTTACTTGAATATATTTTCAGAGAAGGTGTGTCAGCTCTGTTATGTTTGTACAGCAGCCATACCTTGCACAAACAGATGCACAAGTTCAAGCATGAGCAACAGCCTATGAAAGCTGCAAGAAGCTTGAGACCTTTGCTCCAAGACTGGGGTCTTGATGCATCAGAGACCTGAACAGTTGTAGCAGCCCCCATTTTCTACCTTGCATGAATCAGATTTTGTAATGGACATGTGGTTTGCACCATGGATCAGGTTCCATAATGGATGTGGTTTTGGCAGCCCATTAAGTTCATTGGCTTCATTCTCTTTGCAAAATAGGTTTTTATCCTTACTTTCTACACATTTTTACATTTTTATACACTCTCTAGTAAGAATTGCGCATGGCTTTTTATCATGATAATACCACAGCTTAAACAAAGTGGTACTTGTTGACCTGAATGCTTTCCTAACTGGATCAATAATCTCATATGTTACTGATGCTTTCTTTGCCACCATGCTATGTAAGCATGTCTTACATTATGCCTTTACTTTGCTGTGCTGTTCTATTAACAATAGACTTAAGCTTCATTTTAGTTTTACACACATTCAAACCTTCTGCGACCTTCATCATTTGAATACTGGTTAACACTGCTACTTTCTAGGCACTCACACCTTTTTGAATGTACAATTAGACTCACAGAAAGGTGTGCCTCTTACCTTGTCTTTTATAAGGCATATGATTCAATCCCTGAGCAATCATGCAAGTTGCCAAACACACAATCTTGAGCTCTGTGCCTTAACTTAGTTATATATAATAACTCGGTCACATATGCATCAGTAGATTTTTTGTGAACCCTGAATTCTAGTGAGAAACAATAGTGCAAGTTCTTTTTCAGGCTGAGAAAACTGCTAGAACGTGCTTATTATGTGTATAAGGCATATAGCTGTTCTTTAACAAAGTTAAACATGTTAAATATTTAACTTTCATGTTATCTAGCTGTTGGCATATTTGGTTAATGCCATAAGCTATAGTTCCTCTGGTACAGGGTCTGATTCCTTCAGTCCTCCTCTGCGTACTGTGTGACCATGAGCAAGTCACTTAACCAGACAATGTTTCCAGATTACTCCTAAAAAAAGATTGCTAGTCTGGTGAGCCTACCTTGTTAACAAATTGATATTATATTATAATTGTATAAATTAGTTGCATCGCTACCTGCCAGATGTAAGAAATTTGCCACTTGGATTTCATTACTCTTTCTGACAGTCCTGAAATGTTGCTGTAAAGACTGAATATCTATACACATTGATTCTAAGTTTCTGAATAGTTACTTTGAAGAATCAATAATGCTGACAGTGCTAGTTTCAAAATAGTATCCAGGGTTAACTTATAGCAGCTGACACAGATAACAAACTAGCATAAAACACCAAAAAACAGATGTGATGATTGAAACTAAAACCATTTTATTAATAGAATAAGCCCTTTTTGTCTTTATAAAATCAAAGACTTCATCAGAATAAATACAAATGCAACAAATCCATATTGAAAAGGCTCCATAGTCACATGATTCATTTAAATTACAAAGCATTAATGCACCAGATACTTAATTATCAAAATGGTGAAATAGAGGCAGAAAGATCCAAACAGTAACACACCAGGCTGATAAAAACACAAAAGGTAGCTTTGAATGAGTAACAAGAAACTGAATTTTTAAACAATAGGAAGTGAACTAAAGAATGATTATACCTAAACTGAAATGAGTATATTGCATTACATAAAAATGGAAATCAACTTCTAATAAAAAATATATATAATGCATATATTAGAAAAGTTAATAAAAACCACAAAGCAAAAGACACCACACAGCATGATAATAAAAAATCATTTAAAAATACCTAAAATAAGACTTATTGTCCCTTGTTTTGACATTACTAAAATTGTGGACTTCCTATTGTAATTATCAAAATGCATGCTCTAAACAATAGAAAGAAAAAGAAAAAAGAAAAAAAAGCATTATAAAAAACACCTACTTCATTCATTCATACTGTTAAATCTACACCACTCTTGACTTATCCATATGTACACACAAAAGCTAAAAAGAAATTATTTATTATTAATCATATCTTATAGTTTATCTGTGTTGGTTACTGGCTTGTTTTAGTACCGAACGTTATGGCAGCTAGAGCTTTTGCCATTTTGCAACACGTTTACCGAGGTTGACCTGAATGAAATGCACAGACTGGTCGGCAACCTTACACTGCTAGTACAGCAATTAATGTAAAGGAATGACAGCATTATACAGAGTGGAATTTCAATTACAGAAGGAAGCGAGAATGAGAACACCATTTCTTTGGGGTGACCCATGAGGTGGATGAAAGCTTTCTTGATTACAAATAATAACAATGTTTCTAATCTTCTGTTACTGAATGGGGAGATAACTGTTTGAATATCCACAAAATACAGTTCTAAACAAGTGGCTACAGCAGAAAATCAAATTCAGAACTGAACCACAACATAGTGGAGCCACATTAAGTGAAAGACTCAGTGAGTATGATTATAAACTGTTGAAATTATGTAAACTGCAGTTAGAGAATGCATCCCTTGCTGAATCAATAAGAACTAATAGACTCCCTAAAGGATTGAGAATGTGGCATTATTCTACAGGACTGATAAAAAACTCGCCATTACATAGGAAATTATTAAACTTATTTGATCGACATGGATCTGAATATATGGAGTTGGTAGAACACAACACAAAACTAATAGAATAGTTAACTACTGAAATTAATATCAGAGACAATGTGATTATTAACGATTTGTTATATGAACAATATAAATTAGAACACCTGCATATTTTTTTGCACTGAACAAATTGCAATAATGAGAAATAGGAAATTGAATAAATAAGATAGATTATAGTAACCAGAGAGCAAACTCCAATCCACCTTTATTGCAAGAATGGGGTAAGAAATATACCAAAACCAACTCCAATGAATTTTATTTCAATAGCAATAATAACAACAACAGACAGGTTAATGAAGTGGAGAGTTTCAACAACAACCCTTTAGATTTCCCACCATCACAACATTCTGAACACCTGAAACAGAAGGAAAGAAACCAGGGAAACCAGTGGGCAATGTAGAATTCAACCCCACCTCCCCAACATTACAGAACAACTGGTCAGAAATGGAATTTTGAGAGAACAAACTGGTAACTGTATTATTGAGTGAAGATGGATTTGATAATGAAATTGACCAAATGTGCGATATCATAACTAATTGCACCACTAATTTCAAAAATTTTAATTTTAGTGCATGTGATCTTGGCAATCAGTATGCGGACTTGTTCACTAAAGGTTTGTCTTTAGTCCTGGCAAAGAAGGCTAGTATTGCAGAGACTTTTCTGGGCATCAAACTCTTTGTTAGAAAATGTAATCTTAATATCATGTTTGATGAAACAACAATGTCAATGTCCAATTTAAGAGTCCCTAGTATTTATAACCCACGCTTGCATCCAGTGTTATAATTTTTCAAAAAAGCCTGTAAACTCAGTTTAAGAAATTTGTTAAATAATAGTAAAAGGGTCTGCAAATTTAATATCACAAAGAAGGAGAAAGGCATGTTAGCATATATTAAAACTCTTAATATAAGATTAATGAAGCCTGATAAAGGCAGTGGGTTGGTGGTGATGGAAAAAGTTGGCTATTTAGAAAAAATGTATATAATCTTATTTGAAAATGTTTACACACAAGTTTCTTTAAATGAATTAAACATTGCTTATAGGAAAATAAAAAATGACATGTTGTTAAATGAACAAATTACTCCAGATTATTCAAAATATGTCAATATTGTTAATCCTTTGACTCTAACAATTTTTCAGGGTGCCTAAGATGCATAAAGACCTTAACAACCCATCCAATGTGTCTGATTGTGGATGCTCATGGTGCAATTATGCATCCTATTGCAAAGTTCTTCGATGGGAACCTGAAATTGTTTGTAAAGGAGGAATGTTATATTTGTAGGGACTGCTGGTATTTTCTAAGTAAATGAAATCACATTGAGTATCAAAGTAATGACATTCTGTTAACCATTGATGCAAAATATTTATATATGATTATCCTGCACGATACCAGAGTTCAATGGTTTATCGAATATTTACTTAAGAAAGGGTCTCGCAGCATAGTCACATATCGCCTACTCAGAGGCGATCTCTGCCTAACATACAAAGCTATGTCAAACACAGAGCTGTTGGACATGCTCCACTTAAAGAAATCCCAATCCCTCTGAGCTACATGCCCTAGGGACCTAAACTTTGTCACCACAATAAACAGAACATGCTGGAGGGATAGATTACTGTCCCAGAAACTTCCCATACTCTGGAACAGACTACCGGTCTATGTCAAACAGAGCTCCTCATTAGCACTCTTCAAGAAAAATCTTGATGACTGGATGGGGAATAGGAAATTCACCCCAGGGATCACTTCTGTGGCTCTGCTCAACAGGGGCACAGGAAAATAATTTTCTTGGGTGGCGAAAGCCAGGGTACCTTTTTGGCTAGGCTTATATAGGCCCTAGGGCTAATAGCCTAGTACCTACCTATGAACCTATGAATAAACCTGTACAAAGAGATGTTAGACATCATACTGAAAAACAAAGAAAAACAATTTTATATTTTTTGATGGATAACATTTTTGCAAAGAAAAAAGGAGGTAGCAATGGCGTTTCCCTGTGGGTCCCTTGTGGCTAAGTTAGTTATATTAGAATGAGAGAATAAGTTCTTATTCAGTACTGAGTACAAGAAATTTTGTAGATTATTTGTAAGGTAGCTGGAAGGTTGTCTTAATCATCTGGAAAGAAGAGAAAGAAGAAATATCATTATTTATAAACTATATTAACATGACTACTAATTTTCTGAATTTTGCACATGAAATAGGGGAAAGGAACATTGCCTACTTGGATGTGCTTTTGGTTAAAGTTGAAGTAAATCAGAGATACATTTTTGAGATTTATCAAAAAAATACCTACTCAAACACATTTTTGCATTTTACTAGCTCGCACCCTCTGAGCCAGAAAAAAACATTAATTAAATGCCAGTTTGTTTACACAGCATGAATGATATCACAAAGTGACAACTTTTTGGAAGAATGTGCTAATTTGAAGGTTATGTTTAATAAGAGAGGTTATCTGGAGAGTTTTATTACAAATTTAATGAATGAAGTTATTAATAAGAGGAATAATAACTTTTTTGTCCCAGTTCTAACAGGTATGAAAGACAACAACCCTTTTCTATCACCTAGTCAAAATCTGGGGAACAATAATAAGAACCGAACTATCCAATAATGGTCGAGGATAGAAAAGTGAAAGAGAAGGTGGAGAAAGACCTATCACAGTGTTTAGGAAAGGATTACATTTTAAAAATTTATTTAAGACTACACTCAACACTTCCATCACTAGGAATTGTAAAATGAGTAAATGTGGATTTTGGAGTTATTGCAAATTTATTAATGCTGGGGAAACTTTTATGATCAGTAATGAATTGTTTAAGTTTAAGGGAAAGTTTAACTGAGACAAAACAGAGGTAGTGTATGTCGCTTTATGTCAACGATGCTCTTGGTTCTATAGTTGGAAAATGGAGTGTAGATTGAAAGAATATATGAACACACATAAGAAAAAGGAAGTCACAAATGCACTATAGAAGCACATCAGTGAATACCCAGAGCATGATTTTCAATTTAGTATACTTGAGAAAGTAACTCAGAATCCAAGGGTGGGGCATGGTCCTTACTTTTTGAAAAAAGAGAGTTGTACTGGCAACTTTTTTGAATGCGGCTAGTTAGCTATGCTTAATCAAAATGTTATCAATTAGTTGTTTGCTTAAATTAAAGGTGGTGGGGCACTGACTTCATGAGACTAGCTTGAGCCTGAGCCAGCTACTTCTCTGGTTTTCAGCAGTCATATTGGTTCACTGAATTTGAAAGTATTGTTGTTGTTTCATCTGAAATTTTGAGTTGTTTTGTTGCTTGCAGCTAATTGTTTTTCATTTTTTCAGTTAGCCTGAACTCAACAAAGTTCTATTTTGGCTGAAAACTGTTTTTTCTGCTACTGGAGTTGCTGCTTCTTTCCTTCAGCTTAGCTTTGAAATGTTGCAGAATGTTGCTAAAAATTTTTCTGTTGATATTTTTTTGAATTTATATTTGTTGTCTAAAGCATGCTTATGACTAAGAAGATACTCCGGGTGATCTTATGGATTTATTAAATATGCAGCAGTGTTGTTGCATAAATTTCTAATTTTAAATGGCTCAAGTCAGACCTGCATAGCTCTCAAACACTAATGTCCTGAATTGGTACAAACCCAAAAATATTCAGGGACAAAGGCCCACATATCAGGGGCACTTCTTAAATATTAATATTGTTGACCACAAAAAGATGACAGACTAAGAGGACTGAAATTAACATTCATTTTCTGAAGTAAAGGAACTGTAACGTTTGCCATTATGTACCGACAGTGATCCACTATCTCTATCGTTTATGGAAAAGTCATACATTTTAGGAGGAAGGGAGAGATCAAATGTTTAAGTCCAAGTCAGAGATACCCCTGAAAATCAGGGAAACTTAAGAGGCTAGGAAGCAAGCTGCTGAAGGTATCTAAACAACTGGAAGTTACAACTGAAAAACTGAATTAAAAGTCAGTGTTGCAGTGGCTGGTATGATCCAGAGGTGATACCCTGTTTTGTTCTGAGGCAAGTAGAGTCAGAGTTATATTGTAGAGAACTACTGTTTGCAAGTATCTACAGAGACAAAAAAGACCTCATGAGTAAGCATCCATCCCATTTTGTATAATGGCATCAACTGTATAAGCAAGAAAAATTTGTGTGATATCAGACCCCATATCCAGTTACCTTGGAGCCCTGTGCCATCCCACAGTCTAGCAGCCCCCTCAACTTTAAGTTTAGGAACAACAAAAAGGCATCTCATAGTTTATAGAAAAAGGTAATCTTTCATTTTAGACTGTAGCAAAGTACTTCTTACATTTTTAGGAAGCAGTTTGCTAAAGATTAAAGATCTAAATACCACATATGGAGTGCTGAGTACTTCATCCCAGACTGAAAATGCAGTGTCAGCATTAGTTTCCAAATGCGGGTATTGTACTTGACCACAAAAGGACTACTTAAACACTTTAGATCTGGCCACAAAAGCAGTATCGGCACCAGAGGCGTACTAATGGGGAGGCAGAGGGTGTGGTCTTCTCTTTGTACAAACACAGTAAAGGGGTGCACAGTTGTGCTTTTAAAAGTTTTTCACTTTAAAATCCAAAAAGCTTAAAGTAAAACTAGAGACATAACCTTTAAGGGGGTTCTTCTGTAAGAACACTCTGTCTGTGCATTCCTGCATGCGCAGACGCTCACACCTGTTGCATACTCCTTTTCGGCATTGCCCTGTTCCAAGCAAAATTTAAATGCAAGTGTGTGCGAGTGTGTAAGTGTGTGACTGAGTGCGCGAGTTAGCTACAATACCTCTCAAATCTGGACAAAGTCCCAAATAATGTGGGGACAAAAGCCCAAAATGTATTTATTTATTTATTTTATTTATTTCCAGTTTGATGACTGGGGAGGTTCACTGGGCTCAGGGAGCCTGTTTTCAGTGGAGGCCCAGGAAGAAAAGCTCCACAATACATAGTCAAGTTAAAGATACAACAAAGTATAGTAAAAAGAGTTACAAAATACAACTACATTTCAAGTTAGAGACATACATTGTACATTGGTTACATTTCAAGTTAGAGATATAAATTGTACATTGGTTACATGGCATCTAAATCTAGAGGATGTCAGTAATGACTTCATTACAAGAGAAGAGAAAAAAGGAGAAATAAACTATTTACAATATATACATTGATAGTAATATTGTTAGATTAGCATACATTCAGAGTGAGCCAATGTGTTTAGAAATTCAAGATGGAGTCCAGTAAATAGTAGGCTAGTTAGGGAGAATGCAGTTACATTTCCAATTAGAGGAGAGGTAGGAATTTAGCTGAGATTTAACGTTATCAAAGTTTTCTGAAGTCCTTAATGAAGGGGGAAGAGAATTCCAAATGATAGGAGAAGTTGTCCAGCAGTACGCTTAGGTTTGTGGACAGTGATTAGGTTTTGGTGTGCAGATCTTAGAGTTCTATGTGGGGTGTATGGTTGTAGGATGTTGGTTAGTGCAGGACATTTAGCAGGTTTGAATATTAGCCTATGGGCTGTAATAAGTTGGACGTAGTCTAGATAGTTGGGGAGTTCTAGCTAATTTAACAATTGGAGAGCAGTGCAATGATGGGAGAAGTATTTGGCTTTGGTGGCGAATTTGGAAATTTTATTATAACAGTTTTCCAGTTTGGAAGAGACAGAGAAAGATAGGTTGGTTAGTAAAGCAGTGCTGTACATTAGAGAGGGAAGTAGATAGGTAGTGACAAGAGTTTGTGTAGTAGAAGGAGAGAGAAAGTGGTTGTTTCTGTATAGCATGCTGAGTTTTTGATGTTTTTTTTTTAATGTTTTTCTGAATGTGGGTATCAGATTTTAGATGTTCATCTATAGTTACCCCAAGTAGTTTAGTGTAGGGAATGACCTCTATGATAGAGTTGTTATGGTTAATAATTTGGAATGAGTTTTTATCAAGAGGGAAGGATTTTGAGGGAGAGAACAGCAATATTTCCTATTTGTTAGCATTTAGAGAAAGGTGGTTTTGAAGCATCCAGTTTTCAGTGGTAGAGAAGGCAGTTTGTGTTTTTGTTTGGAGCTCAGGGAGGTTAGAAGCGGAGCAGACTAAAGTTGAGTCATCTGTATATTGTAGGATTTTGGTATTAGGTATGGCTGAGTGGAAGTAATTGATAAAGATGTTAAACAGCATTGGACTGAGGATGGGTCCCTGGGGTACACCAGTGGGGGTGGGTAGGAAGGGTGAGGTGCCTTTTTTCCATTTCACAGCCTGAGATCTGTCAGACAGGTAACTTGAGAACCAGGATAGGGCATTCTGAGAGAGATTAAGGTTAGAAAGGTGGCTCAGGAGATAGGTGTGGGAGACAGCATCGAATGCCTTGGAGAGATCTAGTAGAACTGTTGACACCATTTTTCCAGAACCACAGGCATGGTTTACTGTATCTAAGAAGGAGAGAAGAGTGGTTATTGTGCTACGGACAGGTAGGAAACCATGGTGGGTTGGAGGGATAAGTTGAATGCATTTTTCAAGAATTTTTGAGAACAGGGAGAGGATAGCTATGGGGCGGAAGTTTGAGATATTATTGTTTTTACCTCCTTTGTGGAGAGGTAGAATAAAGGCTGCACACCACAGTTTGGGGACGTAGGATTCCTGTATGGATCTATTGATCAGGATGCTAATGGGGAAGGCGATTCCATCTGCGGCAGTTTTTGAAAGAGAGATGGGATATTGTCAGGGGCATTGGAGCATGGTTTTAGTTTAGAGAGTAGATTCTTTATGTAGGAGGTAGAGATGAGTTTAAGTTCAAATATGGGAGGAGGGTTAGGGATAACAGGTTGGGTGGAAGCTGGGGTAGAGGGGTTGAGTTGAGAGGAAGGGTTGTTGTTTGGGTAGGTCTTAGTTAGTTTTGCTATAGAGTTGGTAAAGAAGGAGTTGACTAGAAAGGCTTTTTCTGGATTGGATTTGCTAAAGTCAGGGCAGGGATTGTTTTTCGTACCTGGATTAAGAAGTGAGTTAATGGAATTCCAGAATTGTCTGGGTTTTTTTGGAGTGGTTAGCGTGGAGTTTAATATAGTAGGACTTTTTTGTCTTTGATAATTAGTTTTTTAGCAAGGTTGCGGAGTTGTTTATATTTAAGAAGGGTTTCAGGCTGCTTGCTGAGGTGGTAAAGTTTCCAGGATTTATCTCTTTGCTGCATAAGTCTTTTGGTATCTTTGGTTAGCCATGGGGCGGTATTGTTTTTTATTCTTTTTGTTCTTGGTGGAGCTAGGGAGTTGAGAGAATTTAAGAAGGCAGAGTTAAAGAATTCTAGAGCATTGTCTAGAGGAAGAGTTTGTACAGTGTTCCAGTTTGTTTGTTTGAGAGAGTCAGAGAAAGTTGTGGGGTCAAAGTTTGTAAGGTTATGTGTGTGGGTGTATTGGTGTAGGTCAGGTGGGGACTAGGTTGCTCTGTGGATGAAAGCTGGCAGGTAGTTACTAATGGAGTCTGGTAAGATGCCAGAGTTTGAGATTTTATTTGGATGGGTGACTATGATCCAGTCAACAGTGGAACCTGGGGGATTAGTTTTGTTGGGTCTAGTAATGGAGTTGGTTACTTGGGTAAGGTTGAAAAGATTGATAGATATGGTGGGATTACAGTTATTAATTGTGTTCTAATCTATGTTTACATCACCTAGTATGTAGGTCTTAAACTTAATATTAGTTGAGGCCCATAGGATAATTTCTTTAAGGGTCATGGTATTGTTTCCAGGTTGAATGTAAAGGGCCATGATACAAATGCTTTTGTGGTTATTCATTTTTAGTAATCCTATTACCAGTTCTGGATTATTGAACAGAGGAATGAGATTTGGGAAAGGAATAATAGAGAGTAGGTTAGAGTAGATTAAGGCTACCCCTCCACCTTTTCTATTTAAGTGGTCATATCGAAGGGCTTGAAACTCGGGGGGGGTAGGATTTCAGAATCAGAGATGTAGGGTTTTATCCATGTCTCAGAAATGGCTGCAATATCAGGTAGGTTGTGATTTAGCCAGGCATGAAACTGGGCTGTTTTATTTTTTAGACTCTGGGCATTGATTGTGAATAGTTTGAGGTATTTATGGCTGGTCATATTGCTTGTGACTGGGGGATTGAGATCAGTGGCTGTATTAGTTCTAGGGTTGTTGTGTATATCCCCTGCTAGGCGCAGGATGTTAAAGAAAGATAGTAGGAGGTCTGATTTGGTCAAGTAGTTTAGTGTAGGGAATGACCTCTATGATAGAGTTGTTATGGTTAATAATTTGGAATGAGTTTTTATCAAGAGGAAGGATTTTGAGGAGAGAACAGCAATATTTCCTATTTGTTAGCATTTAGAAGGTGGTTTTGAAGCATCCAGTTTTCAGTGGTAGAGAAGGCAGTTTGTGTTTTTGTTTGGAGCTCAGGGAGGTTAGAAGCGGAGCAGACTAAAGTTGAGTCATCTGTATATTGTAGGATTTTGGTATTAGGTATGGCTGAGTGGAAGTAATTGATAAAGATGTTAAACAGCATTGGACTGAGGATGGGTCCCTGGGGTACACCAGTGGGGGTGGAGTAGGAAGGGTGAGTGCCTTTTTTCCATTTCTCAGCCTGAGATCTGTCAGACAGGTAACTTGAGAACCAGGATAGGGCATTCTGAGAGAGATTAAGGTTAGAAAGATGGCTCAGGAGATAGGTGTGGGAGACAGTAACGAATGCCTTGGAGAGATCTAGTAGAACTGTTGACACCATTTTTCCAGAACCACAGGCATGGTTTACTGTATCTAAGAAGGAGAGAAGAGTGGTTATTGTGCTACGGACAGGTAGGAAACCATGGTGGGTTGGAGGGATAAGTTGAATGCATTTTTCAAGAATTTTTGAGATTAGGGAGAGGATAGCTATGGGGCAGAAGTTTGAGATATTATTGTTTTTACCTCCTTTGTGGAGAGGTAGAATAAAGGCTGCACACCACAGTTTGGAGACGTAGGATTCCTGTATGGATCTATTGATCAGGATCCTAATGGGGAAGGCGATTCCATCTGCGGCAGTTTTTGAAAGAGAGATGGGATATTGTCAGGGGCATTGGAGCATGGTTTTAGTTTAGAGAGTAGATTCTTTATGTAGGAGGTAGAGATGGGTTTAAGTTCAAATATGGGAGGAGGGTTAGGGATAACAGGTTGGGTGGAAGCTGGGGTAGAGGGGTTAGTTGAGAGGAAGGGTTGTTGTTTGGGTAGGTATTAGTTTTGCTATAGAGTTGGTAAAGAAGGAGTTGACCAGAAATGTTTTTTCTGGATTGGATTTGCTGAAGTCAGGGCAGGGATTGTTTTTTGTACCTGGATTAAGAAGTGAGTTAATGGAATTCCAGAATTGTCTGGGTTTTTTGGAGTGGTTAGCCTGGAGTTTAAAATAGTAGGATTTTTTGTCTTTGATCATTAGTTTTTTAGCAAGGTTGCGGAGTTGTTTATATTTAAGAAGGGTTTCAGGCTGCTTGCTGAGGTGGTAAAGTTTCCAGTATTTATGTCTTTGTTGCATAAGTCTTTTGGTATCTTTGGTTAGCCATGGGGCGGTATTGTTTTTTATTCTTTTTGTTCTTGGTGGAGCTAGGGAATTGAGAGAATTTAAGAAGGTAGAGTTAAAGAATTCTACAGCATTGTCTAGAGGAAGAGTTTGTAGAGTGTTCCAGTTTGTTTGTTTGAGAGAGTCAGAGAAAGTTGTGGGGTGAAAGTTTGTAAGGTTACGTGTGTGGGTGTATTGGTGTAGGTCAGGTGGGGACTAGGTTGCTCTGTGGATGAAAGCTGGCAGGTAGTTACTAATGGAGTCTGGTAAGATGCCAGAGTTTGAGATTTTATTTGGATGGGTGACTATGATCCAGTCAACAGTGGAACCTGGGGGATTAGTTTTGTTGGGTCTAGTAATGGAGTTGGTTACTTGGGTAAGGTTGAAAAGATTGATAGATATGGTGGGATTACAGTTATTAATTGTGTTCTAATCTATGTTTACATCACCTAGTATGTAGGTCTTAAACTTAATATTAGTTGAGGCCCATAGGAGAATTTCTTTAAGGGTCATGGTATTGTTTCCAGGTGGAATGTAAAGGGCCATGATACAAATGCTTTTGTGGTTATTCATTTTTAGTAATCCTATTACTAGTTCTGGATTATTGAACAGAGGAATGAGATTTGGGAAAGGAATAATAGAGAGTAGGTTAGAGTAGATTAAGGCTACCCCTCCACCTTTTCTATTTAAGTGGTCATATTGAAGGGCTTGAAACCGGGGGGGGGGGGGGGGGGCTAGGATTTCAGAATCAGAGATGTAGGGTTTTATCCATGTCTCAGAAATGGCTGCAATATCAGGTAGGTTGTGATTTAGCCAGGCATGAAACTGGGCTGTTTTATTTTTTAGACTCTGGGCATTGATTGTGAATAGTTTGAGGTATTTATGACTGGTCATATTACTTGTGACTGGGGGATTGAGATCAGTGGCTGTATTAGTTCTAGGGTTGGGGTGTATATCCCCTGCTAGGCGTAGGATGTTAAAGAAAGATAGTAGGAGGTCTGGTTTGGTCTTTAAGTGTTGTGGAAAACATAATATTGTTTTAAGTATATGATGTTTTATAGAGGATCAAAGTCAATAACCGTTTGGAACAACAACAAAATACTAAACACAAAATCCCAAACGGAAAGTCCACTCACAGTAAAAAATCAGCAAAATAAATCCACCGGTTGAAACTAAAACCAAGCAGTGTTTAATATATTCAAAGCTTTAGCGCTTTCACTCGCTACAAGGCGAGCTTCTTCAGAACAGTTTGAATAATGTCATTACATTCCATTATATATTTAAAATTGGCGCCAAAATAAGTGCTAGCTTAAAGTGATATGATGCATTAAAATAGTACATATAAAATTTCTACATATAAATTCCTGTGCAAGTTCATTACATAACTTTATGATATAAATACAAAAATAAAAACTATGTACTAAAACATGTTAATAGATTTTGCTTAATGACAAATCATACTAACGAAAACTAATTATTTAACATTAATAAAGGTTTTATAGTTAAATAATCATTGATGCCTGGTGTAGTAGTGGCATCTGTTAAGACTTGCCAATATAGTTCCCTATAAGCCAGGTAATTTTTTACATTTCCTCCTCTTGGGTTGTTCTTTACAATCTCTAAAATAGCAAACTTGAATTTATGCTCATTTCCTTTTTCTATAATATGCCTAGCTAGGGCATTCTTTGTATCATTATGTTTTATACAGTATAAATGGGAATAAATTATTTGTCTTAAAATATCTCGTCTTCCTATATAAAACGAGGACAGACCGTGCATAACGCCATGTATACCAGCATTTTAGATTTACAATTGCCTTTAGACAAATACATTTGGTCCTGTTTGTTCTTTAACATAACGGGGCTTGTTTCATATGTATTAGAACATTGCTTACAAGCCCCACATTTAACCGTATGTATGTTTGTCCCATTCTTAGCACTTTTTCCCTGTTCTAACATATTTTTTATATTTCTGCCCATTTTATTCACAAAAATTGGCCCTGTTCCTATAATGTCTGATATTTCCTGTTCACTAATCAGCAGATGCCAGTTTTTAATCATAATGTCTTTAATGATGTTACTAAAAGGACCGAATTCAATAATACAGGCTCTATTGAAATTTTTAGAAACTGTAGAAGATGTAACATTAGCAATAAGATCTTGTGCATTAAATGCTCTGTTAGTTCCAAGCAGAGGTGTATATCTGCTTTCTCTTAGATCAATGACATAGGTAGAAATATTATTCATTAATTCTAAGTCGTATCCCCTATCCATGAATAATGCTGTAATATATTCTATTTCTTTAACCATATCAGTGTATTCAGAAGTCATTCTCATAATTCTGATACACTGACCTTTATATATATCTTCACTTTTCTGGGATGGAAACTATTGAAATCTAAATAGGAATTGGTGAAAGTGGCTTTTCTAAATATCGTAGATTTCAGACAGCCATTCTCCACTGATACTAATGTGTCCAAATTGATTAACTACTGATGTAAATTTTAAAAGTCACTGCTGGAGTTAATGTAGTAATAAAAGCTGTATAAGAACTATTATCTCCATTCCACAAAATGTAGATGTCGTCAAGAAACCTGGAATAGTAAGAAATTGACTTGAAATATGTGCTGTTGAAAATGTTATTTTCCTCCCAATCAAGCATGACCAGGTTAGCAAATATGGGGGCACAAGCCGCCCCCATAGCTACTCCCCTGGTCTGCTTGAATAATTCTCCTTCATAAAATATGAAGTTATTTTCCAAGACTATACTCATTAGGTCCACTAATAATCCTATTCTGTCCCATGTCATTTTAGTATGTTTTCTCGAACAACTAGCGAAAGCTTCTAAGCCTTCATCAATGGGAATACTACTGAATAGATCAATTACATCTATAGTGCTGAAAAGCATATCACTATTATATGTATTAATAGGGTAATTTTTTAGAAACTCCCACGAGTCTTTTACTAAATGTTGGACATCGTCATAAAAAGGTTTTAACAAAGTATCAATAACTACACCAATTGGAAAGGTCTTAGACTTACTCCCAGATATGATCGGATGAAAAGGGGGATTTTTATAATCCTTATGGACCTTAGGAATCCCCACTATGGTAGCCATGGTAGGGAATTCCACAGGAAGTCAATATAGCTTACAGAAGAATTGATTTGTATCTTGAAGAATACTTATTGGAACAAAGAATTTCAGAAGACCTATATAAATTTATGGCTGTGGAATTCCCTACCATGGCTACCATAGTGGGGATTCCTAAGGTCCATAAGGATTATAAAAATCCCCCTTTTCATCCGATCATATCTGGGAGTAAGTCTAAGACCTTTCCAATTGGTGTAGTTATTGATACTTTGTTAAAACCTGTTTATGACGATGTCCAACATTTAGTAAAAGACTCGTGGGAGTTTCTAAAAAATTACCCTATTAATACGTATAATAGTGATACGCTTTTCAGCACTATAGATGTAATTGATCTATTCAGTAGTATTCCCATTGATGAAGGCTTAGAAGCTTTCACTAGTTGTTTGAGAAAACATACTAAAATGACATGGGACAGAATAGGATTATTAGTGGACCTAATGAGTATAGTCTTGGAAAATAACTTCATATTTTATGAAGGAGAATTATTCAAGCAGACCAGGGGAGTAGCTATGGGGGCGGCTTGTGCCCCCATATTTGCTAACCTGGTCATGCTTGATTGGGAGGAAAATAACATTTTCAACAGCACATATTTCAAGTCAATTTCTTACTATTCCAGGTTTCTTGACGACATCTACATTTTGTGGAATGGAGATAATAGTTCTTATACAGCTTTTATTACTTACATTAACTCCAGCAGTGACTTTTTAAAATTTACATCAGTAGTTAATAATCAAGGGGTACCATATTTGGACACATTAGTATCAGTGGAGAATTGCTGCCTGAAATCTACGATATTTAGAAAAGCCACTTTCACCAATTCCTATTTAGATTTCAATAGTTTCCATCCCAGAAAAGTGAAGAGAAATATATATAAAGGTCAGTGTATCAGAATTATGAGAATGACTTCTGAATACACTGATATGGTTAAAGAAATAGAATATATTACAGCATTATTCATGAATAGGGGATACGACTTAGAATTAATTAATAATATTTCTACCTATGTCATTGATCTAAGAGAAAGCAGATATACACCTCTGCTTGGAACTAACAGAGCATTTAATGCACAAGATCTTATTACTAATGTTACATCTTCTACAGTTTCTAAAAATTTCAATAGAGCCTGTATTATTGAATTTGGTCCTTTTAGTAACATCATTAAAGACATTATGATTAAAAACTAGCATCTGCTGATTAGTGAACAGGAAATATCAGACATTGTAGGAACAGGGCCAATTTTTGTGAATAAAATGGGCAGAAATATAAAAAATATGTTAGAACAGGGAAAAAGTGCTAAGAATGGGACAAACATACATACGGTTAAATGTGGGGCTTGTAATCAATGTTCTAATATATATGAAACAAGCCCTGTTATGTTAAAGAACTTAAACAGGACCAAAATGTATTTGTCTAAAGGCAATTGTAAATCTAAAATGCTGGTATACATAGCGTTATGCACGGTCTGTCCCTCGTTTTATATAGGGAAGACCGAGATATTTTTAAGACAAATAATTTATTCCCATTTATACTGTATAAAACATAATGATACAAAGAATGCCCTAGCTAGGCATATTATAGAAAAAGGAAATGAGCATAAATTCAAGTTTGCTATTTTAGAGATTGTAAAGAACAACCCAAGAGGAGGAAATGTAAAAAATTACCTGGCTTATAGGGAACTATTACCTGGCTTATAGGGAACTATATTGGCAAGTCTTAACAGATGCCACTACTACACCAGGCATCAATGATTATTTAACTATAAAACCTTTATTAATGTTAAATAATTAGTTTTCGTTAGTATGGTTTGTCATTAAGCAAAATCTATTAACATGTTTTAGTACATAGTTTTTATTTTTGTATTTATATCATAAAGTTATGTAATGAACTTGCACAGGAATTTATATGTAGAAATTTTATATGTACTATTTTAATGCATCATATCACTTTAAGCTAGCGCTTATTTTGGCGCCAATTTTAAATATATAATGGAATATAATGACATTATTCAAACTGTTCTGAAGAAGCTCGCCTTGTAGTGAGTGAAAGTGCTAAACCTTTGAATATATTAAACACTGCTTGTTTTTAGTTTTAACCGGTGGATTTATTTTATAGAGGATGGTATAATTTTTAGTTTGAAGTAATGGAGTGGATTGGGCTGACCTAAAGAGGAAGATATAGTGTGGGAGTGTGTATTTATGGAGTGAAGATGAAGGCTGGAATGGATGTGTGGGACAGAAAGGAGGGGGAGAGTTGGCTGGTGGAGTAGAAGTTAGTATGGTATAATGGGATTAGTAATAGTATGATGATAGAGGGGATGCAGAGGGTTTGTGGTAGAAGAAAGTGCATAGTAAGATAAGTATGATATGATAAGATTGTAGGATGTAAGGAAATGTGCTTGAATGTGGTAGTAGGAAGAGGTTTAGATGTGAATACAGACTTTAAAGGGTTGAGTGGGAGTGATTTTACTTGACAAGTGTTGATGAGTGGGCGAGGGGATAAAGTGAGGAAATAACTGGTTGGATGGAAGGAGGAAGGGGAGGGAATAGTGGTTAGAATAAAAGTAGGAGTAGTGGGGGTGTGTGGGAATTGAGGGCAGGGTCGGAAAGCAGAGTGAGTCCGAAGGGCGAACGGAGCTGGTATAGCTGGTGAGAAGGTGGCTAGCAAAAACCAATCAGTGAGATGTAACTGGAGCAAGGAAGCTCAGAGGGACTGTAGGACAGAACAGCAGAGGTGAGACTAAGCTGTGGAGAAAAGGAAAAGAAAAAAATACTATAATCTTGTCAAAGCATGCCGGCAACGTAAGTATTGTATGGGAGGAAGGGGATCTGCTCGGGTGAAGTACAACCTCAGCAAAATATGACTTTTAAGTCTATAGAATGGGTAGGCAGTGCCAAATAGTGGCAAAACATATGAAATACAACTTGGCAGGACCAGAACGGCCAATATAGTGGGTAAAAGATAGGAGATGTAAAGAACCGCTGTAGGCTGCTTAGCAAATGCAAGGAAAGCATGTAAACTACAGTATTGTAAGCACTAATAGTAACAGTAATTGTGATAGGTTCCTGTACATACACTTAGATTTAGTCTTGTGGAAGGCTATCTGTTAGAGGCACTTCAGGAGTCCCAGTATGGATGTCTTTTTCAAGGGAGGTATCTCTGTATGAGATGGGGTATGATGGGAAGAACCCAGAGGGTTGACGCAGCATGAACAGACTTAGATTTAGTCTTGTGGGAGGCTATCTGTTACAAGCACTTCAGGAGTCCCGGTATGGATGTCCTTTTCAAGGGAAGTATCTCTGTATGAGACAGAGTGGGATGTGAAGAACCTGGTGGGCTGATGCAGCATGAACAGCAGGCAAAGCCAGCAGCCTATGTCAGGACTGATCACACTTGGTCAGGGGAATATTTCAAAATAGGGGAAGATTTTAAATATTGCTCTTATAAACTTAGAATGTTGCTAGAACAGCATAATTTGTGCTAGCATGCATTTTCTGAACAACATGAAGTCTGAAACTTAAATGTATGTTATTATTTAGAAACTTCAATCCTCAGTGAATTACCAGAAAACCACAAATTTTGTGAGGACCAGACGAAAAATGTGAGGCAAAATCTGGATATTCTGGATAGTTGAGAACTATGCAAGTTACTAAATTTCTTTAGGCTCAAACCCTGTGCCTTGGTTACAAGAAACAAGAGTCTGAATCCTTTACACAAACTACCAGACTAGTAACAAATGAGTTTTGGTGCACTTTCAAGGAAATGAGTTTGAATGCATTTGCAAGGAATTGTAAGCTACAGTGCATTTTCAAAGAATTGTGAGCTTCAAGGGAAGAGAGGTTTGCTGCTACTTTTGCTATGTCTGTTTTCAATGTACATCTCTTTGGTTTACAAAATGATCATAGCATACCAGGCATCATACCTGCTTTTTGATGCATAACGCTGTGCATTATATGCCCACAGCATGTAAATGGATTGCTGATATTGTGTTTTACTTTAAGGGAGGTAGGGGTGCTGCAGTCCTGAGAGTGTCTTCCTTTGTATGAGATGCCTAGTAACTATGAACCTGTTGTTGGTTTGCTGTATATTCCCTATTGCAATATTACCAACATACCAATTTTTTTTTTGCTGTAATATAGGCAATTTATTCTTCAAGGGCACAGAATTTGTAGATGAAGCACTAAATATAAAGTTGTTTGCAGGCAGCAATTTCTTCATTAGTTACAGATCTGTTTAATGTGGAATTATTCAGATGGCTTTTACTTCTGCAGAGATTATGTATATTGACTGTTATTGATGGATGTAATGACAAAAGTTTGAGTGGTGTTTTATGGTTGATATGTTCTGAAAGGAGCAGTTTTGTCATTATTGGGTCATATGTTTTGTTTCATTGCTTACTGGAAACATGTGCAAAACTGCACATTTAAAACACACTCTATCAATACAATCAGGAAGGTGACTCAAAGAATACATGTGTATGCATTGTGCTGAAAATGTGTGCAAGCAGCTTACCATTTAAAAACATCCCAAAGGTAAACTTTATCTGCCAATGACCAGATGCATTTTCTTTGAATGTGGGTTTCAATGCCATTTCAATGAATGTGCATTTTGATGGCAGAGAAGTTTATTGTTCATGCTAGGTCTGTTTTCCTTGTGACACAGTATTTTTTTTTTTTGTTTAGCAAATATCCATTAGTGTTTGTGCTATAATAATTTTAAGTAAAAGTTATAAATTAAATCCAAATATCTGTAGTCATTGTAGAAGGAAAAAGGAAAACAGTATCCACACTGACAGGTTTGAACAGTGTTTATAGTAACTGGGGAGAAATAGCTAAGTAATGGACATTGGAATGGGTGTGTGTGTGTGTGTGTGTGTGTGTGTGTGTGTGTGTGTGTGTGTGTGTGTGTGTGTGTGTGTGTGTGTGTGTGTGCATGTGCGTGCGCATGCCCAAGCATGGAAATGTGGTACATGATTGCAGGACACTACAGACAAGACTGGAGAGAACTGGGGTTATATTTAAATTAACAGCAGCCTTTTAATCATACAGTACTACAATGCAGTACAGAGTTTTGCAGTGGAAAAGATTTTTGTTGTTAAATTGAACCTGGTGAACTGACTTAATCACAGCAAATGAATCGGTTGGGACACTGTGGACTGTGACAACAGGAGGTACTGCCAGCCATGCCAGGAAAAGTAGGGCAGTTGATGTGTAACATATGCCAGCACAGCTAGCTGGAATTTTGTAAATAACTATATGTCATTTGTATATCAAACTGATTTATACAGGTACTTTTGCTGAAAATGTATTTGTGAGGTTTGCTTGTGTTAAAATGTATCAACAGTGTGCCCTGCTGGAAGGAAAAGAAATGTACATGTATTATTGTAACTGAATTAAATGTATATGTTTTAACTGAGGACTGGAAGCGAAGAGGTTAATCTCAAACTTAAATATATCTGAAATTAAATTACGTTATGGGTTAAGCCATAAAGATGTTATCCCACAGTTTTGAATGGAGCCAGAGAAGTAATGTCTGTGCTAAAGAATAGGCTAAAGCTCCTGCAGGAAGATGGTTTTATGACTTCCAGCAGCTGCAACACATCTGAGCAAAGCTCCATCTGTGTGTATGGTAGCATGTAGGTGCTAAACTCCTGTCAGCTTCTAGTAATGGGGAATAGTGTGGGAAACAGAGTCAGATAACCAGATTTGTGTGATGTCACTCTATAAGCCAGAAATAATATTTAGATATTAATAGGAGCTTACTTCCAGCATTCTGTATTCAGTCTTGGATCTGACAACAAGGACCACTCACCCCCACATTATCTTGCCTTACTCTGTTCAGTAAGTAAGAATAGTAATTCTCTTTTGATTAGTCAGGAAAATATAGTGAGATTAGAAGTACTGTTTTTCTCTAACTGTGTGACTGTATTCATCTATGTTATTTTAATATTTCCTGTGACTGAAACTCTGGTGTTGACGGTAAACAGATATTTGCTATATTTTCTTGTTCTTTTATTACTCATTATTAAATATATTTAAACTTTTCATTGTGACTTTTCCTTTTTTAGAAAATATTTATGTTTTGAGAGTATTTGCACGTATTTATTTGGCGATAACTCTAGCCACTCCTGGAAGCCTGGCTGTTTGGTCAACATTACCATTTGTATTAATATTAATTTCATTCAGTATAATTGGATACCCTTTTAACAGCCTTATAGTAACTGAATGGTGGCAGTGAAACTATCTTATATTCCGGAAAGAAGGTGGCATAGCTAGTAAATCTGTGCCAGCCTTTCCTAGGTGTGTGTTTGAAAATTAAATCTCAAAAAGTGTGTGTGTCAGCTACTTGGAGCAGGGACACGAAGCACTGGTTTCTCAGAGATGGAGCTGGAGGACTTGGCTTGGACACTTGGCTGAAAATCTAATCCTACATCTGTGTCAGTGGGGAGTCTTACTGGGGTCCTGGAGGGAAACAGATCGAGAAATCCAGACCCGGGGCTGAATGTGTTCCCTGTATTCTCTTTAGGGAAATTGTGCTTGATGCAGAAAGGTCTGCATCTGGAAATACTGAGTGTCTCCAATTGTCTTCCCATGTGAACATTCTTTCTAGTGTCAGTGGTGAGGATTCAGGCTCCTTGATTACTGACCCAGAGGGGAATGTCACCTAGACTACTCGACTGAGGGTAAGCATTTTTTTAAACATGAATATAACCAGATTTTCTTTCTTATTTTTGGAGAGGGGGAGCAGAGATGGTAGCTAGGCTAGTGTTTGTGTGTGCATGTGTGTGTGTGCGTGTGTGTGCGTGTGTGTGTGTGTGTGTGTGTGTGTGTGTGTGTGTGTGTGTGTGTGTGTGTGTGTGTGTGTGTGTGTGTGTGTGTGTGTGTGTGTGTGTGTATGTGTGTTTGAATTTTTCTGAATATTTTATTTTAAAGTTTGGCTTCTTTGTGTGCATACATGTGCATTTGTTTAAATATTTTGAAACTGAATAGTTACGTTCTTTTTTTTCACTGTTCTCTTCTACCCTCTTTTTATTTTGGCGGAGTTGGGGGTAGCTAGCTGGGCTGTTGCTTAAAGTAACTTGCCCTTTTATTTACTCAGCTTAAATTATGCCATTGAGGTTCGTAAATGAATATTTCTCTTAACAAATGGAAATATTTGTATCCTTTTTTGTTGGGAGGTGTTGGCCAGCTGTGCTGTGGATGAATGTAACTTGTCCTTTTCAATTGGTCAGTTTAAATTCCACCCTTAAGGTTCATTTGTGTGAATAGATCTCAATACTTATGCTTTTATTGGGGGGGGTTGGCAGTAACTTTGTCTTTTTCATAATACTTTAAAGGCTGGCTAGTGTGTATTTGTATGAAAAAAATTGAATTTTTCTGGGTGGGTGGTGGCTATGGGAACTTATCCTCTTCATTTGCTCAGTTTAAAATCTGGTATTAAGGGCTGTCTAGTGCACATTTGTGAGAAATAAATTGAAATACTTATGTTTTTTTTTCTTTGGAGGGAGGTTTCTAGCTGTGCTGTTGATGAAATAACTGGTGCTTATTTTAAAGGCGGACAACAACACCTAGTGTACATTTGCATGAAATAAATTGGAATATTATATAAAACACATTTGAAACTGTCCCCAGTTTTATAGAATGTTCTTGTATTTGCTTAATATGTTTGGTCTGCAAGATAGTGTCTTATTGTTTGCTTAGTTTTGATTGTTTCTATGACTTCATCTTGACCTGGGTGCTAGCCCAGCCCAGTATTAGTCATTACCCCTCCCCCTCACCTCACTTCCTCTTCCTAGTCTTCCTAGGTGCCTGACAACAGCAGGAGCCATTTTGAAACCTTCTTTCCCCTTCATGCTGCTGAGCATCTGCTGCTCTGTGTAAGGTAAAATTTTGATTCTTTGGCATTAACTGTTTTGTAATGTCTTTTCTGTTGCCTTAACTGTTTTAAATCTTACAATATTTGGTGATTATTCTTTTGCTTTATCTGCTTTAGGTCATATAGTATTTTGTGATTATATTGAGTTAATATTGCTTGCATATGCAGTTTCTGGTGTACTTTTTCCCACGACTCTAGTTTTGTGAATATTTAAAGTCTGTTTTCCCTGTCACAAGGAGCTCCAGCACCTTATGATCACGGGTTGCTTAACGTTTGAATTGTACTCATCTTATTTCTTGTTTTTTAATGAGAGAAAACTGTAAATGTGAATATTTACCAACTAAGTTTCTTGTTGCAAGGAGCAACAGTACCTTAACTTCACATTTAGATGTATTTGTACTATTTTAACTGTAATTTCTTGGTGTAGCACTAAAGTAAAAGGAAGAACTATTGCCTGAAAGTGTACCAGTTGTTGTTGTCCTCAGTATCCTGGATTTCTGTTTTCCTGCTTTGTGAATTATTGCCTTGTGTATGTCTACACTGTGCTGCTGTTAGCTACTGCTGTTCTGCATTACTTTATGCATAGGTGTAACCACTGCTGTGTTCTTAGCTAGCTATGTGTGTAAGACACTCATACAATGGTGAGTAATGCTAGGTATACTGTCTCTGCCTACCTGTATTAATTTTTTTCTCTCTACCCATGGTATTTTTGTCTCTCGCTCTTTTCCTGAATTACTTGCTCATAACTAATCTCCCTCCTCTCTGTTTTTATAGCCCTAGTGGTTTTTTCCCTGTGGTTTTCTCCTGGAAACAGTACAGGCAACACAGGTTTGAGGACCTTAACAGATACCCTGGAACTCTAACTATCTGTCTGGAAGCCACCATTTTAAGCTTAAAATAATACCACTGAAGTATGTTTCCCGGTAAATAACTACTACATAATCTAATCTTTTAATTAATGCTAGACTTTATAAGCACAACAATTTACAGTGTTTTCTTTTTTTTGCTAGTCACCACAAAAAGCAGACACCAGCAGCTCCTATCCTTTCTCTTTGGTTGCCCACTATCCTCATACTGTTTTTGTATATATTCTCCTGTTCTGCACTTTACCCTTCCTTGAATTCATTTCTAGCCTCACTCATAATTGCCTTTCCTAGTGCACCTGCCCTATTTTACTGTCGTCAGACTCTTACATATTAATGTTTTTTTTGTTTTGCCCTGCTTTTAGCTGCTAGTAATACCTCTCTCTCTCCCCTCCAAAGCCCCTCTCTATTGTAGCTTATTTTAACCATACAGCACTGGGTTTGCTTCAAGTAAATCTACTTGTGTAGCTTGAAGCCAGTGTCCTTTTGTAAGCTTACTTCTGCTCATATTTTATTTCTTTTTATTTTATTTCTGGTGATTATACCTTTTAGAAACTTTATATCCTTGATTCTCAAGCTAGTTTTTCACTATCTTTTTCTGATTGTTTCTAAGACTTCATCTTGACCAGGGTGCTAGCCCCGCTCCATTCGCCCTTGCTACGTTTGGGCTCACTTTGCTCCCCTACCCACCCTACCCCACCCCCTTTCCCACCCACCCCATTACAATTGCCTTTATACCTAACTATCTCTCCCCTTCCTGTCCCACTAGCCACTACAATTCCACTTCCTGCCCATTCCCATAACCACCTTACTAATCTGTCAATCTTGTCAACACCACTTCCTCTATACCACGGTCTCTATACCTACTCTATCTGACCATATTTATTCCAACATGTATTATTTTCTAATATCTTCTACACTACTCCTTAGTCTAGTCTATCTCCACCTCTTACCACTCCAATTTCTCTGACCCACTCCTATCTTCACCAACTTCTGACTCATGCAACATATATCCAACTACTTCATCTTTTACTATCTCCCCTAATCTCTTTACTACCTCTACCTCAAGTCTATATAAACTATCCATAATACAGGTTTTTAAACCTTCCCACAAAGCTAAGTCAAAACTATACAAATTCCATCTAGCATCTACTACACACTCTCTCCTCACTAAAAACCTACTTTGTTCTGGAGTTATCCATCCCAACCCTGGCCTCTCTTCTCTCCCCAAAACTACGTCTACACTGCTCACATCTTACTCCTCTAACAGTCACCAACCTCAGTCACAACAATCATCTCCATCCAAATACTTAACTATTTACTCATTGAATATTCAGAGTTTAGCAAATAAAGTCACTGAGCTGCACTCATGGATAGCTCTCAATACCCCTCACATCCTCTCTGTATCCAAAACCTAGCTCAAGCCACAAATCTCAAATAGTGAAATACTCCCACCAGGTTATAATTTCTTCCAATCTGATAGACCTATACAAAAGGTGGTGGCTTGGCCATCCTCTACTCAAACATTCTTAACCTCTCACCATACCCTTCCCCAATTCCTGACTTCCTCCCAGCTGAAATCATCATCCTTAACTGCCATCTGAATCCCCACAAAAAACTTGCAATTGCCTCTATCTACCTTCCTCCTGGTAACAATCTGCCCATTCTTGAAAACATTCTATCCTGGTTCTCCCACAACATACCATATGAGACACTTATCTTTGGTGATGTCAGCATTGATTGGTCTAAACTCACAACTGACTCCCCCCAACTCAGTATCCACCTACACGGCTTCCACCAACTTATAACATCTCCCACTTGCTTCCATAAAAATTCCACTTCCAGCTCCATCATAGACTGGATCCTTACCAATTCCCCCCACCAATACCACAATCCAACCACCTTACCTGACTCCCTCAATGATCATCTCCCTACCACCATCTTAAGACACTACTCCCATATTCCTAAACCCCACCTTATCAAAGACTATTGAAAACTATCAACTTTCAATTCATCCCAATTTAATTCCATTCTCCACAACATAGATTGGTCCATCCTAAAACACCTCTCCCTAAACAATGCTGTAAGCACTTTCAATAGCATCTTCATGAATAATCTAAACTCCTTAGCTCCCTCTAGGAAGATCAGAGTAAAATCAAACCATGCTCCTTGGCTCTCCAAAGAGACTAGGTCCCTTATGAAACAAAGAGATCATGCTTGGAAAACCTGGACTAAAACTAAACAACCACCTTTTCTTCAAATATACAGACAACTGAGGAACCTTGCAAAAAAATACAACTAATGACAAAACGTTATACTATAGCTCTGCTCAGCTTAACAACAAATCCAATCTTTGAAACTTTTGGTCAACTCTCAACCACATCCTCTATCCTGGAAAGCCCTCTAATCCCTCTCCATACCCTAACTCTTCCTCTCAGGAAACAGCTACCCTCCTGAATAAACACTTTATCTCTTCCATCCAAAATCTGGCAACCTCTAAACCAAACTCTACTTCGACACCCACCTCTCCAAGTCCCACTAACACAACTTTGTTTTCGTTTGAGCCAGTTCCCATTACCTACATCAAATCTCTACTACTCAAGCTAAAACCTTGCTCTCCTTCCACTGACAATCTATCTCCTATATTCCTCAAACTTGCTGCTGACTTAATTGCCTAGCCTGTATCTATACTAATTAATCAATCTATTCTGGAATCAACTGTCCCCACCCTTTGGAAATCTTTCTTCACTATCCCTCTTCATAAAGGTGGAAACTCCACTGACCCCTCAAACTACTGACCCATTGCCATTCTGTCTCCCCTCTCCAAGATATTAGAAAAATGTATTCACTCACAGCTTCTCAATCACCTCCTCACACACCACTTACTTACCCCTACCCAACATGGATTTCGTCCTCACCACAGCACCACCACTGCCCTCCTCTCCTTCACTCATATCATTGCAGAGGCCCTAGACAACAATAAACTCATTTCCTGTATCTTCCTAGATCCCTCCAAAGCCTTCGATACTGTCTCTCATCCTCTACTACTATCCAAACTCGCAAATCTCCACCTATCCACCTGCACACTTGCCTGGTTTAATAGTTACCTATCTGGCAGGGAACAATCTGTCAAATGGTTTTCATCCTCCTCACCTTTCCTTCCCATCTCCACTGGTGTTTCCCAAGGCTCCATCTTGGGACCCCTTTTGTTTAACATCTTCACCAATGATCTTTACACCTCATGCAAAGAATCCTCCCTTATTCAGTATGCCGACTCCACACTTATATCCATCTCAAATAACATTCCTGAACTATACTCCCTGACCCAGCAGGCCCTACTATCCACTGAACAATGGCTCTCTCACAACCTATTGATCCTAAATCCCAAAAAGACCAAACTCCTACTTTTCCTTCCCCGTTCTCTTACTCATCACAAAACCTCCTTTTTTATTACATCTTCTAACAATACAAACATCCAACCTGACACCCACACAAAACTCCTAGGGGTCATTATCGATGATGAACTCAAGTTCAACCTACACATACTCCGATGTATAAAAAAAAAAAAACAGAAACTAGGTCTGCTATATCGGAACAAAAAATTCCTCACCCCTGAATCTAGACTTACCCTGGGCCAGGCACTCCTCCTCCCCTCCCTCTTATATGTTGCCCCAGTTCTTACCAATATCCAGGCCTCCACTCTAAACAAACTGCAACAGACTTACCATAAAATAGCCAGATTCATAACTAACTCCCCATACTACTCACACCACTGCATTTCTTTAAACTCTCTTCAATGGCTTGAACTTCTCCAGTTTCTGCTATCTTATCAATTTCATATGCTGCACTCTATTCTTTATAAACCCTCCTTCTGTCCATCTCTATCTTCCTTAGTCTCCATCTACATCCCATCCCGGACCCTCCGTACTTCTAACCAACAATTACTTGAAATCTACCACCCAAAAATGTCAGTAGGCAAACTACTCTACAAGCACTCCCTTGCCCATGCTTGGAACAAACTTCCCTTTGACGTACATTCAATCTCCCACACCTCACACTTTAAAAATGAACTAAAAGCTTATTTTCTCAATTCCAGAACCTGCCCTTGCTATGACCCTACCTAGTCTTCCTTCCCTTTATGTAACCTCAAAAGGACCATACTTAGTACCTCATTACACCTCTCTCTCCAATGTGTCTACTATGCATTTGCACAATTTTATACAAACAAAAAATGTTTATTGTTGACCTATTGAACCATATCAAAATTGTTACTTAGCTTCTTTTTAATGCAACTTTAACTTTATGCATGTAACCCAACATATGTGAATCATTTTGCTATAACTGCTATTATATCAATATTGTTTAAAATTGTACTTGTTTTTAAAATGTATTACTGGAGCTTTTCTCCTCGAGTCTCCACTGAAAATGGGCCACAAGCCCAGTTGGACAAACCCCGTTAGCAAATGTCAATAAATAAATAAATAAATAAATAGTTTATAGTCTGTCTTTACATAACTAGTGTGCATTTGCATGAAGTATGCTACAATCTTTACTCTTTGTTTCTCTCTGGGTGGTTTATCTGTAAAACCAAGTTAAAACTCTTCCAAATTTTGCAGAATGTCCCCAATGTTTGCTTCATCTTGATCTGTTCCTAACAGAATTTAGGGTCAACTGTCCACATAAATTACCAAATCCCAAACTACTGGGCCAGCCCTTAGCGGTGTGTTGTCAATGTCATACTCAACTTTCCAAAGGAGATGTTAATGCAGTTTTGACATTTAGCTTTAGCCCATGATTGTGGCACTAGTTATTTGTTTGGAACAAGACTTTCTGTAGTATGGTTTGTCTTTTGGGGATTTTATCAATGATCCTAGCTTGGTCCTTGCTGGCCAGTATTTTGTTTCATTTCATGATAATTACTAAAAGCAGTTGTCATTGAGGAGGTGGTGTTAGAAAAACATTCTCCATGGGGGGGGGTTAAAAATTCTGTTCTGGGTGTAAAATATGCTAGGTACACCACTGATTGGCACTGTCAATCATTTCCCCTCATGCCTTGTACCCAAGGCAGCTCCCTCTTTACCCCACCCTAGGTATGTCTCAGTTACCTGACTCCTTCCTTCCTAGACAAACTCTTATGCAAGGGAACCACTATCACTATCTCCCAATTTTCTG
The DNA here is from genome assembly GCF_019279795.1 of Protopterus annectens. Lineage (NCBI taxonomy): Eukaryota > Metazoa > Chordata > Ceratodontiformes > Protopteridae > Protopterus > Protopterus annectens. The sequence continues at coordinate 1,670,565,990 of NC_056731.1, read as the reverse complement.
GAATCCCTAGAGATACCAAGGAAATGTTTATTTAAAACCTTACTTTCTTAAATGCTTAAACAATTTTTGATGAGGATTAAAGAAAACATGCTGATGGTCAGCACTGGTAACTCCACATATTGTAATTGTGAAATGACTGACTTGTATGTTTTTCATGTTTAATCCATTTTAAATGATAATGTTATTTTTCATTTTGTTTTCAAAATATTTGTAATTCACCTTAAGCCTACAAGATGCCTGCATACATGAATATGTGTGTGTGCACACTTCCATATGTATGTGTGCGTGTACATGTGTGTGTTTGTATGTATATAATAATTAATTCAATTTTGATCATCTGGGCTGCAGTCATATATTTATCCCCCTATGCCAGTGGAGGGGGTGGTCACAGCTTTTAAGATTTGGTATAATGAAAATTCTTTCTTTTGTTAGTTTTTGTGGGTTCAGAGTCTGAAATTAATTGAGGCAGTGTCATTGCAGCTGGCCTGATTAACATCCCTGCCATGAGATTCAGACAGGGTGTGGGCAAAGTCGCAGCTAGCCATCCTCTGTTCATGCAATGAGCCCCAGGGCTCATTAATACTGAAAAGTGATGGAAATCAGTGTTAGTAGTTGAGTTTGTTAAATATGCCACTAATGTCTGCAGCAAATTTTGTGGTAACAGCACATAGTACTTGAGTACAGGCACATGTGAAGATGAGCAGAAGCAGTGCTCATCCTTTGTGCAAATCCCTCATTGATGTTCTGCAAATTCCAACATGTGCAGTAGTGGCTAGAAGTGCTTTAGAAGCCTTAAAAGGCCATGATTCAGATATGTTCATCTATTTATTTAACCAAATTAAAGGGTGGAAATGGAAGTAAAGGGAAGAGATAAAAACGGGAAACAGGTCGAGAGTGGAACAGAAGGTTAAAACCTAAGCAATGAGCAGGATAGAGGAGGGTATGGTAGGGGTAATTTTTTTTTGGTCAGGTGCCCATTTTTTGGGATGGTGGCCTAATGGTTAAGGTGTTTGCCTTACAAACACAAGGTGCAGGGTTTGAATCTCACAAGGGATAACTGGCTAGGCTTAAAATGGCTCACAAGGGCAGTTAGCTTAGTACTAACCTATGAACCTATGAAGAAGATAAGTTGAGGAAAGAAGGAAGGAAGGAAGGAAAGGGAGTAAGAGGACACTAAGAGGGTTATGATAGCTTACAGGAGCACACAAACAAACATAGAAGACAAACAAGTCCAACAGGCTGTGTACTAGCACAATGAGGAAGTGGAAGCACAATGTTGAAGGAAATGTTAGAAGAACAATGATAATAGCCTGAACATTGACCTCCATGTGTCCACAGTGGTGAGGAAATCTTTTTATGTGGCACAGCTTATAAGTAAGGGTATGGCATCCAGATCCTAGATAATTATAGTCCTGATGTACTCAGCTCTCATTAGACCAATAATTGAGTACAGTGCACCATTTGGCATGTACTTGACTAGGCACTTACAGCAGCTGGATTGACCTCAGATGTTCCTTACAAAGCAAATACAGGGTATAAACAATATGAACTATGCTGCTAGATTAAAAATTCTATCCCTTTACAATGTCTCCTACTGACTATTAACTGGTAACTTATGCCTGTCTTACAAGGCACTCACAAATCCAAACCTGATAGAGCTGATACACATCCGCAAGTCGAACAGCACAAGGGACACCCAATGTAGGGATCTAAACTTAGTCAGTGACTCAAACAAAATATGCTGGACACTGATATCTGTCTCAGAGACTGCCCCTTTCTTGGAACAAGCTTCCTAGTCACATTAACACAGCCCTTCCCTGGTCCTCTTCAATTTAGATCAATGGATGGTGAATCATAAATTCACAACTGGGGTACTACCTATGTCACTTATGGGCAGAGGCAATCCATATGATGCTCAGTGCACAAGCACAAATCCATGCCATCCTCTTGCCCCTAGGGACCATATATTGGGTAAAATGACTAGCCTTGTAACAGTCCTTAAGCCTTTAGCCTAGTAATCTCCTGTGAACCTATGAACCTATGATAATGATGAGGTGGAGGATTGGGCAACAAACATGGGTCGGCATATACAAAAAAAGGGATGGAAACACCACGATGGAGGGTAGGACAGGGTTGTGCAGCTGCTGTCCTTGCCAACCGTCACCCAGTGGGGACTTACTTACCACTCTGGGTTCCTTCACCACTGGGCCCTTAATATGTGGAATTATTTGGACAACCTACCTGAAGGCTGTTGCCCAACAGACTGCAGTGGAATATCTTAGAAACATGTACCTATAAAAGAGAAAGTACTGCTCAGACATACATTTCCCATGCAGATATTATAATCAAAGAAACTTCAAACACACATCCCAAATAACAGTATACAAGCAAGTGTGGGAATGGAACCCAGATATATCATCAACAGAACCCACAATACAAAAACCTTGATATGTTGAGCTACATTTATGACATGGGCAAGGGTTGCAGTCAAACAGACAATACCATCAGACAAAGTATATTGACAAAGAGTCTGTGATACGATGAAAAAAGAAAAAAAAAAATATATATATATATATATATCTCATACGTACGTATTTCTCACTTCCAATGTTGAAGATGTGGTAATGAAACAGACACCTCAGTTTACAAACTATATCACAATATATGTAGAAGGGGGGGGATTGAACCCACTGCCATGATCACCATGTGATAGTAAAGCCTTAACATCTTAAGCTACTTCTCCAGTTATACAGTGACATGCACAAACACAGACAGTAATATAGTCTGGAAGTTAGGAAGTATATACAGAAGTGGCAGTAATATCCAGAACTTCATCGATACAACACAGACAAGGATACTCACCCTCATGCTCTCTCAGGTACTCTGTCCTCCTCATTTTTTGCTTATTCTTCTCTAACCTCATCCTTCTGTCAGCCTAGGAGATTGACATTTTGATGCTTTATGTCATTATAATGGTGATGGCACTGCTTCAGGATGCTAGTGGCACAGGTGGCTGCCTGAGCCAAACTGTTCCAGGCCTTAGTTTTATACTGAGGCCCTTTGTAGCACTTCTGCAAAGACCTCTGGCTTCAATCCATATGGAAGAAGTTTAGAAAGATTTTAATCTCCTCCACATACCACCTCTGCGCTCTAAAGGGAGAACTAGCTTCTCCTTCTCCAGTGATGATGGCTCACCTAAAAGAAGCAGTGAAAAATAGCAGATACTTCACACCATACCCATTCTCATGCATGCCATCTACTGTGCAATGATGGACATTTCATTTGCATGGCAGATGGCAGGCTAGGTTAAAATACATACTGTATTATAATAGATCATAATGGTACTTTAAAGTGTGAAACATGGGAGCCCTGCATGCCTTTATATGCTGTTAGGAAAGCAGGCATTACAGTGATTCCTTTTCTGTAAGGTTATATGTGGAATTACAAATCTCTCCTTAGAGGCTTGGACGTCAGTCCTGTAGTGACAGCAACTGACACAGAAATACTAAGCCTCTGGTATTCGGGCCAACTGAGGGCCACCCTGGTAGGGATAACCCAAATTTGATGACTGCAACAGTGAATACACTTGAACATCTACATTTATGGCAAGTGTACACAACTGTACTTTGTATTTACCTACATAATAGAATAGTTTAGCCAATACGTTCACATGTTATTAAAAGGTGTATTCAGAAGGGGACTGCAAGTGTAAATTAGTTGAAGGATTATTGAGCATAATGGGGAACACACCCATTAGCACATGCTCAGAGAACAATTCAATACATTTTATTCAGACTTGTGCTATCAGTTTCAATAAAACCATTTGCTTGATGAATAGCTTACACATATATCTCATGTGCAGAAAATCTTTTTGACCAAGAGAGAAAACAGTCTTGTTACTTTGATGAGTTGCAATGTTGTGGGTGTTGCACACTGGTGGTGTAAGGGATTATTAGGGCCACTCATGAACAGTATGTTAATACCAGGGTTTTCTATGCCTACAGACCAAGCTCTAAAAAACAGATTAAGCAGAAAAATACTGCAGACTCTACTGGAAAGAGCCCTCAGAAAACAAAGTTTCCCAGTTGCAGAGAAGCAACTGCTAATCCAGGCCCTCTAATTCCATGGCCAATGGCTGTTTGGGTTGATGCTGCAAACTGGGCCTGCTGGAAATGTGCCTGGAAAGATCTGGTGGTGGGCATTAATGTGGTTGGTGGCCAGGACTGTAGGTTCATAGGTTCATAGATTAGTACTAAGTTAACTGCCCTTGCTAGCCATTCTAAGCCTAGCCAATTATACCTTGTGAGGCTCAAACCCTGCACCTTGTGTTTGCAAGGCAAACACCTTAACCATTAGGCCACCCTCCCAACCCCTACTTATAAAATGGTGTGCTTGCAGCACCACAGATATTACACATGCCACTGAACAAAGAGCTGTTCACCTGACACAGGAAGGCAAGTCAAGGGGTGATGGGCCTTTGGTCAACAGCAGCAAAACCTTCACTTGGATGGCAAGTGCAAAGGCCCAAGTAAACTGAGTATATCAAATCAAATGGCCAGCACCAAATGGGGAATAAAATAACCCTTTATTATAAACAGACTAGTTTTGGCCTAAAGAAGCCTCTATAAATGTAAAACAAAATAAGTCCAAGCTAATCCTTTATAAATCCTTGAAGCACCACGCAGTATCCAACCACAGACAATAACTAATTAATAATTAATGAGATTTACAAAAAAACAATGAAAAAGTTTTTTTAAATTAAACCCTTCATCAAAAAAAACATAATGATCCAGTCAAGACTAAATATATTGCCAAAAAACAAAAATGATGCCTAAATTATTGAAAATTACAGATGTTTATTTAGACCCGGTGGAAATAGTCCACCAAGTCTGATTATCCAACCTTTTTTCCTTTTTAGTCAATATCTCATGCCATCTAGCTTTAATAAGTTTATGGCCACCTACTTTGTCAATAATCGTAAATCAGAAATTAGCATTACAATGCACAAGAGTATGCTTGTACAGAGCATTGGTAATAACTGTAGTTCTCATATTACTAAAATGTTCCGAAATGTGTAACTTCATGGGTCTGGACGTTTGTCCAATGTAGAATGCAGAGCAATTACAAACAGCCAAGTAAATAACCCAATCACTACTACAATTAGTCAAAGATTTAATTTCAAAAACCTGTGGCGTGTTCTTACTACTAAACTCCTTAGTTTTTACCACATATTTGCAAAAACTACAGTGACCACAAGGGAAATACCCCCTCAAAGTGGTACCATCCAAAGAACTTTGAGACCTAATACTGGGAAAAGAAGCACATTTATAAAAATTAAAGTAACCTCCTAAGGTGACCCCTCTTCAAAAAGAAAAAGCACACCTATCATCCAGTATTAGTCCAAGATATTCATCTGCTAATGAAATATCCCAATGTTTCTGTACAAGATTAACCAATCGCTGGGTATTTCTGCCCAAAGTAGTTATAAACCTAATCTTAGTATCATCCCTAAGATCATGATGATGGTACATCAACAATTTTTGTCTGGGCATTTTGTCAACTTAATTTTTAACTAATGATAAATGAGTTGGAGAATACCCACTTTCCATAACTCTAGCTGTTAGGTCAACATTATAGTGTAAGAAATCATCTTCCTTTGAGCAAATATGTTGAATATGCATGCATTGAGATTTTGGGATGTTTCTAATAATGTGCCTTGGATGACAGCTGGATGCATGTAACAAGGAATAAGAGTGAAAGGGTTTCCTGTATACAGAACTGGTAAGAGTATCATCCTCCTGTTTATTTACCATGACATCCAAAAATGAAATAGACTTCCTGTCATAATTAACTGTAAAATGGATCCCCCATTTGTTGTCATTAAGATACTCTAAAAATTCTTCCAAGTATGTAATATCTGATTTCCATGTCATCCAGCAGTCATCCAGGAAACACCTCCATATATCAATTTGATCCATGAAAATATTGTGATTATTATCATAAATCATAATATGCTCAAAATACCCCATCAATAGGTCAGCTTAAATGGGGGCAAAAGAGGCCCCCATGGCCATACCATTCATTTGGAGATAACAAGTGCCATTAAAGTAAAAGGCATTTTTAGTCAATACATGCTTGGTTAGACATAATAGGAAAGTATTGAACCTGGGGCTGTAGAAGGCTAACTCATTTAACCAAAATTCCAAGGCCTTCAAACCTGCCCAGTGAGGAATACTGGTGTATAAAGAAGTTACATCTAAAGTGCAGATGAGCCAGTCATCGTCCAATTGTGTATCACAAATGATAGTTAAAAATTCTGTGGTGTCTTTAATTCTTGCCCTCACAGCTGATAACAAGGGTTTAAGGTATTTAGTAAGATACACAGAAATGGGTTCAGTTAATGAACCCTTGCCTGAGACAATTAGATGCCCCAGGGGGTCATTCAATCTTTTATATACTTTAGGAAGTAAGTACACAAATTGTGGGACTGGCTCCTTTACCTTCAGATGATAACATGTTTTATCATCAACAATACCCTCATCAATAGCTATATCAAGAAATTTATCAGTCTCAACTTTAAACCGTGTGGTAGGGTCAATAGGCATGATAATATAAAATCTACCATGTTGAAGTTGTCTTTTAGCCTCAGCCATCATATTTAGACCAGTCCATAACTAGTATGGCCCCTCCTTTATCCACCTGTGTGAAGATTAGGTGAAGACAAATGAAGGCTGCCAGCCTAGCCAGATAGGATTTTATACATAATTCTGTTATTTGAAAATGTGAATGTTGAATTACAGACTTGTTTTCTTAATTGAAAGAAAATACTGTGAACTGTTGAAATACAAGCTTGTTTTCTTAAATGAAATGTTGAACTTAAAACAATGTAGAAACATTGCCCTCTGCTATAAAGAAAACTAAGACAAGCATTTCATGCATGTCCTTTGAAGTTAAAATTATTTCATGTGTGTCCCATTGAAGTTAAAATTTGGAGTGGATGAGTCTGGAGTGAAGCATTCTGCCTATTGTTTTAAGTTAAGGAATAATTACTAGAGTTTACATGTGGAATGTCTTTTGTTGATGTAGTTTCCTGCAGGTGCAAGATAACAAGAATGTAGTATCTTTCAGCCTGGGAACACCAGGAAAGTGTGAAATGATGTAATGGGAATCAGGACTGAAAATAGCAATTTAAACAGAGAATCAGAAGGCATTAAATATTTTTGTCTTGACCAGCCAACAGCACTGTCTTGCTCATATGTAAGGTATCTTAGACTAGTGATTTCTTTTAGAAATAGCTAGGAACTAGAAAGACTAGACTAAGTGTTTTTTCTGTGATGTCAGAACTGTACTGCTGAATTATTTTAAGTATTTCTGTTTGATTTCTGAACTCATGACTAGCACTGTGTAGTAGAAAGTATTGTCTTGTGGTTTTAATTATTTATTATTAAATATTTAACACCTTTCAACCGTGGTTGTTTTGTGTAGAGACAAGTTAAGCTCTAAGAGAAGTCACTCTAATAAGCTTTAACTGTTTAGTCATACTACCAATTGGATAATAATATTGTACAGTAATAACTGGATACCCTTTTAAGGGCCTTTGAGTAGCTGATACATATTAGCTGAGTGAAGGCAGGTGATACTACTGTGTAGTCTGGGTAATAGGGGCACAGCTGGAGAGTCTGTGTCAGCCTTCCCCAGAAGTGTCTGTGTGGTTGTATAAACTCTTATCTCAAAGTGTGTGTGTGTGTGTGTGTGTGTGTGTGTGTGTGTGTGTGTGTGTGTGTGTGTGTCTCAGCTACTTGGTAGGGACATGAAGCACTGGTTGGACAGAGAGGGTGCTGGAGATTTTAGCTTGCCCAACTGGCTGAGATTTGGACCATATAGCTGCGCCAGTGGGGAGTCTTATTGGGGACCTGGAGAGCAAGGGAGCGACCAGTCCCAGACTGACTGTGATCTCTGTGTGCTCTTAAGGGAAATTGCACTTTACTGTGTGTATTTGTTATCCTTTCCTCATATATGAGATGCCCTCTCTGGTGTTAGTGGTGAGGACTGAGGCTCCTTGACTGCTGGACCAGGGCACGGGCATCACATTTGTGGTGGCAGTGGTTGGGATATCCTCACATTTGTGTTTGGCAGCAGTGGGATATCCACATCACATATTAATTAGTTGGCAAATACTAATTGGCTTGTAGTGGTGTGGGTAGAGTGAATCGTGTAGCTTGTGTACAGTGAACTTTGAAGGTGTTTTTGTACTCTAAAACAGCCATGCAGTGAATACTCAGAGTTCAGATAATAATTGTTTTATTTCTTTTGTTAGTGTAGTTAGTCAGGGTGAGCAGGCAGCATGTCAGCAGAGGAGTATGGAAAGCTGACAAGGAGCCAGCTGGTGGAGATGTGCCAGGCTATGGGACTGGTGCATGGAAACCTGACTAAGGCAGACCTGATTGCAGCCTTGGTTACAGCTGCATCAGAAAACAGCAACAAGGAGGACAATCAGACTGGCAGTGGAGATATAATACCCTTGGAGAATGGACAGCTCAACCTTTCTGCAGTGAACTTAAAAATCCAGCTGGAGCTAAAGAGACTTGAGTTGAAGGCCAGGCATGTGAAATTAGAAGCAGCTGAGAGACTGAGGCATCTAGAGAGTGAGGAGAATGAGAAATGGCTATGCCTAGAAGCTGAGGAAAAACAGAGGCAGCATGAGAAGGAGATGCTGACTCTTCACCAGAGTCATGGAGATAATGGGGAAGGGAGTAATTGGACCCCAGAAGCATAAAAGGTCAGTAGATTTCTTCAGCAGTTTAAAGAGGGGGATAATTTTGATAGTTTCATTCATATGTTTGAGAGGGTATATAAAGAGTATGAAGTTGACCAAGGGCTCTGGGTATGGTTCCTGACTCCCTTACTCCATAGTAAAGTTGTAACTGTATTATCTAAAATGTCTGACATTGCATGTTTTGATTATACTGCTGTAAAAAATTGTCTATTAGAGTTTTTTATGCTAACACCTGAAACGTATAGGAAAAAGTTTCATGAGCATAGACACAAGGCAGATGAAACTGTGTGTGAATATATTTCTGAATTGAGCACTTATTTCCATAGGTGGGTGAGTGGATGTCAGGTCACCACTTTTGAAGGGCTGGCAGACCTTTCAGTGAGGGAACAAGCCCTTAGCACTTTGCCTGAGAATATGAGGATCTGGTTAGCTGATAGACAATGTGCTACTTCAGATGAGTTGGGGAAGAAAGGTGACCTATACTGGGCAAGCAGAGCAGCCCTACACAGGAAGGGGACCCCCCAGTACTGTTCATGCATCTAAAAGAACCCATGGTGGGCAGCACAGACTGACACAACAGAATCTGCCAGTAGCAGGGGAGCCCACTAGTCCAGGTACACATCCAGGAGCTAGGGTTAAATGTTTTGAATGCAACCATTGGGGCCATGTGGCATACAGGTGTCCATGGAGGCAAGGTGAGGAACAAAAGGTGAGGGAGCCAGTAAGTGGGAAAGACAAAATGCCAATAGCAGGTTGTCTTGAGACAACAGGGGTACTAAACTACCATCCTGCAGATGTCCTGAGAGGGAAGGATTTGGATGAAGCAGTACCATGTGCTTATGCAGTTACATGCAATCAGGCTAGGAGACAAGCATGTGGGTCTGGTAACCTGGGGGAGACCCAGACAGACTGCATACTTGCAGCCAAGACTGGTGAGGTGGTTACTTCAGGGAGTGAGCTATGCTGCAGCAGTGAGACTGAAGGTGAGCCACAGCTGTTTGTGGGTACTGATGTTCCCTTGGATAGAGTGACTGCAAAGGCAGAGGTGAGTAGTAGTACTCAAGCTGACAGTGAGGCACCACTGTCAGAGGATGCCAGACTTCCTGTGGAAGGGGAGCTGGGAAGGGCTACCAGGAGAGAGTTGAGACAGGCTCAGCTCTCAGACCCTACATTGCAAGTCCTGAGGCAGGTAGCTAGGGAGGCACCTGATTCTCAAGGAAAGGGGGAATCTATATACTGGGACAAAGGGTTACTATACAGAGAGTGAGGGAGGGCTAGAAGGTGAGAGAGTATAGCAGTTGGTAGAGCCTAGAGCCTACCATCTGGCACTTCTAGCCATAGCCCATGATATTGCCTTTGCAGGTCATATGGGCATAAAACATACAAAGAGGCATATTATGGAGAACTTCTATTGGCCTGGAATTCCCAGAGATGTAACAGGGTACTGCAGGACATGTGAGCAGTGCCAAAAGGTAGGCAAGGCAGGAGACAAGGTGAGAGCTCCTTTGATGCCTTTTCCTGTGATTGAGGAGCCATTTCATAGGGTAGCTATGGATATTGTGGGTCCTCTGAGTACCCCAAATTCCACAGGGAAAAAGTGTATCCTAGTGGTAGTGGATTATGCTACATGATACCCTGAGGCAGTGGCGTTGTTGTCCAGTGAGGCAGAAAAGGTGGCAAATGCTTTGTTAGAGATTTTCAGCAGGGTAGGTTTCCCAAAAGAAATACTGACTGACAGAGGTGCCAGTTTCATGTCAGACCTTTTGGCTTGTCTGTGGAAGTCCTGTGGGGTGAAGCACATGAAGACCACCCCCTACCGTCCCCAGACTAATGATCTTGTTGAAAGGTTAAACTCTACAATCAAGTCCATGCTATGGGCATTTGCAGATCAGTTTAAGAGGGAGTGGGACAAATATCTGCCCCATCTGTTGTTTGCTTACAGAGAAGTTCCCCAGGAATCCACACGTTTTTCACCCTTTGAGTTGCTGTATGGGCATAGGGTGAGGGACCCTCTAGATTTAATTTGAGATGAGTGGGAAGATGAGTGCGAGTCTCACAAAGAGTCTGTTGTGGCATACATCCTAAACCTCAGGACAAGGCTCGGGGAACTCAAAGGCTTGGCCCAGGAGAACCTGATAGAAGCCCAACAACAGAAAAAAGTATGGTATGACAGGAATGCTCAAGCTAGAGAGTATGCTGTTGGGCAGCAGGTAATGGTTCTCATTCCTGTCAGACACAACAAACTGCAAGCAGCTTGGAAGGGTCCCTACAAGGTGGTAAGAAAAGTAAGTGATGTTAACTATGTGGTGGAACTGCTAGTCAGATGGCAGGGGCACAAATTGTACCATGTTAACATGATGAAACCTCACCATGATAGGGAGGCCCTTGTGGTGAGCATTTGCAGTGGATTGCAGGAGGAGTCTGAGGGAGATCTGTGGACTGTTCTCCTCAGTGAGGCTCGGGCTGACACCTCAGTGGAAGGGGTAGCAATGTCCCAGCAGCTATCTCCTACCCACGTTCGAGAAATCCGAGCAGAATTTCAGGAATTTGGGGACATGTTCACTGGGAAACCAGGGTGCACCCACCTGATGCAGCACCAGGTGGACACAGGATCCCAAAGGCCCATTAGGCAGACCCCTTATAGAGTACCTGAGAGAGTCAAACAAACTCTGAGGGAGAAGGTACAGGAGATGTTGGAACTAGGGGTGATTCAAGAGTCCAACAGTCCCTGGGTTTCCGCAGTGGTGCTGGTGCCAAAGAGGGATGGCAGCACCAGGTTCTCTGTGGACTACAGGAAATTAAATAGTCACACAGAATCCGATGCTTACCCATGCCTAGGACAGATGTGGCCCTAGAGTAGCTGAGGGGGGGGCTAAATAACTTACAACCTTTGATCTTACCAAAGGTTACTGGCAGGTGCCCTTGACTCCCAGTGCTAGAGAGAAGTCAGCCTTTGTGACTTCTTTTGATTTGTATGAGTTCACAAAGATGCCCTTTGGGATGAAGAATGCCCCAGCAACTTTCCAGAGGCTGGTAGATTGTATCCTAGCAGGAGCAAGAGGGTTTGCACTTGCTTACCTAGATGATATTGCCATCTACAGCCATTCCTGGCCAGAGCACCTTCAGCATGTCAGGGAGGTGCTGGGCAGACTATTAAGCTGAGCAAATGTCAGGTGGGTATGGTGGAGGTCTCCTACCTAGGACATAGAGTGGGGAGTGGTAAGATAAGGCCAGAACCTGCCAAAGTGAAAGCCTTTCAGGCATGGCCTGCACCTGTTACCAAAACGCAGGTGAGAGGTATTTTTAGGGACAGCAGGGTAGTACAGATAGTTCATCCCCAGTTATATTACCATAGCTGCTCTCCTCACAGACCTGACAAGGAAGAACAGGCCAGATAAGGCAGTGTGGACCCCAGCATATTAGCAGGCATTCCAGATGCTTAGAGAAGCTTTTGGAAGGACCCTCTGTGTTAACCAGTCCAGATTACAGCAAAGAATTTGTTGTGCAGGTGGATACTTCAAACCATGGGGTGGGGACTGTACTTAGCCAGATTTCTTCAAAGGGGGAAGAGCACCCAATGGTTTATCTTAGTCTTATACTCCAACCCAGGGGGGTAATGCTATGCAGCTGTAGAAAATGAATGCCTAGCCATAGTGTGGGCATTGCAGAAACCTCAGCCTTATCTGTATGGAAGAAAATTCACTGTTATGACAGATCACAACCCCCCTAACATGGTTAAACAGAGCCAGCCAGCAAAATGCCAAGTTGCTAAGATGGAGCCTAGGGTTGCAAGCATATGATATGTTAGTACAGCACCGCAGTGGGAGTAGCAATGCCAATGCAGATAGGCTCTCAAGACAGGGAATGGGATAAGGTATACTCAGATAGACCTAACCCTCTCAAGCAGTGTTTCTCAAGGGTCACTTGAAAAACTAGCTTGAGTTTTCCAGGGGGGGAGATATGTGAAGATTTGGTGAAGATAGACGAAGGCTGCCAGCCTAGCCAGATAGGATTTTATACATAACTCTGTCATTTGTAAATGTGAATGCTGAATTACAGACTTGTTTTCTTAATTGAAAGACAATACTGTGAAATGTTGAAATCCAAGCTTGTTTTCTTAAATGAAAGAATATGCTGTGAAATGTTGAACTTAAAACAATGTAGCAACATTGCCCTCTGCTGTAAAGAAAGCTAATACAAGCATTTCATGCCTGTCCTTTGAAGTTAAAATTATTTCAGTGTGTTGCTTTGAAATTAGAATTTGTAGTTGATGAATCTGGAGTGAAGCATCCTGCCTATTGTTTTAACTTAAGGAATAATTACTAGAGTTTACATGTGGAATGTCTTTTATTGATGTAGTTTCCTGCAGGTGCAAGATAACAATAATGTAGTATATGTCAGCCTGGGAGCCCCAGGAAAGTGTTAAATGATGTAATGGGAATCAGGACAGAAAATAGCACTTTAAACAGAGAATCAGAAGGCATTAAGCATTTTTATCTTGACCATCTAACTCACAGCACTATATTGCTCATATGTAAGTTATCTTAGACTTGTGTTTTCCTTTAGAAATAGCTAGGAACTAGAAAGATTAGACTAAGTGTTTTTCTGTGATGAAACAACTGTACTACTGAATTATTATAAGTATTTCTGTGTGATCTCTGAACTCTTGACTAGCACTGTGTAGTAGAAAGTATTGTCTTGTGGTTTTAATTATTTATTATTCAATATTTTAAAACATTTCAACTATGGCTGTTTTGTGTAGAGATAAGTTAAGCTCAAAAAAGCCAGGAATGAAATTAAGGCCTTTATTCAATACATCATACAGGGAGGGCAGACTACTGGGGACAACAGCAGTCAGAAAGTGTGGTATTCTGTAGTGGAGACATGGCAAGATCTACCCCTAGCCCCAGTGGACAGAAAGGTACATACAGGGGAGTGGTTAGTTGTGCTCACTACAGAAATAGTTACTGTTTCCCTTGAGTTTGAGGTGTCAGTGGCCGCAATCCAGTGCATGTGCAGAGTCATCACGGAGACACAGGCTACAGCCATCACAGCCATGGTGAAGTTAGTAAGGATAATGCAGGGTGTGCAAGATGGCTAACAGTGCTGCATGCCCTGTATATACTACTGTTTTGAAAGTCACATACTGGAAAGTAACATGTCCTTTCAAACTCACCTGTCGGGTGTGAGGCGCCATCTACAAAGCCATTCCACAGCTGTCTCCACAGATGGTAGCCATTGTGGGTGTGGACATCCTAGATCACATTACAGCAGTGTTAACAATTCCATGAGCACACCTGTTGAAGAAGGTGTCTACACCATACCTCTCAATTATATCAGGTTTATTTATTTGTTGTTGAAGATTGAGTTCCATGGCATTATACCTCTCAACTTCATAGCACAAGAAAATCAAACAAAGCCAAAAGTAATGGGTGGATGAAGGCCCAAAAATAGGGACAAATTTTAAATAGTGCTCTTAAAACTTAGAAAGTTGTGGGAATAAAAGGTTTTATGTTTACAGCAGAGTAGATTTTCTGAAATAATTGTGACCTAGTGTAGTTCGGATAATCAAACATACTCTGAACCAAATAAAAAACTTCTAAAATAGTGTTTTTTCTGTATGCAGGGAATACACTTTTCAACCACTGAGCAATTTCAGTGGACAATAAAGAATATTTTTCACATACGAGCAGGCTACAAGCTCAAAAACACACACAAGTGAAAAACATACGATATTTACATATTCAGACTTTATGATTTTTTCCTAGTCAAAAACTTTGGAAGGCTGTGTTCAGATAATTGACGTTCGGATAATCGACTTTATGATTTTTCCTACTGAAAACTTTGGAAGGCTGCATTCAGTTAGGATAATTGACATTCTGATTATCAACTGTCTACTGTACATGCATATGAAGGATATGAAGTCTGAAACTCAAATGACTGTCATTATTCAGTGATTTCAGTCTTCAATGATTTGCCAGATAACCATAAATCATATGAGGAATAGGCAAAAATATGAGGCAAATATCTAGACATTCCGGAAAAATCTGGACAGTTGAGAGGTATGCCTTGTATGCTTCTTAACTTCTCTGCTCAAGAATTCTGGATAAAGCCAACAGTAATGGGGGAACAAAGGCACAAACTTATCCCTGGCATACCTCAAAACTTCTTTGCTCAAAAATACTGGAATGTAACAAAGGTATTGGGTAAACAATGGTCCAGACTCATGGACACTTTTTTAAATATTACCCTATTACCCTAATTAACTTAAAATCTTAATAAACAACAGGTTTTGCATCAATATGCATTTAACAATAAGTATAAAACTCTAATATATTGTCATTTTATGAGTGACAGGGCAAACATATGAGACAAAGTAAATAACATTACCTCTTCCTTACCAATGCAAATGATGATAACTGTGCCCTGCTTGTATAAATTGATACTTAGGTTGCCAGTGTTTAACGTTTACTATGGCCAGTGTATGCATGAGTAAGCACAGCATGGTGTTGGTTTTGGTTGCATCACTACAGTGTACCTCGTTTTCTCTGCTGTACTATATTCTGAAACAATTTGCATTGCCAGTGCAATGGCATACTGCATCTAGTTATGTCTCACAGGATTACCCTTGCTGCTTGTTTCTTCTCTGAATCCACTGGCTGACTCCACTTCCCTGTGTGTTGGAGACTGCTGTTACTGCAAATGCCGACCCTTCTATAAGTGTCTCCTAAGTATGATATTGTGGAACACTGCACATACTAAAAATATTTCAGTAGACGTACCAGGATCATATTGCTGGACACCACCAAATGAATCCATATAATGAAAGTGTGCCTTCAGCAGCATAATGTTTGCTGATTGCTATTGGACATGTTTTTCTCTTGGTCTGTTTCATTTTAGGGATTTCTGGTGGGTGTCATCAGCCAGGGTTGCAAGGTATATCACCAATAAGATGCCCCTGGGGATGTCACCCTTTGCAAAACTTTGCTTGCGGGTGTCATGATAATTGCCTGGGTGGCCTGTAGACACAGTGTAGATAATACCCTGTATATTACAGAACATTACAGAACACCTGGCAGTTAGGAGTGCTACCCATTGTAGTTCACATACTTCCTTCCTAGTTCAACAGGTGGGGCCTTTATTTCAATGTGAGTACAGGCTATATCCACTATTTCCTCAGGGAAATGGGCTATATCATAGAAATCCTGAATTATGTTGTCTGGAGTACATGGGAATCACATATGTTTCCCCACATGTTGAAGCATGGCATCAAGAAGCTGACAGAGTATTCTCTAGACCAATGCCTGGGATACCACTGCTGTGATCCCAGTAAGTGTCTGAATGATCCCTGTAGGTAATGTATGTAAAGCCACTTATAGCTTTCTATCTATCCACTGGGACAGGTACTCCATGATGACTCCCACAGGGCTGCAGACAAGGCCCACACATATCTACAATATCTTACATGGTCTCTTATCCACAAAATACCAGTCCACAATTGCTGTGTTGGAGAGTCCATGAAACATTAAGAGTAGTGGGATAACACTGCATCTCAAGGACAATGACATGTACCATGACAGCAAAGAGAACTTCTTGCAGATGCACATTTACTATTGCAGCAGTAACACTTAACATTATGTAGCAATTCCTTTCACATGAACTATAACATTCATCAGAGTTCATTTATAGAGTGAGTACAGCTCTGTGGAGTGACTTTTAATTGTTTATGAATTACTCTCCCTTTTTCGTTTGCCTCATTTGCATACACTAAGCAGTTCATTTTAATAGCATTGCTCATTACCATGTTCATAGATAGTTAAAAGCCTTGCAGTCAGGGGGACCATTGAAGACCCTAGACTAAATTCCCAGTTGCCCCTAAGTACTGTCTAGTTAAGTAACTAGAAAATGTCATACAACAGGCAAATGAGGGCTGAGAGAATCACATCCTGTACCACAGAAACTGTGGCTCACAGCCTTAAACATCTGTACCAGCTGCCACAAACCATTAACCAGTGGGGAAACAAACCCAAGACCATGCAAATCCCAGGCCAACACTTTTCTTCTCAAAACATTGTGCAACCATTAGCATATACCTTGCCAAACCCAGCTGCTTAGCATATCCTGCTAGTGATAAGTGTCTCTGAATCTCGCTCACCTTGCGTATGGCTGCACATTATTCAAAACTGTTCACCACAACGCTTCCATTATCTATGCAGAGATTTAAACTTAGCTACAGCATATCCTTAATGATCAATATTGATGTAGGGAGCCCACTGAGAATCTTAAATACTCATCCTGTTAATTGGAAGGCAAGAGTACTTTAGTCATTTAAGATTATGATGAATACCTCACATAACTGTATTTTCTGCAACACTTTTCATGCATAAAAGTAATGCAGTGCATGTAGTGTGCTGGTTATGTTATGATATTTGGAAAATGACACACCAGTTAAGTGCCAGAGTGGTACACAACCCAACCTTAACAAATGTTACCCACCCCCTATTTATGTTGTTAGGGTCAGGTCTAGCACCAGACAATAAAATTTGCCTGTACTGACTAGCAAATGACAGTGGCAGAAATAAAAGATTTGTTGCCGCATGTTGTCTGTACAGGTGACGTGTCCCCAACTTCTCAAACAAACTCAGTTGCTAGAATAACTTGATGTATTAGCATTCATTTCCTGACGGATCCAAATTCTGAAATTCAAATGTGTGCCATTATTTAGTGACTTCAGTCCTTAGTGGTTTGTTTGAAAACCACACATTTTATGAGGAATATACCAAAAATATGAAGCAATAATGGACATCCTGTAAACATCAACACAGTTGAGAGGTATGAAAGGTGAGTGTAAATGTAAAGGACTGCATTATACTACCTCTCTGAGAGTACTCGCTAAGTATTTTACAGCTTTGAAAGCTGGGAAAACTCTGTGATTTTTTTTCCCTATAAGTAGTAGTACATAGAGCAGATAAAGCTTAATGCACTATAAAGAATTATAATCTGTTCATCAATCATGACCTTAGAATATGCGTTCTCGATGTGGATACCAACTGTCATTTCTCAAGCTTTCTTGGCATCCATATCTCGAACACATAGTAAGTAGGTTATGACTGGTGAACCGATCATATCAGAAGTATACATTTCTACCAAGCAACAACCTACATTCTAATAATACTTCTTTATCTTTGGGTTTGTATTATTTTTTAATTTATACCAATTAAAACACAGAAGCAGATAAATACTGTTTACTAGCATTTTGAATGCCTATCGAGAAGAAAAAAAAAGGGAAGTTAAAATAGTTCCAAGATCAGGAAAAAATACATATTTATCTGGAAAAAAGTATTTTTCTGTAAAGACAGCAGAGGTAAGGGACTCAATACTTTATATTTCTTTCTCATATCGTGTTTGAAAACCAAAGAAAAGAATAACTCAGTGCTGTGCATCACTTTCTGTTCATTTGGGATATATCCTTACAGTCAAGGTTTTTGTTAAGATAAGCTTCACTAACCTTACCATTTAGGTCACTGGAATATCCTACTAACACAACGGGTTCAGGCACCTAGGCAGTGAGACATTTCGCTGCGGTACAGTTGACTGGGGACACATGGCTGAAGTGACATTCAGCTGCAGAGAAGTATGGCTGTTTGCAAATTACCTGTGGGCATAGAAGAATGTGTTGCCATGCCCACAACTTCAAAAACTAAATGCACAGGGGGAAAACAATGGCCATGGTCCCAAAGGGAACATAAGACAGCAGGCAATATGGAAGACATCAGCAGCAGGCTGGCCAGAGAGCATATCAGTGGTAGTAAAAATGCAGTGCACAATGGGCAGTGCCTTTATAATTGGTGCATATGGACCAATACCCCCTTCACAATGTCTAGGGAACATTACCTAAAACACATACAGGAACATAAATGTGACTACAGTACCCTGCAGGATTTCCTCCATGCTATAGCACACTTCTATATGTTGTAGTTACATAAGTATGTACTGTACTTTGAGAACAACACTCATTACTTTTTCTGCCTCCATGCATTTGGTTATTAAAGCTGTGAGCATGTCAGTGTGTGCTTCTCTTTGCCCACAGAGAATTTTCAAATGGCCATATTTCTCTGCAGCTGAATGTCACTTCAGCCATGTGTCCGCAGTCAGTTGTACCACAGGGAAATGTCTCGCTGCCTTGGTGCCTGAACCCATAATAACTGCTTCACAGATTGCTCAAGTTTCATTAGTGAGGCTCATCCCATCCTGCCAAAGAAGGGAAGTAGCTTTGCTCTGTTACATCATCAGTCTCTAAGGAGAGGCTCAATGGTAATAGAAAAGAGTAAAAATGGTCATGTGACCATGATGCAAATAAGACACCTTTCTACCCTTCATTAGCATTTGGATGGCATGTGCACTTGCAGAGGGAAGGCATTGTAGAATTTTATGGTAATGGTAGTGAACATGTCAGTTTCTGGGAGGCATTTAGTCTCCTGGAGGTATTTCATAGGTGATGACAATTGAATAGAGTGGGACTGCTGGATAGTTTTCCAGGCTGAGGACAATTAGTGTCCATCCATAAGCCACTGATATACCTGCTCTGAGAAGATGGAGGCAGACCATCAGGCTTCCAGGACAATGATGTATGCCACCTCCAGAACAGGTAGATGGGACACGCTTTCTTATGAACGCTCCCTCCAGCTAGCGCTCACCTGTTACAGAGGAGGGCTCCTCACTGTACGGTGAAGAAATAACTTTGAGACATATGGAAGGGAGCTAACAGTCAGAGTACAGGGAGTAAGAAGATGCAGCATAATAAACTTTAAGAAAATGATGCCTTTTTCCTAGCTGCCATTATGTACCATTTTATATTTCGTGATTAAGCCTGAAAACCTAATATTGCTATTATAACATATTGAGTTGCTTACATTTATAGATACCTGGCATGTGATGAACACACTGTATTTTGAGTAGGTCTGGTTTCAATTTTACATTGTCTAAAATGAGCCAATGCTTCCTATGAACATTAACATGAAAAATAAATAGTGATAAAAAGATAATTGTTTAATGAGTTCTGAAAAGCACTGGTTGAATAGCATTCAGTTTCAATATCTGCCAGAACTAAAGAGTTACATGTTGTAAAGATGGCATATGTCAAACATTTTAACAGAAACAAGCTGTAGCAATGAGTGTGCAATCACAGTCGTCATGGTTAATGAAAATCAAAATGAGAGTCCCCACGTCTCTCTGAGGCTTGCTGTAATTTGTATCTTGTTAGCTAACAAGAAACTTAATATGTTTTATGCTCACTGTAATAAAGTAGATTACATTTAATTTTATTCTGCAAACAATGAAGTTGACACATTCTATAAGCTCTGACCTTTTGTTATTGGCTCCATCACTCATTTTGTCTTAATTCCATACTCAGAGGATGGCATTTAGCCAGGGGTGACAGTGGAATATAGAACTCCTTATATGAGCTTATGAATGGCCTGTTGTGTGCCACAGCACTTAGAATCTGCCACCCACTGATGCAACCCAGCTCTGCTATTAGCTGCACATTGCTACTGGTGTCCATACAGTTACAAATATACAAATATATTCACAGATGCAGTGCACTGCATGGGTAGGTTGAAAGCAAATAAGTAAGCCTGGCAGATATTCAGCATCCAAAATGGGGTCAACATGAGAATACAAGAGCATATATTTAATGGTGTTCTTTATTGGGAATTCTTTATGCATGGTTAATCGCATTAGTCAACTGGTTGTAATCAACTCAGGACTTTCATTCATAGTCTAATAAACATCATCTCAGAAAACCTACCTTGGGAATGAATTTTTACATAGGTCTTACATGGGGTAAGAAATGGTCTGCTTGCTGCTTGATGTCACTGAAATGAGGTCCGCTAAAGTAGAGCAACAACACCCTAAAATAAGAAAAGAGAGGTGAGAGATAGCAAGATGGTATAACTGTCTTGTTTTAAAGAATATGTTCAGGCTTCTAATATTAATATGTCTTGGAGAAGCAGGAATGATGTAGGCATGGCATGGAATAAGACAGTGATGTAGAGGGAACTGCTGGAGGAAGGAGACATTTTTGTATGAAAACTATAACAAAATATGGGAACATCACATAGTAAATAAGCAGAATGAAATATAATATATACTTAGAAGTAGGAGTCAGCAGGATAGAAGAGTGAGTGTAAGTGAGGTAATGAAATGTTGAGACGGAGGGATTAGAAGGTAAGTCAAGTAAAATGTTTGTTCTGGTATAATGTGAAAAGCAGGACTCTTGAATAAATATATACTAGACAAAGATTAAGAAAAGCAGTCTGACTGAAGTATAAGAATTTGCTGAGTAAACTATTGTGAAGATGGAATGAAAAGAAAAAAAATAAGACATCCTAAAAAGACAGAAATTTTCCTTTTAAAAATGCATCATAAGTATAGACAAGGGGATAGTCAAACTAATACACCGAGATAGCTTAGTTAAAAAGGATGAGCATCATAATGGCAGAATTGTTGGTGTCATGGGAAATTGGGGAGAGATATAGCTGGTTCAAAAAGAAGTGAAGATATGTGTCAGGGCAGGTTATTAAACATGGATCTGTAAAAAAAATGTAGAATTGTTATTATTCCTGCTATTTTCCAGGTGATCTATACATAGTTTTCCCCAGCCCACCAGTTCTGTTACTACTTACATTTCCTTCTTGCTTTATCAATTTCCAAGCTTCATTCTTGAAAGACAGGCTTCCCAACATAGCTCTAGCTGACTACAGAAAATTGTAACC
Organism: Protopterus annectens; assembly: GCF_019279795.1. Classification (NCBI taxonomy): domain Eukaryota; kingdom Metazoa; phylum Chordata; order Ceratodontiformes; family Protopteridae; genus Protopterus; species Protopterus annectens. Next base: position 1,670,544,438 of record NC_056731.1, on the reverse strand, counting down.
CACACTTCTACTTCATTCCCCACCTGTAGTGCTCCATGACAGCTCTAGAATGAATCATTGCAGCTTCCTGTTCTCCACATCTCCAGGACAGCTCTAGAACATATGAATCCTTACAGCTTCATGTTCTCCACATCTTCAGGACAGCTCCAGAACATATGAATCCTTACAGCTTCATGTTCTCCACATCTCCAGGACAGCTCCAGAACATATGAATCCTTACAGCTTCATGTTTTCCGCATCTCCACGACAGCTTTAGAGGATATAAGCTTCATGTTCTCCACTTCACCAGCAAATACTGCATCTCCATACCTCTTAACCTTTTAGTGAAAAAATATTGAACAAAACCAAAAATAATGGAGAGACAAAGGTCCAAAATCAGGGTCAGATTTTAAATATTGCTCTTATAAGCTTGCTAGAACAACAAGTTTTACATTAACGTGCATTGTCTGAACAATGCAAAGTCCAAAATGACAATATTTGTCATTATTCAATAACTTCAGTTCTCAATGATTGGCCAGAAAACCACAAATCTGATTAGGAACTGACAAATTATGAGGCAAAATTCTAGAAAGCAGAGAGGTATGCTGCTTCTCAAAGAATTTCTGTTTTCCATCCACATTCTGTTTGATATGTAAAACCATTTTTGCATTATCCCTACATTTCAACCCACAGTTTATAAAACATTGCATATCACACTGCATTGTACAAAATCTTTGTCTGGTCACCTGCTGACATGGTCTCCATTGTAGAAGTTTAATATGTATCAGTCCATGGTCCAAGGAAATGCACTAATTTTGCTGGTAATAGGGTTTCCATATTTTAAATTTGTGTATAGAATATCCCACATCTATTAAATTATTCAGACTACTGGAGAAAGAGGTATTCTGAGGTTTGTAGCAGTCTCCAATGCTGTCTGCCTCATTAAGTGCACATTTATTATTCTTGGGAAGGCTTGACATAGTAAACTACAAGAGAAAATGCAGTTTGCACTTGCCTGGTTTTGAAGATGGCTGGACCAACAAATCACTCTGAAAATATTGAAAATGTTCTTACATCAGGAGTTAAACTTCTCTGACAGAATCTTCTGAGGAGCAAGTAAGATGTTGTAGAAGTGCATGCCACTCGCTGTTTATGACCATGCATGTGGCAGGCTTGCATGGATCTACTTTGAAAGACTGAAATTCCAAAACTTCGAAATTCACTCTGTTGGGACTAGAATGTCAAAGTTTTGGAACTTTGAAACTTTAATAAAATAAAAAACTAAAAGAAAATTATAATGTTTATCAGGGGGGTGAGCCCCCCTGCTAAATAAATATTCCAACTCCAAGATCACACAACAGTGAGAAAAATGGTACATTTCCTATTCCATGCTTTACATCGATCTCCACTAAGAGCATTCAAAGTTCCAGAACTTCAATATTCTGGTCTCAGCAGACTGAATTTTGAAGTTTTGGAATCGACCTTTCATAGTAGACACATATTCTATGCATGTCTCCTGAATATGTCAAGCCCAGCACACAGCTGCCTACTCTCTCCAGTGCATCACATCCGCCATTCGCAAATGTGAGTAAGAATAGTATTTTATATTTTAAAAGTGCCCCAAAGTTGACTTAAGCATTCACTTTCATTAGAGTATTATTTTCACAGCCCAGGAATCTGACAACATAAATAAGTGACATGAACTCAAACTTAAAACAAATGTCTTGTAATATTTTTTTTGGCACTGTCCTCTTTGAAATCTTTGTAATAGTAAAACAGATTTGCATGAAATTCATTATGAGCTGCATTCGAGAAAGAAGAATTTAGCATATCAAGTTTCTGTTTGGATGGACAAGTAGATTATTTTGTTTGAGACAAAAATATATAGCATTAAGATAAGAATTCACATTTGTTGGCAACTTTGTACAGTGAAAGTAAACAGCTACACTTCAGAGAAGAACTGTAAGATAAATATTGGATTTTGTAACTATCTGCAAGTCTAAAAAATCTGTGGCACGCAGCAATTTATGACAACATAGTTATACCTCCCACTTGTAAAGCACTTGGCTACAACCGATGCTTAGCAACCTATTAACATCTAAGTATATTCCAAGGTGTGTATGTTAAAAATCAGAAATTATTATCCTAGATATATCCACTGGGTTGGTGTTGGCCTGTGTGTGTGTGTGTGTGTGTGTGTGTGTGTGTGTGTGTGTGTGTGTGTGTGTGTGTGTGTGTGTGTGTGCGTGTGTGCGTGTGTGCGTGTGTGTGTGTGTGTGTGTGTGTGTGTGTATTGCAACCCCAGACATGATACTTTCATTCATTTGCATATTCAATGATGTTTTACATTAACAGTAAAACAATTTAAATCTAAATGGATTTGACTGTATAAGCAATCGCAAGTGAGATTATATTCTGCATAATGTTTAAACCACTTATGCAAGTGTCTAGAACAAAAATCAGAAGGAAGGGACAGATTTTAATTTAAACTATGGATAACGCTAAACAACTCAAACCACTGCATTCACTACATACAGCATGCTTCATTTCTTCAATTCTTCTAAAATACTAAAGCATAAAGTGCATAACATAATAAGAAAAAGTGCTAGGGATGTTGTGTCAATAGGGAAAAAAATAAATAATTGTTATTAACATTTATAAGAATACTAAACAACCAACTAAAACAATAGCCAGGCTATACACAAAAGGCAGCAAAAGATGCTCACCATGATATTTTTCACATAATCATAGCTAAAAGGAATTCACAATTGCTATGTTAGAATAATCAAAATGACTGATCAAAACAAAGTACTTTATTTTCTATGCAACAGTTTTTGAGTTTCATATCTTATAAGGTAGAAAGATCTGCGAACCTTGTTTTCCATTCCCTTGCTATCAATACTTGGATATACAAAATAAAGTCATTCCAGGAAAACCTGGGCAAAATGGAAGGGTGTTAACAAAGACAGGGGAGGAACTAGACATAAAGCTATGTCATCAAACAAGGGCAAAGCTTGCACTAATTCCCCTAACGTTTCTCCAAGTCACAATCTATTCCTCAAGGCATACATTAATAAGTTTCATGGATTTCCATTTCCTCTGCAAAGAATTAATGAAAGCTATGTCATTGTTTGATAACATAGCTTTATGTCTGGTACCTCCTCTCCTCTGTCTTTGTTAATCCTTTCCATTCTGGACAGATTTTCCAGAGAACATCTCTCCCCCATCCATAACACCTTAGGTTTGCAGGTATTGAACTTGGGAGTGCAAAAAAAGTCCTTGTAAAGTACAGCAGCAAAGGTTGAATTATCACATATTCTGTTTACCTTTATATTAAATAATTCATCCAAACTTCACAAATATCAGTCCTTATACACTGAAGTTGTGCAATATCCTCCTTAGATCACACCTGTGCCAACAGAGTATGTGTCTAGATAGTAGGAAAGGAAGGCCCCTCCTACTGCACATCCCAATGTAGAGCACAGCTTAATTTATATGGCTGAATCATTGAATGCCACTGGTCAATTGAATGAAATTCCATTCTCCAGTCTTATTTATGTTGTCAGCCAAGTCTGTGTGAAGTAATCTCTATCGGGCAATGGTGAAACCCACAGCATAATTGGGAAAGTTGGTGCCCCTCCCCCCCAAAACTCCTAGCACTAAAGGAGTTCAAAGTGTCTCCTTCAAAATTCTAAGAATCTCTGAACCACTTTTAAATCATTCTGTGTGCTTGTGAATGCTTAGTAATACAAGGAGAGAGGAAACTACTGGAAGGTGTCTTAACAGTTAACAATCTACCAGTGCAGCTATAACACTGATAGCATTAATTCTACCTATCAGCAACATTATTTTACCACCCCCAACATATTTAAGATGTCCTGCATTTTTAAATAGGTGTACATTCAATTATGTGAATTAGTGGCCTCTATGGTGGTACCAACTTTGAATCCTTAATGTTTCGGTAATTTCTTAATGTTTCCCCCTATTGCAAAAAATGCTGAGAGCCTCATACTCTTAAAAAAATGATAATACCAAGGGGAGTATCCCATCAAAATTTTCAGTCAATAATATGCAGTCATATGTCAATAAGCAAACAAAATGGTCCTGCTAACAGAATCTTCTTCAAGGTCTCTTAGATGCCTAAGCTTTTTAGTGGCAATTGCTCAATAACCAAAATGAAGAGACCCAGATAGAGAGAGATGGTACTTCTGTCTCATGCCCCTAAAAATAGTGGAGACTTCTGATACCCTTCCATTACCACAAATCTCATATTCACAGATATCAAAGACAGCTTTTACCTAAGAATAAAAGCCTAACCCCCCATATTTTCCACGGACTAACTCTAGAATGAAAGGGTCACACTCAGCTCTGTTAAAGTCTTCGTTTAAATTAAATAAAATAATCTCTCAAATTGGATGGCATCAAACATAGAGTGTGCCAGAAATATGCAGGCATCTAATTAAATATGCATTACTAGATCTTCACAAATCTCTGGCTTACTTGAATTGATCTTAGTAAAAACTCATCAGTGTATGTTTTTAATATCTTTGCTACAATCCTGACATCCACATTCAGTAAGAGTATAGGACTGTAGTTTTCTAAGTCACTTTGTTCCACTTCACCCTTTCATAGGACAATAATCCATTCCTTGATCATTGATGGGGCTACTGTTTTCTTGAACTTAATATTGTTTGATGTCCCATATAGATCTGATGACAAACCTGTGCCCACCTATTTTATAGTGTTTTATGGAGAACCCAGAAGATCCACTAGCCTTGCCCCTCAACTTTTCCTCATGTATCACTACACCTCTTCAGCCTTGTATCCCCATCCTGTACCTTGCTTCCCCTGGTGAAGTATAATATGATGGAATCCCCTTCACGTCCACTCAGGCTTCCTAGACATTTTCCTGAACCTGTATAAATGATTGTAAAGTTATTCAAATGTGCTTCTAATTTCTTTCAGGATACAGATATCACCTATCACCCAAATTTGTGGCACACTCTGCACAATTATTCATTCTTTAAAATGCGAAGCCATGGAATTAGCTTTTAGTTTTTTTCTCAGTTACTAGAAGTCTTTCCTGCTCATCATTTCTATCTCCACAGTGGACAATGTCAGTTGCTCAGGTTGGGACCATAGTATCCATGCCTTCTGAGTATCTTTCTTCCAAACAGTGATCCCCTTTCTCATGGAATCCTTTCTTAAGCGCTTCTAGTTTTGTTTTTTCTCTTAGGCAGAAATCTCAGATTACATCAGTTTCCTATGCCTACCTTATTCAGGCATACATTGAGTATGCAGTGCCACATCTATCCCATCTCACCATGTCAGACTAATATCTTCTAGCTCAAGATCTTCCATCAAAATCAACCTTCACTATCTTTGTAAACATTCTAGTTTAGGGGTTCCCTCCATTTATTATATGCCCATCTCCCACCCTTGGACAGGCAATCTACCTCACTGAGGTTAGCAACTAAAGTCAGTGTTGTGTGGTTCAATGTATATCTATCTTTTATCACAATCTACTGTATTCTGTCTAGGAAAATTCTGCTTCTCTAAAACCAAATCCAGTCTACTTGCCTGAAATTCAGAGTCCTGTGAGAAGATGTATTGTTCATTACTCGTATGTCATCACCTCCAAAGATAAAATCATTCTCCCCAAAACTTAATGTCTTGGAAATTTGCCAACTTCTTTAGTTATGGTTCCTTCTTCCCATATTCTCTATCAAGACCACATTCTAATGTAAGTAAAATAATGGCAAAAAAAGCCTCTAACAGCAAAAGTTTGCTTTTATTCCCCTAGTAACTTGGCAGCAGAGTTTTATGACTTTTTGTTTCCTGCATGATATTGTAAATGGTAGAGACTTCCTGCTGTTGAAAGCATCATGGAAATTATGTGAGAGGGAGCACAGACAGATACACTGCAATCAGAATTTGTCACTAGTAAAAATGGGAGGTTGACTCAATTGCTGATATGCTATTAAGAAGATACAGTCCTGAGTTAAATATGTGTGTGGGGGGGGGGGGGATCAGTAGCAGCCTTAATCACAGCTAATGATACGCAGTCCTCACTGAGAAAAAGGACTAGGTCTAAATATAACAGGAACTAACACTAAATATAACAGGAACTAACATCCAGCCTTATCTTTAAGTGATAGAAAAACCCTTATATTATCAGAAGTCTATTACAGTGTTGTACCATAAAACCCCGTTTGTTAAGTTATTGAAAAAAGTTGGTGCAGAAACTGAAGGTGAAGAGCTCTTAGTACATGATATGACACTCAGACAGATGATTCCAGACACATGAAGGATGTCTGCATGGAGACAGAAAGGGAAAAGTCCATAGCAATAATCCAACTAAGGGAAGAGAAGGAACCTGAGCACAGTGCTAGGTTTCCCCCTTATGTCAAAACTGAGAACCAGTTACAACTAGAACTCTCTAAAGCAAAAACAGAAGAACCTCACTTGGTGTCACTGGCATAAGTTGCCTTTTGTAGAGGATGGAGTTGAAAAATAATGAACACCTATACCTGTCTTCACAGAAGAAGAGGTTACTCCACTTACCTTCAGTGTATTGCTGAAAGTATGAATGACTTGGCAGATTTGCAGATACGTAATGAGAACTGTAAAAAAACACAAAGACAGAGAAAACACTGGTTAAACAGGAGAAACAGATGATCCAATTGTCACCAGCAATTTCCCATATTTTGAATTGAAGAATGAGTTGCTAGACTGAATAAATAAAGATGAAGCAGAAGTAGTACTACACTAGCTGTTAGCTTCTTAACCTTTTAGAACATTTGGGACAAAACTGGCACACAATTATATTTTGGCAGAGTACATAGGAACAGACAAAATAAAAACTAGAAATGTGGCTAGATTTTATTGGCCCAGTGTGAAGAAAGACACGTATGGAGAACATCTACTCTGCTCATAGCCGGCCTTAGGCATAGGCCAACTAGGCGGGCGCCTAGGGCGCCACTCTAGCAGGGGTGCTTTTTCAGTATTTATTTGGTGTAGGTAGACCAGGATGGGGGCACCGGGTGGTGTGGTGGGGGGCACCATGGAGCCCTTTTGCCTAGGGCACCAGTTGACCTAAGGCCGCTCCTGGCTCTGCTTGCCCATAATATCAAAATGCACCACATCTTGGCATCAGAGGACCGATGATACCTATGCCTATTACTGATGTCCCATTTCTGCAAACAGCTAGTAATGGCTACCATTGCTTTTTTGTCATTATTTACTATACCACTACGTTTCCAGAAGCATTGCCTGCATATGGCTAATGCTAAGTCAATAGCCAAAGAGCTGCTGTTATCTTCTTCATGGTAGGGATTCCCAAAGATATAGTCATGAACCAAGAAACAACATTTATGCCCAGGGTAATGCACTGGTTTTACCAGTGGGTAAGTAAAACTGGAAGAACTCAGCGTACAACCCTCAAACTGTTGTGTTAATGGAACACTTTAATAACATTCTGACTTCTATGCAAAGGATGATCATACAACTGGGTGGAAAGAACTGGCAGCAGTTATTTCCCTATGTCTTTCTTTTGTAAGGATTTACCCCATTCAAGTTACTATAAGGTAGACATCTCCCAATCCAGCTGGATGTAACAAAGTAGGGCTGGGAGAAGGGGAAATGCCTCTTTAAATGTCTGGTAGCACGCTAAACATCTGGTAGCACACTAAACGTCTGGTAGCATGCTTTACCAATTTCAAAGATAGGTTACAAACTGTCGTATCAGTAGATGAACATATGAAAAGGGTAAAGGAGATGTAAGAGAGGGTGCCTAATAAGAAGTGCAGACTTAAACAGCTTAAAACGTGGACAGCAAAGTGTTACTATTAGTGAAATCTGCTGAAAATAAATTTCTAGCAAGATGGCAAGTACCACTTGAGATAGTAGAAAAAAATAAAAGAAGTGACCTGTCAAATAAGGCAAACTGGTAATAGAAGACTAGAGCAGATCTATTGCATAAATGTTTTAAAACCATGGACGGAAGTTGAAACTCCTGTAGTCAGCTTGGTAGCTGACATAGATATGACTAGTATGGTATCATGGAGTTCTGCCCATGTTATTCAAAAAAAAATCATTGCATAAGGCAGATAAGTAGGAAGCAAACGTTTTTACTCTAAAATAAAGATATTCTTCTGAGCTACTTGGTGGAATAGATTTAATACAGCATCATACTGAAACTGTGCCAGGGAAGATGGCAAAACGAATGCCATATGTAATGACAAAGTCCCAGAGAAATACAACATATGAAGGAGGTACTGAAGAGTCCAAAAGACAATGGAAAGTTCAGTTACATTGACCAATATGCTGAGCAGCACCACAGAATTTTGTACTGATTTCCAAAAAAATGAATGCTCAGTTTTGATACTTACCCAGTGCTCACAGTAGATGAGCTTATACAACTTGTAGGCAAAGCAAGGCTTTTAACCACCCTAAATTCAGCCACTGGTTTCCAACAAATTACTGTCACCCTTGAAGCCAAAGAGAGGATAGCATTCTCCACTGCTGAAGATATATCTTACTTCATGGAATTTTTTCCACTTTTCAAAAGCTCATGTATAAAGTTCTGAAACCTCCTGTTAGATACTCAATGGCAGAATCATAGTTGGTTCAACCAGTACCCTGGGCCCCACCCCTCAAGAAAAAAAAAAAAACACTTCACTGTAATAAACTGATTGTAGTGATCAGTTTGTTACAGTTAGATCTGTACCCCCACCCCAATCTCTTCCATTAAAGAGTAAAAAAAAAAATGTAAAAAACGGATGTTCCTTCTACTGGCACATCAGCCAGATGGGCAGATGTACAACACTCCTCCCCTCTCTCCTGTCCCAGTCATTCAGGTACTATTACTCTGCCATGCCCCCAACCCTTCCTCAACTTATTATTAATTTTTTTAACTCTTCTTTTAAAATGTAACAACTTGATCTGTATGTAGCACTATGGAGTTTATGTTTTAGTTAAAATAATCTTCTTTTAAACTGTAGCAGACAGTTGTTACAGTTTATACTCCATCTGCATGTAGCACTATGGAGTTTATGTTTTAGTTAAAACAAATCTTTTTTTAAACTGTAGCAAACTGCTCACTACAAATGTAGCAAATAGTTGCTACAGTTTATACCCTGTCTGCATTGAGCACTACAGCATTCATGTTTTAATTAAAAAAAGGCAACTTTCTTCTTTTTAAACTGTAGCAAACTGTTTGCTACAAATGTACTATAGCACTCAGGTTTTAGTAAAAAAAATTGTAGCAGCAGCAGTTATTACAATATAGAACACTCACAGACCGCTACATCACTCAGGTTTGACTGCAGAAGCCAATTACTTAGTGAGATAATTAGACCCCAAATATAGTGACTTTGCACGCAATGTCTGCAAAAGTATTAAAACCTTTTTTGGAATTTAAAATCAGGTTACAGACATATAAGATATTTCCGCTTAAACATTTCAAGGAACATTTTTTTTCAAGTAGTTTCTGTGATAGAAAAATAATTTTGACTTGAGCAATGCATCTCCCAGGTAACCAGGGTTCAATTGGTGGCCCCGGCACTAGAGGACTGAGACCAGGAGAGGGTGGAGTGAAGAGGCTTTGCATGCTCACCTCTCCATGGGGAAGGCAAAGGTTTTCATGCATGTTGATGTACACAGGGCTGTATGATCTCCCCCTGTGGAGTCTGGAGAAACTCTAGTCATGCTGATGTGGGAGGGGCAGGACTTCTTGTAACACTCTTTGTGAAAGTGAATGTCATCCTGCATGGTCATGGGATTGCACATACCCTCCCTGACGGAGACCAAAGAGAACACTGATTGTGCTTTGTGGGAGAGGGACAGGGATGCTTGGAGATACCACCCCTTGTGGAAGTAAGGTACAGCCTATGCAGAGAACCCATTGCATATCCCATGTTCTGTTCCTCACTGAGTGTATGCATGACAGTGTCAGGGACAAAAAACAAAAAAGTATGAACCATCCTTCATAGCAGCCTAGACGATGACCCCTCTTCAGCATCAATTACTTGTAAGAAATTAACGGTCAGATTGACTGAAAGAGGTGAAGGCAAGGGAGACATTGGATGATTTTTTCACATTTGCTACTGTTATAAATGGAGAGTGTGAGGTTAATTATATGTGCATATGTTTTAGCTCTCCCATCTCTTCAATACAGATGGAGAATTGCAAACAGGGGATGAACCATGTCCTGTAATATAAGGATGAGATCTTCTGTCAGGCAATGATAAGAAACTGGTAACAGAGACAATGTTTATCATATCTGAATAACACATACATTCAAGGCCATTAATGGTCTTAAAAATGAGCCACTCAACTCACTCTAGCCGAAACATATATTTTGTCAAGTGGGTATAGAGAGGGACCCTGCATTCAATGACTAGCCAAATCAGTGAGGTATGAAGGGATGCAATGCCATGTCTGCAGTACTATACCTATTGATCAACTCAGAAGTTTTAACTTGTAATTGCAGACGCATCCTTTATAGTAATCTATAGAATAAGCGATCCCAACCCAATATAATATGTGGCAAAAACTATCCATTCTGATAAGATGGCATGACTGTGCTATATGTACTTGTACTCAGCATCAGCCCATTATTTTTACAACAGGGATGGTTTATCTGTAATGATTTTCCCATCTTTGTTATATATAAAACAGTAATACATGAGTGAAAGCAGAAAAGCCATTAGTTTTAGAAAGGAACTAACAGTCACTGGAAAAATAACACCAATGGGTAAGCTTCACATAAAAAGTATAAATTTTGTAACAAATTAGAACTACAACAAAGGTATTAATATCACACACTGAATGCAAAACAACAAGAATTAGCCAGTAAGACAACTACCACAATTTTAAAGACCTGCAATAGCCTGGCATCCATCCATCCATCCCCAACCCCCATTTCCCATTTTTCACATGGGGTTGGGGTGTCACTTCAACAGTGGTAATCACCTCAAGCCGAGGTTTACACTGTCTGCTAGATAGCTCTGCCATGATAGTTCATCTGTACTACTCACTTGCACACAGACTCACACTTACGGCCAATTTAGAGTGTCCAATTCACCTACTATATGTCTTTGGAATGTGGGAGGAAACTGGAGTGCCCAGAGGAAACTGACGTGACCACAGGGAGGGCATGCAGACTCCACAGAAAAGGCACCCCAGTCAAGAATCGAACTGGAGAACCTCTTGCTATGAGGCAACAACATTAACCACTGCATCACCACAGCTGCCCTCCAATAGCCTGGCATCTCACACAGAATATATTTTTCTGTCATGTGCACACTGAATGCTAGGATAGCATCCATCTGTCTGTGACTCTGAAATAGCTAAAGCAGGTATAAGTAAATGAATGACTGAATGAATGAATGAGGAGTTGTAAAACTGTTTCACATGTAAACAAGATGAATTAAGTACACAGTGTCACTATATTTACAGGACTGCCCAGTACAGGAAATAACAATGTGATTTCTGAAAAATAAAGGAATCACAGTGCTGTAGTTGTAGAGATCACAGCAGTCTCCATTTTGATAGAAGAAAACTCCTACCTATAGTAGACAGGTACAAAATCCAATTATGCACATAGAGCTTTATCTTTATCTTATAATGCAACCAGCCCAGTGTTTGCAGTGAGACAGATAGTTGAGAAGAAGCTAGAGATTAGGAAAGAGTCCAACTGGGCCTTCCACACTTTGGGTAGTCTTGCTGTGGTTTGAATTCCCAGACCCATTAGTATAATTAGTGCTGGTTATGTACAAGGGCTCAATGACTTAAGTACGAAAAGTTTTCAGCCTTACAGAGGGATTCCCAGTGGGAACCCATTGTTGTTCATACTGGTGATGGACCACATTACCAAATGGGGGGACAAACCAACAAAGCTACTGTATGCAGACAATGTGGCTTTACAGGCAGACTATAAACAAAAATGTGAGCAAATGATAGAAGAAAGGAATGTGTAACTGAAGGCATATGGGATTAAACTGAGTACAGATAAGACTGCAGCAATGAGAGCAAATGTGGGAAACCAGAAGAAGCTGAAAACTGAAATAGAAGGGGAAATAATGGAACAGGTTAACAGCTTCAACTATTTGGGAGAGGTGGTTGAGGAGAAGGGAAGTCTGAATGAGGAGATCAAGACTAGAATCGGAGGAGCTGCAGCCAAGTGGTACAGAGTGTCAGGGGTAGTGCATGAGAGAAGAATGCCAAAGAAGCTGAAAAGTAATGTGTACAAAACTGGTGTGACCTGTGCTATTGTGTGGTACAGAAACTTGGGCAGGGAAGGCAGAGCAGTGGTACAGATGAAATATCTGAGATGGGTAGTAGGATGAACACTCTGGGACCAACAAAGAAAAGAGGACATCACAGAAGAAGCCCAGGTAGCTCCAACTTTAGAAAACTTCAAAGAGAACAGACTATGCTGGTTAGGGCAAGGATGCAGGAAAGCAGAAGACAATCTGATGAAGAAAATTAGCAACAAAAAGGAAGAAGGTAAGAGGAAACAAAGGCATCCAGCAAAGAGATGGATAGATAGTGCGAGAGAAGACCTGCAACAATCAGACAAGGCTCCACAAAAAGATAGGAAAGAGGGACTGAACTGAGAGAGAGATGGTGACAGATGTGACAGCTCAGCCATATGTAGTAAATGGGAAAAAAATTGAGGGGTTAATGATAAGGAATGGATATTGGATAGAAGGCAATGAGTAAAGCTGGGTTAATATTAAACACAATAATGACGCAGGATAAAGACATAATTATTTATATTTATTAATATGGCTTATATTTACCAGGATCATCTGACTGGGCAGTAAGCTACCCCTTTTCAGTGGAGGCCCTGGGAGAAAAGCTCCAGCAAATTTAGTTAAAGAACATAGAATTCAGAGGTATACAAGTAAGCAACAAATGTACAAAATTTAAACAGGATAGATAATTAATAGCAGCATCATGTAATGAGTGTTGAAACTTTTTATTTTCTGGGGACAACAGCACCAGGAAAAAAATACATAAAGAATGTAGCAAACAGAAATATTCAAGTAATCAGCAACTATGCATCATTTAAACAGAATATCCTTAATTAACAGCAGCATTTTGTAAATGAAGAGCTGTGAAATATATTTGGAAATGAAGCTGACAGAAGGCGAAAAAGGGAAGCAAATGGAAAAGTGTTAGATGTGAAAGAGAATGTTTTAGGATAGATAGAAGGATTAAGATGGAGAGGTAGGGGACAAGTGGAGATTTTGGAAAAAATAACTAAGGGAATAGTACTTGGAGAAAAAGGAGAAAGTAAGGGGCAGGACATTCATTATCCTAGGACCATACATGTACAGAGCCAGGTATCTTGTAGGTATTCTCATGTTGGTGCCTTAAAAGAGTTGGTGCTTATTGTGTTTCTTAGCGTGACAGAAAGGGAGTTCCAAATTTTAACCAAGAAAGATAAGTACAAAGAGTCACCAATTAGTTAGCTTTTCTAATAACTAATAGCATTTTGTAAGTGGATTTCAGCTGTCTACTTCAGTTGTAAAGATGGGAAATATTTTTCAGACTAGAGCATTTGTCTGTATAATACATAAGTTTATGGGAAGTAACTAGTTTTTCAAGTGTAAGGTAATGCCTTAGCTCTAGCTCTTTTAAGGTCAGACGATGTATCCTGTACTGATGACTGGTGGCAAATTTTGCCACCTTATTATAACACTGTTCCAAGAGTGACAGTTGAGTGGATTGTATGTTAATTAAGAAGAGAGCAGCTTGCTGTAGTGATGAGAAGGGAATGAACAATACTTTTTCTGGCATTATCTGTGAGGTACTGTTTGACTTCACAGGGATCATCTAGTTTTTGGTGGGTATTTTTACTGCTTGTTTTATGTGATGGCTAAATTTTAAACTATTATCAAAAGTGGCTCTTAGAAGCTTCGATTAACTTATTAGTTTTATTTTGATGTTGATAGAGAAAGAAATATTAACATTATTTTTGCAGTCAGTTGAATGCTTTAGGATAAACAGGATCAGGTTTTTTTTTTTTTTTTTTTTAGGGTTAAGGAGCAACTGTGTATCAGATAGCCAAAACTCTGTCAGCACTTGTGAGTCCACAGCTGAAATTTTGATATTCATTATACTTTGACTAGAAGACACACAGACACACACAGACACACACACACACACACACACACACACACACACACACACACACACACACACACATTACATGTGTTGGTGAACAGTGGGGCTTTCACTTTCTCTCTCCCAAACAGTGCAGTAATGGCTAAGAGGTGCAAACATGTTGACACATGTCAACTCAGGACACCCCACAGATGTTGCAGCAAGTCACTACATTTATACCACTATTCCCCAAGTAAAGCTTCAAGCCACTGTCATTCCAGATTTGCTTCACAGATTTGTTACTCCATATATGCAATAATTACCCACACACACAGATCCAGAATGTCATATGACAATGATGCAGTGGCCAGCTTTCTACAAAACAGAGTTGCATGGCTACTATGTCCAAATCAACTGCTGTTTTCACACATACATATACATGTGCATGCTCAGACATACACTCGCCTACACACAAACAGACACAGCTGAGGGGAACACCTGTGCAAGTTCAGTGGACTTGCTTCAATAGGTAGGGATGGGAGTACTGAGCTGACACCCATCATTTGTTTTTGTTTGCGAAAGCCATTTTAGCAGTGTTTTGCAGAGAGGTTGGAAAAGCCCCAAAGTTTACTGGTATGCTGTGTGGGTGTGGGTAATTGTGTATTCGTGCAGAGTGGAGGTATGCCTTTGTAAGTGTGTTGTGAATGTTATGCATTGTGAAATGGAGTGTTTTAGAGTAAACCTCTGCTCAGCATGGTCCCTAGAAATTTCATCATTGCTTAATTGAGACATACATTGCTCTGGGTCGGTACATTGTTTGAATGCTCTGTTAGGAGTATGGTATCACTGCTACAGCTGCTGGTACTGTTTCAGTACATGTGTGTCATAAATTATGTACATGCCTGTGTGATTTGGGGTAGTTGCAATGGAGAACAGCTGAGTAGGAGTGTCAGATCACTTATCAGCATACTGCCGAAGTGTCCCTAGTTTTGGCTTATACTTTAGCCCTGATATACTACAATTCATAATGCTATTTGAAAAAGGTGTTGGATTGCCATGAACAAATAATGACATTCACTGCAATTAAAGACTTCTTTTTTTTCTCAGAAAATCAATGCTAGTTCATGTACTTTTATATTGTGAGCTTACTAAATCAGTTGTATTGCTGTTTTCAAAAGAATCTCATTTGAAAGCTTTATCCATGAGTCTGTTGCTGAGAGGATGAGAGATATGCTACAAGTATACAACTAAGACAAACTACATAAAGCAATAATAACAGACAGAACTGGGCACATCAGATGCTTGGGATGTCACTGTTAAGAAGGAAATAAGAACTGTTTCATTGTTATGTAAAGCATGGTATTAAATAGCTCAGGTTATGCTAAACAGAATAACTATGCAAAGATAACCATATGAGCATCCGTAATGCAATTCAAATCAAGTATTTTACTGTGCACATTTTAAGAAATGGTTATATTAGCCTAACCTCTGGAATGATATATGAGGGAATAATTTTAGTGACACATCAGGCAGTGATGTGTTTGATGTCTATTGTCATGCATAGTTGACTAATCCGTTGAGTCTAACTAACCTGGAAATGTGAGACTCTAGCTCACTGAAGGAGAGAAGATGAAAGGAGTAACTTGGCCAGGAAGTGAAACTTGCAAAACTGCTCTTTGTAAAAAGCTTTTTTTTTTATTTCAGTAGTTTTTGACACTTTTCCAAGCTTCTTTCAGAGAATATGTAGTACATCAGTAGGAACAACATCTGTAAAACTCAGTGCTGACCAGTCAATGACACATGATCTGCAAACTCTCAAACTTGGCAGGTTTTTTTTCAGGTGTTTCATTCTAAGTGAATGGAAGCATAGTTTCATTTAAAAAAATAATTTTACATACTTACAAGTATACACAGAAAGGAAGAAATTCAACATCACATAATGTTATACAATGGTAGAAATGCACTGAATCATCAAGGCAGTCTTATACAGTTAACACACTAAGAGTATTAGCATTTCTATAGTAACATTTAAGGTTATCCCAACCACCATAGGTTCCCAGGTTCATACTAGGCTATCTGCCCTAGGGCATTTATAAGCCCAGCCAGAGAGTGTTTGCCTTTCACCACCCATTTTAAATGAATTTTGCTATGCCCTTTTTCAAGGTTAGTATACTTTGCCTCTGTCAAACAGTGACACAGAAGTGATAGCCGGGGTAAACCTACGATCTCCCATCCACTCATCAAGATTCCTCTTGAAGAGAGTCAATGAGGGACTCTGCCTAACCTGGACTGGGATTTTATTCCAGAGTGAAGGGAGCCTCTGGGTTATGAATCTGTCCCTCCAGCATGTCCTATTTATTTCAGTGCTGAGGTTCAAGTCTCTCGAGCGTGTAGCTCAATGGGATTTGGATTTTTTGAGGTGCAGCATGTCCATTAATTCTGGGTTGGACATGGCTTTATACGTCAGGCACAGATCACCTCTGAGCAGGCGGTATGCCACTGAGTAGAGCTGGAGTTTCTTTAACCGGGCAGCATATGGCAACTGTTTGAGCCCTTTGATCCTCTTGGTGAGGTACTTTTGGGGTCTTTCCAGTTGCTGCAGGTGTCTGGTAAGGTACATCCCAAAAGGGGCACTGTACTCAGTTATGGGCCTGATGAGGGATGAGTAAAGAGGCACGATGACCTCCCCTGATCTAGATGTGAATCCCTTCATGATTAGGTGGGCTATATAAAATGTTTTTCAAACCACTTTGACCATGTGGTTGTCAAATGAGAGATTGCTATCAACTTGGGTCCCCAGGTCCCTAATTACTTCTTCTGTACTTAATGGATTACCACCTATGTGGTAATTTGTGGGCACTTTGTTTTTGCCAAAGGGGATGACTATACACTTTTTGGCATTTAGCTTGAGGCCATGGCTGTGGCACCAGTTGTCTGTTTCTATGAGGCCCTTTTGGAGGATGCTTGTGTCAGCTGGAGAGTCGATTATGGCGCCCAGTTTGCAGTCATCTGCGAACTTGGTCAGCCACAGTCCTTCCATGTTGGCCTGTACCTCCGAGAAATATATACCTAACAAGAGAGGTCCCAGGACTGAGCCTTGTGGGATGCCACTTGTAACTGGTTTGGAGTCTGACATGGCTCCAGCAATTCTAACCATGTGGGTTCTGTCCTTGAGCCAGTTTGCAACCCATCTAGTGACATAGGGGTTTATATTTAAGCTGGTGAGCTCATCTATAATGCCCGAGTGGGGTATTGTATTGAAGGCTTTTGCGAGGTCCAGGTAGGCTGTGTGGACCACCTTCCCCTCGTCAATGGCCTTGGTGACTGCTTCAAAGAAATCAACCAGGTTTAAGAGGCAGGATCTGCCCTTAGCAAAGCCGAACTGGGTAGGATCCAGTGTCTGTAGGTCCCCAATATCTTTATTTATGAGGTCCATGATGATCCTTTCCATAGCTTTGCAGACCAAGCTAGTCAGGCTTATGGGGCGATAGTTTCCAGGATCCATTGAGGCACCACCTTTGTGGAGAGGGACCACTGTTGCTGTATGCCACTCTTTGGGTACATATCCTGTAGTAAGGCTGAGATTGAACAGTAGTTTTATGTTTGGGTTTAGCTCTTCTTGGAGTTCATGTAGGACGCAGCCTGGGACACCGTCTAGTCCCATTGATGCTGTGTTTTTTGCTTTGGAGAGGGCAGCTCTTACCTGAGCATCTGAGATGTCAAGGGGGCAGCACTGTGCTGGGATAGATATTTGCCCTTTTGGTGGGGAGGGGAGGGAGAAGTTTGCGCGGAACCTGTCAGCTAGGATGTTGGCAATGTCTGTGGGTTTGGTGTATTTTTGGTCATTTTGGACTAATTCTGAGCATATCTGGGAATTCCCACCCAGGTTCCTAACATAACTAAAGAAAGTCTTGTGATTATCCTTAGTGTCCTGTGCAATTTTTCTCTTGAAGCTGGCCTTAGACGATTTTATGAGTGCCTGTAGTTTTTTGCTAATACTGATCATAGATGACTTCCCTTTTTGAGATTTTGCTCTATCATGTAGTAGCTTCCTCCTTCTATTGTATAGTTTGTTTATGACTGGGGTCCACCAGACAGGACGTCTGCCTTTGGAGGATTGGGTCTTGGTTTTATTTGGGATTGCATGATCCATGCATTCCTGAAGGTGTTCATAGAATGTGTTTATAAAGGATTCTGCGGTCAGGGCCGTATTTTCCACAGGCCCAGGGGCTTTGAAGGATTCCACCTCCGTTTTGAGGAGTGTGAAATTTGCTGTAGACAAGTTTTTCACTGTGGTTTTCAGGGCAGGGGGTGGAGTCAGGATGTGAATATCCAGTGAGATTAGTTTATGGTCTGATCTTACCAGTGAGGGATACACTTCTGGTCTGGAGCATAGAGTCCCCATGTTGGTAATGATCAGGTCCAGTATGTTTTCCCCTCTTGTGGGAGTGGTAACAGGTTGTTCCATAGCATTTGCGTTTATAAATTCTAGGAACCTTTGGGCTAGGGTGTTGGAGCTAGAGTAATGCTCCCAGTCTATGTTTGGGTAGTTGAAGTCACCCAATATAATGGTGTTTGGAGAGACCTTCATATTTTCCAGTGTTCTCAGGAAGGCCGAGTGGGGTTCCTGGGTTTGGGAGGGTGGTCCGTAGCAGGCTATAAACTGGAAGGCAGTTTTACCCACTGTTAGTTGCACATGAATAGTCTCTGATGCTTTGTGCTGTGCCACCAACCTGGAAGTGTGGGTATCTTTGACGAATATTGATACTCCCCCTCCTTTTGTGGTTTGGTCCAAGTTTTGGGGCCGAAAAGCATGGTATGAGGTATAACCTGGTAGTGCTGGGGTGCTCCCGGGAGCCTTGAACCAGGTTTCTGTTACTGCACAGATATCTATGTTCTCCATGCTAAGGAGAGTTTCGAGTGCATGCATCTTGAGGTTTAGACTTCTGGCGTTGAGTAGCATTACTCTTAGTTTCTTATCCCTTGTGATACCTATGGAGGTGGGTTTGTCTTTTGAGCCTTGCCTAAAAAAGGCACTATGGGGGTAGCAAGAGCCTTTGCCAATATCCGAAAGCCCAGGGATAATAGGTGCAAGCCATCCCTAGCGAAGCATCGTGGCTTGTCGAGCATGTCATCCCAGGCTGACAGGCATTAGATCCCCTTTGAATGACACCAATACTTAAGCCAATTGTTGAAATTGATCATCTTGTCTTCATATTGTAGCATCATTCTTGGTGAGGGTAAGATGCTACTCAAGGTCAGGGTCATACCGGCCTGGGCTACATGCTCAGAGAGCTCCTCTATGTCTCTTTTCATGTAGTCCAGGGAGGTACGTCTCAGGTCATTCACACCAGCATGGACAATGACTGAGTCATATTTGTACTTGCCTTGGAGTGACCTGAGTGCTTGTGTTATGTGGCGGATCCTAGCGCCCGACAGGCAGCTCACCGTGACCTTCTCCTTGTTCAGCCTGGTGAGTGGGACGTCAGTGTGCCTGACGATAGAGTCACCTATTACAAGTGTATCAGGTGTGTTGTTTAGCCTTAAGGGCTGTGACTGTTTGGCACACTGGCTTTGTGAGCTATGTGTTGCACGTGTTTTGTTTTGGGGTAGCAGTTGCTTGGGTGTCTGCTTTGGAGGTCTCTGCTGCTTAGGCAGATTTTTATTTAGAGCCTCTGAGTATGTTTTTGTGTGTTTAAAAAGTCTTATTGTGATTTATAGATCTTATTCTGATCAATTCTTTTTCAGATGTTCTCTGTGTCTCACTGTTGCAGTCTTCACATTTGTGTTATCCCTGCCAGGGTAGCCCTCAGCCGACCCAAATACCAGAGACTTAGTATTTCTGCGTCGGTTGCTGTCATTTCAGGACTGACGTCAGGTCTTCAGTAGAATAAAGTAAGGCAGCTGATGCCATTACATCAGTCTTTCTTGCTGTGGAGCCCAAAGCAGAAGCAGTTCACACAAGTGCTGTTTGGCCGCTTCCTGAGTTTTCATCTACCGATTTGAAGTTGAAGTCTTCTAAAGCTAAGTACCCCATTGGAGATGCTTTTTTCTTGCACTAACTGATGTCAGAAAAAGTTAATAATTGTCTCGCCTGTGGAAAGCAAATACCACACCGAGACTTCCATTCTTACTGCATCACTTGTTTAGGCCCAGACCATGACGTTCCCCATTGTCACTTCTGTGCTTTGTTCAAAGCCAGAACTATCCATCATTGGGCCCTTATTGTAGCCAGATATTTTCGCTTACAGTCCTCGAATTCCGATATGGCTTCGGTAAGCCATCCGACAGCATATTTTCTGAAAAAAGGTAAAGATAAAGACAGAGACAGACTGCACAGGTCCAAACCTACCGGTGATGCTTCCGTTAAGCTAGTCATCAGTTCTCTGGTCCTCAGTGAGGTGCTTTCACAGCCCCTGATGCCCACTTCTGTGGATTTGCAGGCCGCTACTGAGACCCTTTCAGAGTTCGGTATGCCGCAAAACTCTTCTTTGACGAAGGATCCTGCGGTCGTCTCTACCTTGGATGGGTCTGGAGCCACTGAGCAGGCACCAGCTTCCAAGGAAGTCCTTCGCAGTACCGATTCTCGACACAAACTGACATCTTCTTTTGCAACTACCGTTCTTTCAGAAACTATTGAGTTTCTAAGGCCCCGGTACGACCCACACCCAAGAAACCGATGACCCACTCTCAGGTGCCTGCTTCCTTACCTCAGTCTCAAATGCTTAAAATCATGGAAGACCTTATCATGCTGATCAGTGGAAGCCAAGCATCCCCCTCCAAAAGGAAAAGAGATCTGTCCCCTGTAGTTTTGTCTGAACAAGAGGCAGATGAATCTGATGCATCTGAATATAAAGACATGCAACCCCTCTCCACTTATGAGGATTCTGATGCAGAGGATTCCATTCCTTCAGCTTCTCCTCCAGCGGATTTTTCCTTTGGGGAAACCTTGCATACCTTAAGGGAGCATTTCCAATGGGAGAGTCAAGACTACCTTCAGTTTAAAAAGAGACTCAGGGAATTCCTAGATCTTTCACAACACAGACCCTTGGCCATCCCCCCCAGTCCTGGATGATGTGGTGGGTGTTTTTCTGGAATCCAGCTTGACTCCTGATGCCCTCCCTCCTGCTCCCAGAAAACCAGACAGGTACTATAGAATCCCTGACTCACACAAAAATCTTTTTAGAAATCCTACTCCTGACTCTGAGGTCATTTCTCAAGGCCCTAAAGGGATTAAAGCAACCTCTGCTAAGAATCCCACCCCCCTCAGACAGGGATTCCCGAGCATTGGACACACGGGGTAAAAAAATATACACCTCAGCTACTCTTGCTATCAGGGCACTAAATTGTCAGTTCCATATTCAGAAATTTCAGCAGCATACCTTGGAACTACTTAAACAAAAAATGTCTTCCTTTCCTGCTTGGGCAGAATATAAAGAATTATAAGAGTTAATGCATTCTGCTTTGAAGTAACTAAACATACCTTGCACTATGACTTTGATGCCCTAGAAGCTTCTTGCAGGGCATCAGTCAGTGTATCTGTCATTAGAAGGCATGCATGGCTTAAGAAACAGCCCCTGTCAAATCTAAATTCTTGGATGTCCCCTTGCACAAAGATAACTTATTTGGCACTAAGGCAGAAGAGGTCTTTAAAAAGTTGGAAGAAAAAGCAAAATCTATGCAAACAGTTAAGGATTTCTTGCAGGTCCAGCCCCCTAGGTTCAGCAGGCATTTTCCCTCCAAACACTGGTCCTTTCCTGCTCCCAGTAAGCCAGCCCAGCCTAGGCTCCATGGAACCAGACGCCCCCCCAGAAAGCAGCCACAGGGAATGCAGAGATCAAAGTAGTGGACTGCTTCCACTTTGAAACCAGGGAGTTCTAAGTCACCAACTTATGATATGAACTCACAATGACTCACCTCCTCCACCCCCTCCCTCTGCCCACCTTCACTTACCCCTAGGAGGAAAACTCTCCTTTCACTTAAGCACCTGGGCCACCATTACCAAGGACCAGTGGGTCTCAGGGATACAAATTTTCCTTCCACACCCTTCCAACCCCAAAAGGGTTCCCAGATCTACCACCAAATCAGTGGGCAGAGGCTCAAAAGCAAATCCTTTCCCTGCTCTCTATGAGAGCAGTAGAGCATGTTCCTGCAGAACAGATAGGCCAAGGTTTCTATTTCACACTTTTTCTGGTGCCCAGGAAAGAGGGCACTTGGTGCCCCATCCTCAATCTATCCATTCTAAACACCTTCCTGGTGATCCCAAAATTCAAAATGCTCACCCTCCGGCAGCTACTACCCATGCTTTCCAAGGATGCTTGGCTAGCCACCCTAGATCTAAAAGAAGCCTACCTCTACATTTCCTATCAGGGAATCATACAGGAAATATCTCCGCTTCAGGGCAGGGCCTCAACAGTTTCAGTTCTCTGCACTTCCTTTTGGCTTATCTACTGCTCCCAGAGTCTTCAAAAAATGTCTGGCTCCGGCCATTGCCTTTTGCAGAGAAAGAAATATTCAGAGTTACCCATACTTATATGACTGCCTTATTCAGGCAGACAGGCAGGAAAAGCTTCCCAAGCATCTGGCCTTTGTGAAGACCTTACTAACCTCCCTAAGGTACACAAGCAATGAAAAGAAATCCAAACAGGTGCCCACCCAAAGGATAATCTTCCTGGGAGCAAGACTGGACACAGCATCCCAGATGGCATACCTTACACCAGAGAAACAAATTTTCCTGACAGCCTACTTCTCTCAGCTAGCCACCAGGCCCCAGCTATCCGCAAGGAAGATCCTGCAAGCTCTGGGGTTCATGGCATCTTGTATACTACTCATTCCATATGCCAGAATGCATATGAGAAATATTTAATGGAACCTAAAAAGCCATTGGTGCCAACACTCTCAAGACCTGGAATCACTTATACCCATAATTCCTTGCATCAGAAAATATTTTCTTAGGTAGGCAACAGCATGCTTCCACTACAAGTGACTGCCTTTCTCCTCACCTTTCTGCCACCCACTGACTATGTTTGGGGTGCACACCTGAACAGCAGGTGCATACAGGGCCAATGGAGCCCACAGCAAATCCCTCTGCACATCATTCAAAAGGAGATGATGGCTGTGCAGCACACCTTGATAGCTTTCAAGCCCCTTCTCTCTCCAGGGGCTCTCCTGATCAAAACAGACAACACCACTGTGATGTGGTACATCAACAAGCAGGGAGGGACTCACTCCTACCCTCTATGCAGGCCGGCCATGACCCATTGGCACACAGCCTCTGCCATGCAACTACACTTGTTAGCGCAATTCCTACCAGGCTGTCTCAACTCTCTAGCAGACCAATTAAGCAGAAATCTTCTGGACCCACATGAGTGGCAGCTCAACAGAAGTACCTTCACCCTGATAACTCAGAAATGGGGCACCCCGAAGGTGGACCTCTTTGTCTCCCACACCAACCATCAGCTCAGCAAATCCTGCACCAGGGAGCATCACTGCATGGCTTGGAAAGTGGATGCCCTGTCCTTCCCCTGGGTCAATCTGTTGGTCTATGCCTTTCCTCCACTACCTCTCATTCCCAGGGTACTGCTCAAAATAAAAGAGGAAAAACCAAGGACCATTCTTATAGTTCCAGACTGGCCCCAGCAGCACTGGTACCCCTTGCTGCACAGCCTGTCCCTGCTGCCCCATGGCATCTTCCTCAGATTCCAAACCTCCTGATCCAGAGGGAAGGGGGATTCATGCATCCCCAATTGCAGACACTCAATTTGGTAGCTTAGCTTATTCCATAACCCCAAACCAATCTGCCAATCTCAGTAAACAAGTTCTGGATGTTATCTGTGAGGCCAGACATCCTAGAACCAGAAAGTCTTATGCTGATAAATGGAAAAGGTTCTGCACCTGGATCCAGGTTAAGGGAGCCAATATGGCACAGCCCTCCCTCCCTCTTATCCTGGATCACTTAGCTGACCAACTACACAGTGGCCTCTCTTCCTCCTCAATAAAAATTCATGCCTATGCTATTTCTGCTCATTTTCACACTGAGCAGCCCCTTTTCTCACACCCTTTGATCAAACAGTTCCTAAGAGAGGCTAGCAACTTGATGCCACCCAGAATGGGCACCAAAACCAGCTTTGGACCTTAACTTTGTATTGGAAAAGCTCACCTGCCTCCTTTTGAACCAGCTTCTTCTGCAGAGCTAAAATTTCTCTCCTGGAAGACAGCATTCCTTCTGTCCATCACTTCAACCAAAAGAGTCTCTGAGCTGCAAGCACTCATGGCTGTGGAACCCTTCCATGCAGACAGGGTATCCCTCAGAACTAACCCATCCTTCATGCCCAAGGTGGTGTCCACTGTGGCTCTTAACCAATCCATTCATTTGTCTACCTTTTTTCCTAATACCCAGAACAATGCTGAAAGGATTCTGTATACTCTAGATGTGCACAGACAGCTCAGATTCTATCTAGACAGGACTAAATCCTTCAAAAACTCTGATCAATTGCTGGTTAGCTTTGCTACAAGGGAAGAAGGCAAAGCCATCTCCAAACAAACCATTTCCAAGTGGGTAGAATGCTGCATCCATTTCTGCTACAAACAGCATGGAAAGCCTCCTCCAAGGGGGTCAGGACACACTCCACCAGAGCAGCCTCCACCTCTGCAGCTTTCCTCAGAGAAGTCCCCACCAGGGACATCCTGGAAGCTGCCACCTGGACATCTGTTCACATTTTTACCAAGCATTACCACCTGCCTCTCTTCTCCAAATCCAGGGCAGGGTTTGCATCTGCAGTCTTGCAAGGCATCCTAGCCAGTCCTTAGTTTCCTTGACTTTCTCCATGCACTTCTTCAGCTTTGGGAATTAACCCAAATGTGATAACTGCAAAAGTGAAACACAAAGAACAAAGTACAGTTGTGTACACTTACTGTAAATGTAGATGTTTGAGTGTATTCACTGTTGCAGTCCTGGTTTCCCTCCCTCCATCCCCATTTCTTCCCTATCCTTACAAGGAACATATTGGTATTTATTTCCACTGGTGGGGTTCTTCCACCAGAACCTGGCTCCTACTCGGGGGCTCCTGACAGGTTAGGGCAAGAACAATTGATGTAATGGTGTTGGCTGCCTTACTTTATACTACTGATGACTGATGTCAGTCCTGAAGCAACAGCAACCGATGTAGAAATACTAAGTCTCTAGTATTCGGGCCAGCCGAGGGCTACCCTGGCAGGGATAACCCAAATGTGATGACTGCAACAGTGAATACACTCGAGCATCTACATTTATGGTAAGTGGGCACAACTGTACTTTTTACATAGTGTTGCTGTTAAATTTAAACATTCTTTGAATGTAGGAGCTGAGTTCAGTCTCCTTTTTTGTAGTAACTTTTCTAGCAACTGCCACGAGAGACCAAAACGTTTTTGCTCTTTGACTTTTACAGATACAGAAAGTGGAACATTCATTAATATTACTGATATAGGCAAAGAACAATTATCAGACCATAACCCCTTAAAATATACTTATTCTTCCCAATATACATGCAGTGTTCACAATCCATAAACATGTGTACCCAATAAACTTTTACATCTTTACTATATCTCCAACAAACTGAAGAAGTAACAAACATTCTATGTATATATTTCCATGTAAAAGTTTAAAGTATAAACTTGAAGACATTTGACTAACTAATTTAAGTAACAATTTTATTCTTACCATCTACTGAGTCACTCAATCCAATACTCTCTAAAAATTCCAGAATTTTGCATCAATATTATTATTATTTATAATTAACTTGTATAACTTGGGCAAGCTTCCTTTGTAGGTAAAATTACCTTCAATAATAATATCATTCATCTATTCATATAATGGGGAATGGTGTTCTGATCCTCTTCAGTCATATTATCCACAAATTCATTTAATTTTTTTACAGATTGATGAGATTAACTGGTTAGCAGATTCATCCAACTTATATTCTTGCATTAAATATTCTGGGGACTTAGCTTTTCCTTTTTCAAAGCAATGATACAGTAATACTAATCCATTCATTTTTAGTAAATTAATTTTAAAATTTTTCTGACTTTCCATAAATCTATAGGTGTGTGCATTGGGAAGCACACACAATTCCATTTTGATATTAATGATTTGATATATATGTCTGTGTGTGCGTGTGTGTATGTGTGTGTGTGTGTGTGTGTGTGTGTGTGTGTGTGTGTGTGCATACACACACACATATATATATATATATATATATATATATATATATATATATATATACATATATATATATATATATATATATATATATATATATAATATGTATATATATATATATATATATATATATATATATATATATATAAACCTTGGGTAATATAATCATTTTAATAAGTACTAATCTATCCTCAAAAATAAAAAAAAGCATGCATTCCATTTTTAATAAGAAGTAACACTTCTTCAATTACTTTTTCAAAATTATTATTAATAATCTTACTCACATCATCTTGATAGATTTTTATTCCTAAATATTTTAGTTATTTTCCTTCTCAAATATATTTATATTTATGTTTATCTTTACACTTACTATCTAGTAATTAATTTAACACTAACATTTTGGTTTTATTATTAAGTTTCAGCAGGGATACTTCTTGAAACTTTTCAATTTCCTCATCTATTTCTTCAATTGAATAATTTAAACCTTCTATAGTTAGTAAAACATCATCTGTAAAGAGCTATATTTAGATTGATGATCTCTGTTAATTGAGAACCCATTGATTTTTTTTCATATAGTAGAGGGGATAAGGGGCTCCCTTGCTTGGTGCCTTTGTTTAAAGTGAATTTTTGAGAAATGTAAGATCCAATTTTAACATATAATTAGGAGTCTCTATACTATTTTGTAATATTCCTATAAAAATAAACCGTTCTGGAAATTCAAACACTTCTAAAGTTTTAACAAGTAGTTCCAGTCTACAGAGTCAAATGGTCTCTCAATATCTGAGCTAATTAGGGACAATTTCTTGTTTATTCCTTTTGCTAAATCTAAGATAGTTACTAACCTTTTTATATTATTGTATGTTAATCTAGTGACTATAAATCCTGTTTGATCTTTATTAATTAATTTATCTACTATATATCTTAATCTTGTAGTGAAAATGGAAGTATTTTATAGTCTACATTTAGTAATGAAATAGGTCTATATGAGGAAACTAACTTATTATCTTTTCCTTGTTTAAGTATAGGTGAGATTCAAGAAAATTTTAATGAGGGAAGAACTATATTGTCATTTTGAATTATGAAACTGTCACTCAATAATTCTAAAATATTTATTGAAAGCAGACTATATAATTTCATACTTAAACCATCCAACTCTAGAGTTTTACCATTTTGCCCTTTTTTAAAACTTCTTTAACTTCTATCAGGGTAATAGGCTTACTCAACAGAGATAGTTGTTGGTCATTAAGTTTGTTAGAAATGTTTTCTTTAAATAATTGTCAGTTTTGGAATGTTTTAAAAAATATTAAGCATTTCCTTAATGTCTGAATTAAGCTGATTAGTGTGAGGATTTCAGATATTATTGGTTTGTGTCCTTTGCTTAACATCTTACTTCTATTAGCTAATCTATGTGGATTTTTGAAGTCATTGCATAACGGTGCACTTTATTCTAAAACTATCTGCACTTTATGCATTAAAACTGCTTGATATTTTGTCATTAATTTTTAATGACTTCAGTGTTATCTAATTTCTTTATTTGCTGTATAAACCTTGCTTTGTGTATTTCATCTTGTATTTCTAGCAACTATTTGTTCCACTCTTTCATTTTATCAATAGCCCATCTTCCCATTCTATCTTTAATATGAATTTTTAAGGAGTCTCATAATATGACTTTGCTAACATGACCACTATCAGTCAAAGATAAAAAAATGTGATTTGTTCCTTAAGGTAACTCTAAAATTCTTTTAATTTCATCATGTATACTGTGACTCTGTAAATAATGTGACATTTATTTATATCCTTTACTATATTAATACTTAATGCATTATGATCAGATAAAGGGTGGTTAATAGTTTTAAAATAATTCATTTAATTACATAAATCTATAGAGGCATAAATCCTATAAATTCTAGTTTGTATCCCATGAGCATAAGAATAATGAGTGAAGAACAATGACTTAACTTCTGCTTTTATTAGTAAAGCAACTAAATTATTATTACTAAATCATCTATTTAGTAATTTAGCTGATGCCAGTTTTTTTAGCTTTCTTCTGTCACTTGTATCTTCTTTACTAGGTATGCAGTTAAAATCTCCTGCTAAAAATAAACTACACTTCCAATGATTTTGTTGTAAGTTGAATTGATCTTTAGCCACTCTTACACCTATTCCAGGGATCCATTAAAAAAATAGCTAGTGTATAGAGTTTGCCATTATATTTAATTATTACAAGAATATACATTTGTTTGAGATCATTAATGGGTTTAATGACCTTAGGCATTACAATAGATTTTCTCTAAATATAGCAGCTCCTCTCCTCTTTTTTTTTAAAGAAGCATATGATAGCATTTCATAACCTAAGTTATAAATATAATGTCGCCAATATTTAATTTTGGTTATCTCATTAATAATTTCCTTTTGTTGCCATTGTTTAATCCATTTACATTAATATATAATAGATTAAAACTGTCCATGTTATGTATTTAAAAAGATCTGATGAAATTTCAAACTATTGAGATGAAAGTGTTTATTGGATGTATGTATGTATATATGTAAATATATATATATATATATATATATATATATATATATATATATATATGTATATATATATATAGGTCTAGTTCGTAACATTGAAATTTCATAACGTTGAATTTCATAACACTGAGACCAAAACATCTAGATCCCAAAACACTGAAAACCCAAAGCACTGAAAACTCAGAACATTGAAAGTGTGCTTCATAACATTAAAAACTACACTGCATATGTACTTATCCTCTCCACCTATAACAACATTTAAGTAACAAACACACTTTCTACTATGTTTCTGCAGGGGACAAGCCTCCCTGCACCTCCACACCCCCTATAAATTAAGATCAAACTACAGTGGAAAAAGTTAAATTCCTAACCTCACTGTATCACAATCACCATACATTGACATTAGGAAATTAACTTTTTTCCACTGTAGTGCAGATTTGGAAAGAAAGGAATGTGTTACATGGGAACAAAGAAAACAAAATCATCAGCACTTTAATACTTCAAATTAGCATATTACCTAGATGTGACATTCAGTTAACCCAGCAATGTGCATACTAAGTAAAGATAAACAAATAAAATAAAATTGATAGCCTTAAAATTACCAATTCTATAGCTTTTAATTTAATGACATTCTCTTACAGAAAGTATTTGTTTAACATTTAGAAATACACTTATAAGTTTAGTTAAATGAACGCTGAACATTTAGTAAAACAGTAAAACTAACCATTTATATTCCTCATCATGAAAAATGTTTTAGCTTAAAACATGAATATATACTTACATATGTTTTAAAGCTTAAAGTCCAGTACAAGCCTTTTACTTAAAGGGCAAATCTATTGCTTCAGAAAATAACAGTCCAGTAATCAGAGAATGAAAGTCACTTATTTTTAGGCTATTTAACTTTGAAAGCAGTTTTCCAGGAATTCAACTCACTCTGTCTCTTTGAGGATATAGTGTTCCACTCCATTTCTTTAGTAGTATTAAGAACTGTATTGCTGTTAACAAAAATGGATGCCTCCTCCAGCATGTGAAATATCTTGGTTTCTTCAGAAGTAAATAATTTGATCTTTGCAGGAAACATCAAAGTGGCTTTAACAGTCTTTTTAAGTTCTTTCATTAGTGATAAATAGGATTTTCTTTTCTTTTATTCATTACTTTACTGCAATTATCATTACCAAATATGACTGCATAGTCACCGATTTTAATTGGTGGGCTGGATTATGCTGTTTTTAATATCTGATCTTTTTTCTAAGCTAGACATGAACTTAACTATAATCAACATGGTAGTGAGTTTTCCTTTTTTGAAGGTACTCTCAAGGATCTATGTGCCCTTTCAATTTAAAAGATAAAGTTTCTGGTAAATGTTTTATGTAGCCAGGTAGTTAAGAAGTTTATTATATTGTCTCCTTCATACTTTTCAGGTATACCATCAATTCTAATGTTATTTCATCTCAGTCTGTTTTCTAATTCATCAAGTTTTTGTATGAGAAAGGTATTTGCTTTAAATGAAATTTAGTCTGAGAATCACCTTTAACTTTCCTTCCTTCATGATCATTTGAAGTTTTTCTGTACTGCTTATTTGTGTACTTTGTCATTTCATAAGCATTTCTAAATCCCACAAAATAACATCCACAAAATGCACTCCAGTCAAGGTAATATTTATTTAGCACTTTTGTCCAAAGACTTCATCAGAATAAAATGAAAAAATGTCAACTGACCTTATATACTTTTCTACATACTCAATTATAACATTAATTAAACAAACAATTAAAATCTGAAGACTTTAGCTGAATTTTTAAATGTTCCATTTTTTCTGTTCTTTTCTTTGAAACTTTCTAGTTTGGCATCCAGTTTGTCTATTTTAAGTAATACATTCTGTATACTAGACATTAGTGACTGTATGTCTGTCTTAACACAAGAAACCTGAGTACAATTTCTTGAGTGGCTCATGTTGAAGTCACTACTTTCTTAACCAATCAGTTTATTTATTTATTGCAGTTGTTTACCAGGAAAGTCCACTGGGCCAAAAATGAGTTCATTTTTAGTGGAGGCCCAGGGAGAAAAGTTCCACAGTTAATTACATACAAGGAAATTTTACACACAATAAAGAGTATATAACACAATAGTAGTAAATTAAAATGAAATAATAATCACATAGAATAATTTGATAATAACATGGAATAAATTTGATAGCAGTGAAGAATGGTTTAAAGTCACGGTGCATATGTAGGAATAGAAGAAAGTGTAAATATATAAGTAGAATTATTAGCAGTGAAAAGAAATCAACTTAAAGAGTAAAAAGAAGGAGAGAGAAGGCCTAAGGTAGAGATAACGCATGCTAAAAAGACAGCAGAAGGAGATAATATGGTAGAGAGAAGGGGAAGATCAAGTAGTGATTCAGTGGAGAAGAGTAAGAATACAGAGAGGGGGGTCATATTTTTGGGTTGTTTGTTGGGATACAGATACATATCCAGTGTGAGGAGAGATAAAGTCTGAGGGATTTTTTAAAGGAAGTAGGACTACTGATAGTCCTGAGTGAAGGAGGGAAGTTATTCCATAGCTTGGACACAGTAAAATAATACATTTGGGCAGCTGAGAGCTTAGGTTTATCAGTGTTCAATAACATTTTGTTTTCAGACCTAAGGTGTAGATTAGCATGGTACATGGTTCAAATTCTGACAAAAAAATTACAGATTTTGTAGAACTTGAAGTTATAAATATATTCTCTGACTATTAGTGAATAAGATTAGCTAACAAATATCTCCAAATTTTAATTTTCTGATTACATTTCCTGTCAGAAAAAAGTTTTCAGTCATGGAGCTTTCACAAGCTGCTGCTCTCAGTTAGTCATCTTGGCCATGCCCCCCCCCATTGAAAGCATACTCTTGACAACAAATGGTAGGGCTACTTATTTTCATAGTCTGCTCTGTCATAGTGCATACATTATGGGACAGATTTAGCTTTCCAAAGGAATAAGAATGTCTGCTCCCATGAGGGCAGAGAAGGATAAAAAAGTAGGTATGAGTATTTTGCTGCAAGCAGCTTTGGGAGGTGCAATAATTCATGGCAAGATTAAAAAAAAAAAAAATATATATATATATATATATATATATATATATATATATATATATATATATGGTACTACCTGACATGGTCGACAGCTCATATGACTGAAAGCTCACATGGTTGATAGTTCATTTGATCGACATGAATTTGCCCCCCTCCCCAATGTTGTGCGACCTTTGAGTTGATATATATAGTTAGGGGGGGGTGTGGGGGGCACAGCCCTCCACATTGGGGGTGTGGGGGGCAAAGCGAATTCATGTCGATCAAATGAACTGTCGACCATGTGAGCTTTCAGTCATATGAGCTGTCGACCATGTCAGGTAGAACCATATATATATATATATATATATATATATATATATATATATATATATATATATATATATATATATATATATATATATATACACACAAATACATATATATTGGTGGCGCAGTGGTGCAGCTGTTAACATTGTCACCTCACAGCAAGAGGTTCTCTGGTTCAATTCTCGGCTGGGGTGCCTTCTGTGTGGAGTTTACATGTTCCCCTGCATTCGCGTGGGTTTTCTCCGGGCACTCTGGTTTCCTCCCACATTCTAAAGACATGTGACTGGAGCATTTCTCCCCAGGCCTCCACTGAAAATAGGCTCTGAGGAGCCTAGTCGGACTTCCCCAGTCAACAAATGATAAATAAATAAAATAAAATTACATATATATATATATATATATATATATATATATATATATATATATATGTGTATGGATCTACTTTTCTTTATTGGAATTTCACAATCTTGAAAAAGAAAAGTAAAACCCCACTTCTGCGAAAATGCACTACATTGAAAGTGCACTTTCATGAAAGCTGATTCAAAGAATTGGGGAAAGAAAATAAAAAACTACTGTAAACACTGTTTTACAGGGGGACAAGCCCCCCTGCACCCAGCCCCTTACACTCCACTACTTAAATATACTAACCCTGAGGTCACACTACAGTGGGGAAAGGATATATTTCCTTATCCCTACCGTAACATGCTTCATTGGTTCATAGGTTCATAGGTTGGTACTAGGCTATCGGCCCTAGGGCCTGTACAAGCCTAGCCATAACAATTCCCTGGATATTTCTTCCCACAATATTTACTTCTCTGGACCCCTGTCTAGCAGGGTGACTGACACAATCCCTGTGGTGAATTTCCTATCTCCCATCCAATCATTAAGGTTCCTTTTGAAGAGGGCCAAGGAGGCGCTCTGCTTGACATGTATGGGCAGTCTATTCCAGAGTATGGGGAGTCTCTGGGTCAGGAATCTTTCCCTCCAGCATGTTTTGTTCATTGTGATGACAAGGTTTATATCCCTGGAGAGTGTGGCTCTGAGGGATTGGGATTTATTTAAGTGGAGCATGTCCAACAGCTCAGGGTTTGACATGGCCTTGTATGTTAAGCAGAGATCGCCTCTGAGTAGACGATATGCCACAGAGTATAGCTGGAGTTTTTTTAGATGGTCAGCATATGGCATCTGCTTTAGGCCTGTGATTCTTTTAGTGAGGTATTTCTGTGGCCTTTCCAGCTGTTGCAGATGTCTTGTGAGGTACATACCAAACAGGGCATTATACTCTATAATGGGTCTAATGAGGGATGAGTACAGTGGGACAATGACCTCTTTTCTCCTGGATGAAAAGCCCTTAGTGACGAGGTGTGCCACATAGAAGGATTTCCTGACTGTTGTGGTGATGCGGTTATAGAAAGTGAGACCACTGTCCACATGTGTCCCTAAATCTCTCATCACACTTTCAATGTTTAGTGTACTGCCACCTATGTGGTAATTCATGGGTACATGTTTTTTTTCCATAGGGGATAACTGTACATTTCTTGGCATTAAGCTTGAGCCCATGGCTCTGGCACCAGGCATCTGTTTCTGTAAGGCCCTTTTATAGAATATCTGCATAATTTGGGGATTCAATAATGGCTCACAGTTTGCAGTCATCTGCGAACTTTGTTAGCCAGAGTCCCTTAGTGTTGGCCTGTACTTCAGAGAAGTAGATGCCAAACAAGAGTGGTCCCAGGACTGAACCCTGAGGTACTCCACTTGTCACTTGTCTGGAGCTAGATTTGGAGTCGGCTACTTTTACAGTCTGGGTTCTGTCAGTAAGCCAGTTGGCAACCCATCCAGTGACATAGGGATTTATGCCCAGCTTAGTAAGTTTATCTATATTTCCAGAGTGGGGGATGGTGTCGAAGGCCTTGGCAAGGTCCAGATAGGTTGTGTGGACTGCCTTACCCTCGTCCACAGCTCTGGAGACTGATTCGAAGAAGTCAGTCAGGTTCAGCAGACAAGATCGGCCCTTCACAAACCCAAACTGGGTTGGGTCCAGTGTTTGAAGGTTGCCAATGTCTTTGTTTACAAGTTCCATGATAATGCGTTCCATGCACTTGCAGATCAGACTCGTCAGACTGATGGGATGGTAGTTCCCGGGATCCAAGATGGATCCCCCCTTGTGGAGTGGGAAAACTGTAGCTGTGCGCCACTCAGTGGGCACGAAGCTTGAGGTGAGGTTATGATTAAACATGACACTTAGGTGAGGTGCCAGTTCATTTTGTAGTTCATTTAGTACACAGCCTGGGATGTCATCTGGTCCCATGGATGCTGTATTCTTAGCTTTGGAGAGTGCAGTTTCTACCTGTGTGGCCATGATTACCGGAATTTGGCAATCTTTTGGTATTGAGATGGGTCCTTTAGGGGGTGAGAGGTGGGTGAAGTCGGCACTAAATCGATATGCCAGGATATTGGCAATATCCTTGGGATCAGTATATTTAATGCCATTCTGTAGAAGCTCAGAGCAGATCTGAGCATTGCCATTTAGATTCTTGACATAACTATAGAATGCCTTGTGGTTGTCTTTGGAATCTTTGGCAATTTTATTTTCGGAACCAGCTTTTGAGGATTTTGAGGGATCTCAGCTTCTTACTGAGGCTGGTGAGGGAGTTTTTTACATTCTGGGATTTTCCTCTTTTCTGCAACAGTTTCTTCCTTTTGTTGTATAGATTGTTTATAGCAGGGGACCACCAGATTGGCTTCCTTTTTTTGGAGGAGAGCATCTTGGTTCTATTTGGGATGGCACGATTCATGCATGAGTGGATGTGCTCGTACAGTGCCTTAGTGTAAGATTCTGCAGTCAAACTTTCAGATCCCGTCTACATGGGTGTCATGAAGTTTGTCACTTCAGCGAATCATCTTTCCTGAAAGTGCACTTTCAATGTAGTGCACATTTGCTTAAGTGGGTTCGACCTTCTGTTTCTCAATAAAGTGTAACCAAAAACTGAAAAACTAAATATAAAACACTCAACAAATGCTCCCGAGTCTGTAGACACTCCAAACAAAAGTCCAGTACTTCATGAGTGATGAAAATACAAACAAATTTATTTTAAGCCGTTGAAAACAATACGCTTTTCGTCGGAACAACACTCCAACTTCCTCAGAAATTCAAATACAAGCAAAACAGTGCCTCACCCCTACCAAATGTTTAAATACTTTAATTAATCAAGCATGATCACATGGTACAAAATTCAATTAGTTGTCCTAAGCCTCCTATATAATATAATAAATTATTGTCATCTGTTTTCGGTTATTTAATATAACATATTAGGTTTTTCAAAGTCCGTCTTAGTCTTCACAATAGTTGGTTATCAACACAAGCGGACATGGTTCATCTATGGTAGGTTATTTTTTAACTAGTTGCTTCTCATGAGTTTAAAGTAAACATATACTAGTCCCAACTTAGTTGAGTTTTTTGTTATAGCAAGGAGCGACTCATCCAGACTGGGGTGAGATGGACATGACAGATTTTGTACTGCGCCGGTCAAAATGCTTCTGAAGTTGGTGGTGCACTAGTGCACTGTTTACTGTTTGATGAAGTTATTATTTTTTCTATTGATGAGCAGCACCTATGAGTCGTAATACAATGGTAAATACGTAACCTCTGATATGTTTTTTGTGTATTATTGTTAAGATGTTTTCAATTTTTTAATTTTTATAGGAGGCTTAGGATAATTAATTGAATTTTGTACCATGTGATTATGCTCGATTAATTAAAGTATTTAAACGTCTGGTAGGGGTGAGGCACTGTTTTGCTTGTATTTGAATTTCTTTTTTTTTTTTTTTTTAAACAGGTTTATTGTTTTAACATATAAGAGAAATATCATAACAATTTTATACAAGTAATTAAAAATAGGTATTATTATAATATTCAACAAAACAACTAAAGTATTTACAAAGACATCCACTACAATCAGATCAATTAATTAAACTAAAATATCATGCTATTGAAATTAAAATTTTTTTAACAAATTTTGTAAATTATCCCATACAATAAAATAAGATGTTTTTCTGTTTGTTCTAGTCCTAATTGTGTTTATTTCCATATGGCACACTATATTCATAAAATTTTTAAATTCATTGAACGAAGGAGGTGTATCTGAAATCCAATTTCTAGTTATTATTTTCCTAGCCACTGCTAGAATAGACCATAACAAGGGAAGCTTAACCTTTCACTTTGAGGTACAGGTGTGTTGAATAATATAAGAGATTTAGAAATAATGAAATTATCTGTAAAAGGAGCCTGCAAAAATTCATTAATTGACTTCCAGTATTCTTTTCAATTTTATACAGTCATAAAACATATGAGCCCAGTCAGCATTAATTTCTACATTACATCTCTTACATAGATTATCTTTATTATTTATTTTATTCATCATCAAAGGTGTATAAAAAGATCTATGTAAAAATTTCCATGTATAAAGTCTCCAGACAATGGAAGACGTAGTTCTATAAGCAGATTCCAATATATATTGTTTATCTTGTTGATTTGGTGGGTCCCCATTAATAGAAGTGAACTAAGTTCAGTATGAATCTACACTGTAAAAAGTTTCTTGTCTGATAACTTTATGTATGTATGAAAGTTTACCTTTATCAGAAACTTTATGTTGTAAATTTAATATCAAGTAATCAATCAGTGTTGGAATAGATTTTTAACAGTTATAGACATTAAATCTATTTTATTAATGAGATGTTGTCTAAAGGTCTGAACCTCTAACCAGCAAGTTTCTCTTAGATCAAATTCTTGTTTTAAGAAATCTAGATTTTTAACTTTATCATCAGATATCAACTGATACCAGTACTTTAGATCATTATCTATAGCTAAATGAGTTCCTTCAGAAGTAGATGACAAAAGCATACCCTGAGTATACATTATAGGAAATACAATAAAATTCCATTCCCTATACTTAGGGTGCATGAATATAAAGTTACGATAACTAATAATAATATTTAATGGGTAACAAACCATATGTTTAGGTGTAATAGGTGAAGTACAAAATTCCTTTAGTAACCATAACATGGAGTTATTTACAATCATATTTTATGTGTTAAGGAGATTTTCATGAAGTGTATACTAATTAGCTCCCAATAATCTTTCCATTTTGTGACATATGACTGATCTATTAATAAAGTAATAAATTTTACAATAGAAGAGATAGTATATAAATTAAAGTCTGGAAAAGAAATACCCTCTTGAGACCAGCTATTAGTATGTTTCTTTAATGCAATCCTAGGTCTATTAGGTGCCCATAAGAAATTTAACATTAGTGTGTTCAGTTTCTTGATAATTATTTTTGTAGGTGGAAGTATTATTGATTGTATTAAGTATAAAATCTTGGGGAATATTATCATTTTAATAATTGTAAGTCTCTCCTCCATAGTAAAAACATATTATTCCAGGTATTAAAAAGATTTTGTATATTAAGAAAACAGGTATTATAATTATTATATATAATAGATTTAATATCTTTAGATAGTATTATACCTAAATAAGTTATCTGACCTGAATTGGGTACATATTTAGTAAAATCACTAATGAGAATATTTTTCGTGTATATATAGGTAGTATTTTATTTTTTTCTTCATTGAATATTAAACCAGAAATACTTTTAAAATTCATCATGTTATCAAATAGAGACTGTATAGAAGAATTAGATCCTGCTGATGTAATTAGAACATCATCTGCAAAAAGTTGAATTTTGGATGTTGTATTTTCATCTATTTCAAAACCCTCTATGTCAGTACTGTTTCTGATCAAATTAGCCCAAGGCTCCATTACTAAAGTGAATAATAGTGGAGAAAGTGGACATCCTTGTTTTGTACCTTTAAGAAGGGGTATGTTTTGTGAAACATATGTTCCTACCTTAATATAAGCCAACATTCCTTTGTATAAATGTTCAATTAAATTTACAAATGCATCCGAGAAGTTTGTGCACTTCATTAAGGTAAACAAATAGTCCCAACTTACTGAATCAAATGCTGAACTTATATCAAGACTAATAAGTGTTAAATCTTTCTTTTTCCTATTTGCAAAATCTATTAATGTTAAAGTTCTTCTTATATTATCAAAAGTATTTCTATTTACAATGAAGCCTGTCTGATCTATATCTATAATGCCGGGAATGATTGTCTTCAATCTATCAGCAAAGATATTCATAAACATGTTATAATCAACATTAAGTAATGAGATGAGCCGATATGAAGAACATCTAGTTGGATCTTTATTAGGTTTTAAAATTGGTGAAATAAATGTATATTGCCAAGATGGGGGTTATTAACTCAGTTTGGGCCAAAATAAAACCTTATGTATTAATGAATATGTATTTTTAGAAAGGATTTTATATATCTCTGGTATAATACCATCATTACCCAGTGCTTTGTTTGATTTAAGCTTATTTATTTGTGTAATAACTTCTGTATATGAAATACTCTTGTCCAATAGTTTAATCTGTTGTTTATTAAGCTTTTTATTCATATTTGTGGTTATAAACTCCTTTATTTTATCTTTAGGTTCCATGTTAATATTATTATGGTTAATTTTGTGAAAGTGATTTCTAAATTCATCTAGTATTTCTGGTATACTAGAAACATTCTTCTTTTTCCTTAGAGAAAAGATTTCTTTGATATGGTTTTGTTTATTCAACCTTTTTGTTTTATTTTTAAGTCTATGTAAGTATTTGGGGCTTATTGAATAAGACAAAAACTTGTATTTCTCTAAAGATATTTTAACTTTATGAGTTAAAATTTCTTTGTATTTCTCATTTAGTTTGTTTATTTCTTCAATAACTTTCTTGTCCATAATATTTTCTTTATTATTATGTTTATAAGAGTCTGACTTACTTTGAATATCTAACAATTCCTTATCCCAAGATTTCCTTTTATTATTATACCATCTGATACTTTGTCCATATAGATATGATTTTAAGGCATCCCAAACATAAACAATGGAGACTTCAGGAGTGTTATTTATGTCTAAAAAATGTTTTACTTCTGAAAGTATATATTCTTTATAGTCTTTTAGTTGAGTTAAGTATGCTGGTATCCTTTTGATCTGAACATTATGAGTATTTTTTATCAGGAATTCAAAAAGAATTGAATTATGATCAGATATAAGACATGAAATGATTTTGGAATTAATTAAATCTGTTACCATCTGGTTAGAAATAAAGACCCTATCTATTTTTGAATAAGTTTTGTATCTGTTAGAAAAAAAGGTGTATGGTAATGATTTTGAATCTATCTGATTATTAATATCATTCAAATGATAAGAATTAGCAAAATCCTTTAAATGTTTTGCATTAGATGTAATTCTTCTCTTTCCTATAGTGGTAGTATCACTTTCATGTAGTATACAATTAAAGTCACCAGCTAAAATAATATCTCCTATAGAGAATGATATGATCTTATCAAGATGATGTTTCACTGTATT
>NC_056731.1:1670469770-1670502270 GCF_019279795.1 Protopterus annectens | reverse complement strand
CACTGTGCATGAGACAGCCCACATCCCAGATTGTCTCTCTTAACATTTTGGGAAACTTATTAAAAACTAGTGACAAACATTCATTTAGCAGTGTAAATGCATCTAAACATGACAAAACCTTCACAATGCATTCTACAGGTTATTACAGACTCTATGTAAGTGAAATCAACCCAAAATTATTAATAAGTAACAAAACTCAACATTTTTGTCCCAACTCAACTCCTATGCAAATCTTATTATTTACTGTGTCTATATGATCAAAAGCATTTCTATATATTAATAAGGAAAAGAAAAGAGAACATCTGCTTTAGGCCTGTGATTCTTTTAGTGAGGTATTTCTGTGGCCTTTCCAGCTGTTGCAGATGTCTTGTGAGGTACATACCAAACAGGGCATTATACTCTATAATGGGTCTAATGAGGGATGAGTACAGTGGGACAATGACCTCCTTTCTCCTGGATGAAAAGCCCTTAGTGATGAGGTGTGCCACATAGAAGGATTTCCTGACTGTTGTGGTGATGCGGTTATAGAAAGTGAGACCACTGTCCACATGTGTCCCTAAACCTCTCATCACACTTTCACTGTTTAGTGTACTGCCACCTATGTGGTAATTCATGGGTACATGTTTTTTTTCCAAAGGGGATAACTGTACATTTCTTGGCATTAAGCTTGAGCCCATGGCTCTGGCACCAGGCATCTGTTTCTGTAAGGCCCTTTTATAGAATATCTGCATAATTTGGGGATTCAATAATGGCTCACAGTTTGCAGTCATCTGCGAACTTTGTTAGCCAGAGTCCCTTAGTGTTGGCCTGTACTTCAGAGAAGTAGATGCCAAACAAGAGTGGTCCCAGGACTGAACCCTGAGGTACTCCACTTGTCACTTGTCTGGAGCTAGATTTGGAGTCAGCTACTTTTACAGTCTGGGTTCTGTCAGTAAGCCAGTTGGCAACCCATCCAGTGACATAGGGATTTATGCCCAGCTTAGTAAGTTTATCTATATTTCCAGAGTGGGGGATGGTGTCGAAGGCCTTGGCAAGGTCTAGATAGGCTGTGTGGACTGCCTTACCCTCGTCCACAACTCTGGAGACTGATTCGAAAAGTCAATCAGGTTCAGCAGACAAGATCGGCCCTTCACAAACCCAAACTGGGTTGGGTCCAGTGTTTGAAGGTTGCCAATGTCTTTGTTTATAAGTTCCGTGATAATGCGTTCCATGCACTTGCAGATCAGGCTCGTCAGACTGATGGGATGGTAGTTCCCGGGATCCAAGATGGATCCCCCCTTGTGGAGTGGGAAAACTGTAGCTGTGCGCCACTCAGTGGGCACGAAGCTTATGGTGAGGTTATGATTAAACATGACACTTAGGTGAGGTGCCAGTTCATTTTGTAGTTCATTTAGTACACAGCCTGGGATGTCATCTGGTCCCATGGATGCTGTATTCTTAGCTTTGGAGAGTGCAGTTTCTACCTGTGTGGCCATGATTACCGGAATTTGGCAATCTTTTGGTATTGAAATGGGTCCTTTAGGGGGTGAGAGGTGGGTGAAGTCGGCACTAAATCGATATGCCTGGATATTGGCAATATCCTTGGGATCAGTATATTTAATGCCATTCTGTAGAAGCTCAGAGCAGATCTGAGCATTGCCATTTAGATTCTTGACATAACTATAGAATGCCTTGTGGTTGTCTTTGGAATCTTTGGCAATTTTATTTTCGGAACTAGCTTTTGAGGATTTTGAGGGATCTCAGCTTCTTACTGAGGCTGGTGAAGGAGTTTTTTACATTCTGGGATTTTCCTCTTTTCTGCAACAGTTTCTTCCTTTTGTTGTATAGATTGTTTATAGCAGGGGACCACCAGATTGGCTTCCTTTTTTTGGAGGAGAGCATCTTGGTTCTATTTGGGATGGCACGATTTATGCACGAGTGGATGTGCTCGTACAGTGCCTTAGTGTAAGATTCTGCAGTCAAACTTTCAGATCCCATCTGCATGGGTGTCATGAAGTTTGTCACTTCAGCGAATCATCTTTCCTGAAAGTGCACTTTCAATGTAGTGCACATTTGCTTAAGTGGGTTCGACCTTCTGTTTCTCAATAAAGTGTAACCAAAAACTGAAAAACTAAATATAAAACACCCAACAAATGCTCCCGAGTCTTTAGACACTCCAAACAAAAGTCCAGTACTTCATGAGTGATGAAAATACAAACAAATTTATTTAAAGCCAATACGCTTTTCGTCGGAACAACACTCCAACTTCCTCAGAAATTCAAATACAAGCAAAACAGTGCCTCACCCCTACCAGACGTTTAAATACTTTAATTAATCAAGCATGATCACATGGTACAAAATTCAATTAATTATCCTAAGCCTCCTATATAATATAATAAATTATTGTCATCTGTTTTCGGTTATTTAATATAACATATTAGGTTTTTCAAAGTCCGTCTTAGTCTTCACAATAGTTGGTTATCAACACAAGCGGACATGGTTCATCTATGGTAGGTTATTTTTTAACTAGTTGCTTCTCATGAGTTTAAAGTAAACATATACTAGTCCCAACTTAGTTCAGTTTTTTGTTATAGCAAGGAGCGACTCATCCAGACTGGGGTGAGATGGACATGACAGATTTTGTGCTGCGCCGGTCAAAATGCTTCTGAAGTTGGTGGTGCACTAGTGCACTGTTTACTGTTTGATGAAGTTATTATTTTTTCTATTGATGAGCAGCACCTATGAGTCATAATACAATGGTAAATACGTAACCTCTGATATGTTTTTTGTGTATTGTTGTTAATTTTTTAATTTTTATAGGAGGCTTAGGATAATTAATTGAATTTTGTACCATGTGATTATGCTCAATTAATTAAAGTATTTAAACGTCTGGTAGGGGTGAGGCACTGTTTTGCTTGTATTTGAATTTCTGAGGAAGTTGGAGTGTTGTTCCAACGAAAAGCGTATTGTTTTCAACAGCTTAAAATAAATTTGTTTGTATTTTCATCACTCGTGAAGTACTGGACTTTTGTTTGGAGTGTCTACAGACTCGGGAGCATTTGTTGGGTGTTTTATATCTCGATAAAGTGTGTTTTCGACAAACAGAAGGAGACCCATATATATATATATATATATATATATATATATATATATATATATATATATATATATATATATATATATATTGTGTGTATGTGTTTTCATCATTTACCCAAAGTGGTTCTTTAATACAGTATTTTTTTTATCAGTTTTGATTTGAGTTTTAGTGGAGTTTCTGAGAAATTTATAGTAAAAATGGGCAGCAATAGCTTTAACTTGCTTCCATTTTTTTCAAGATGTATCTCTCTCTTTCATAAGCAAGTTAGTACTTTCTGAAAGCCAGGGTGCTGGATTTGATTTAGTTCTTTTTTTTTTTATTGGGGCTGGTCCATTTAGTATGTTAAGGAAAATTGAGTTCAACAGAGCTAT
The DNA here is from genome assembly GCF_019279795.1 of Protopterus annectens. Taxonomy (NCBI): domain Eukaryota; kingdom Metazoa; phylum Chordata; order Ceratodontiformes; family Protopteridae; genus Protopterus; species Protopterus annectens. Next base: position 1,670,498,823 of record NC_056731.1, on the reverse strand, counting down.
AACTTCATCAAGTGGAAGGTTTTGAAGAGCCCGCCAGTTGACCAGTTTTAGTCTTGTGATGAACTGGTCTTTATTAAAGGAGGAGAAGTTTTGAGCAAGGTTGTACCAATGCTGATTTTGTTTATGTTTGTGACACCTTGTAAAGATAAGTAGGCGATCACCTAAGATATCAGATAAGGCACCTGTTGAGAAGATTTTGTTTGGAATATTAGAGAAAATACAATCTAAGGTAGATGCTCTACCACAGTTTTTGTAGTACCTTGTAAGTGTTGAAATAAGCTAGGTAAACTATACAGATTAATGATATTAGAAAGACTGTTAATGTCAGCAGTTTTCCAATCAATAATGAGGTCTTGGTGTAAAATATGGCTCTAGGTGATTCGGTTATATTGACTAATGTCACCAAAAATGGTCTTGGGTAATCACCAGTGATAAGTGGGTTGAGGACCCGGCCTAGTCTGTCCCATGCCAGAGACCCTTACTAACACTGGGAGGGGTATATGTGCCTCTATTGGCCAATGTGTACCCACCATAAAGCCCAGCAACCCTGGGTCAATAAGCTACTGGCTAGCTGGTGTCTAGTTGTCCAGCCTGGGTTACTTGGGATAGCTATGTTGAACGAAAGCAGGACATAAAACCAACCAACCTGCCAAACATGAATTGAGAATTGCTATGCTTAATGTAGGTTCACTGACAGGACGCAGCTTGGAAGTGGATGACATGATGATACAGAGGAGGCTGGACATCCTATGTATCCAAGAGATGAGATGGAAGGGCAGTGCAGCAAAGCCACTTGGCTTGGGATCCAGAGTCTACTACTCAGGTGGAGGGCAGGCTAGAAATGGTGTAAGAATTGTGGTGAGAGAGGCTTCAGAAGGCAGTAAGGGATATCATCAGAATTAATGACAGACTCATGGTAGACTCCAGTGTAAAGATAGGGCAGTATTCATAATCTCAGCCTGTACCCCACAGCAGGGTTGTGATAGTGAGGAAAAGAGTGCATTCAGACAGAAGTTGCAGGACCTACTAGGTAAAGCAGGACAACATTAATTGGTGATGGTAATGGGTGACTTGAATGCGCATATCGGGACAGACAGAACAGGATATGAGGACTACCTGGGTCCAGATGGGTGGGGCAACAGGAATAAAAAAGGAGAAGCCATTCTAGACTTCTGTCTGGCAAATGGCTTGATAGTAGCCAACACATGGTTCAGAAAGAGAGACAGTCACAAGATCACATACAAGAGAAGTCAACATGCAACTCAGGTAGACTGCCTCCTAGTAAGGAAAAGGCACTGGGGTAGAATCCATGATTGCAATGTCATCCCCAGTGAAACAGCTGGCCCACAGAATAAACCACTGGTTGCTACAGTCAGTTGCAAGCAGTGGTTAGAGAAGGTTCTAAAGTCAACAGAGACCAGGCTGAAGACCTGGAAGTTGACTGGAGAGAATGTGCAACAGTTCAAGGAATTACTCAGGGCTCTAGCACCCCAAGAAGAGGAGGAACTAGGTGGAGTTGAAGAAGCATGGCAGCATCTAGAAACAGCTAGGACTACAGAAACGATATGTGGCCAAGCTAGGTATGGAAATAAGGTACATAAGGCAAGCTGGTGGTGGAATGCAGAAGTCCATGAAGTCATCAAAAGAAAGAAGGAGTGCAGGAAGAAGTGGGAGATAGAAAAGACCGACCAGGGTAGGAAGGACTACTGGTTGGCTAACAAAGAACGTAAGAGAGAAGTTGCAATAGCAAAGAATAGGGCATTGGAAGCACTCTACCAACTTCAGGAAAGTGACTCAGTAAGGGGCACAAAGAAACTATATCAGGTTGCAAGGCAAAGACAAAAAGATAAAGAAGATAATCGGAGACACCCTTCATAAGAGATGCCAGCAACAACCTGCTCACCAGTCCAGAGGACATCAAAGGCAGATGGAAGTAGTATTTCCAGCAGCTTCTGAATGAAGAAAATCCCACAGAATCTGTACTGCCCCAGAAACGGCCTATGATAAGAGAAGAATAGGAGCCCACCCTTGAAGAAGTAAGAACAGCACTAAGGATGAAGAAGTCATTAAGCAGCAGGCTCAGATGAGGTCACAGCAGATATGATAAAGAGGGGAGAAATGGCTCCTGAGGGTACTAATAGCAGTGTGGAGAGAAAAGCGTATCCCAGATGACTGGAAAATAAGCATACTCATGCTAGTGTCCAAGAACAAAGGGGACATCCACAACTGTGGGCAGTACAAATGCATCAAATTCCTATCACATTGCATGAAAGTTCTGGAGTGGGTGATTGATAAATGGATATGCAGAGTAGTAGAATGTAAGATGGGAGATGAGCAGTTTGGCTTCAAATCAGGATGCAGCATAATTGACCCAATGTTTGCTTTGAGGCAGATACTTGCAAAAAAGCTAGAGATGAGGAGAGAGTCCAGCTGGGCATTCCTAGACTTGGAGAAAGCATATGACAAGGTCCCAAGAAAGCTGATCTGGGAAGTACTGTGGTGGTTTGAAGTCCCGGAAACATTGGTATATTTAGTGCAGCCGATGTACAAGGACCCAATGACTCATGTACAAACAGTGTTCAGCCTCACAGAGGGGTTCCCAGTGGGAGTGGGTATACATCAGGGTTCAGCTCTGAGCCCACTGGTGTTCATACTTCTGATGGACTACACTAGCAAACAGGCTGGAAGGGATGGATCAACAAAGCTGCTGTATGCAAACAATGTGGCAGAACAGGCAGATTCCAAGCTACAACTTCAGCAAAGAGAATGGGATGCAAATCTAAAAGCACATGTGATGAAACTAAGTTCAGATAATATGGTGGTAATGGCAGCAAACTGGGGAAATCAGAAGAAGCTGAGAACAGAGATAGAAGGGAAGATAGTGGAACAAGTAAACAACTTCAAGTATCTGGAAGGGGTAGTTGAGGAGAAGGGTAGTCTGAATGAAGAGGTCAAAGCTAGAATCAGAGGGGCTGCAGCTAACTGGCATAGAGTATCAGGTGTAGTCTATGACAAAAAATGCCAAAGAAGCTGAAAAGTAAGGTGTACAAGACAGTGGTGTGACCAGTACTATTGTATGGTAGAGAAACCTGGGCAGTAAAGGCAAAACAGTTGAAGAAGCTAGAGGTGATGGAAATGAAGTGCCTGAGAAAGGTGGTAGGATGCACACTGTGGGGCAGACGAAGAAATGAAGACATGAGTGTAGAAACCAAAGTAGCTCCAATTGCAGAAAAAGATCAAAGATAACAGATTACAGTGGTTTGGGCATATGTGTAGAAAAGCAGAAGACAATCTGGTGAGGAGGATCTGGGAAAGAAAGGAAGAAGGTAAGAGGAAGCGAGGACGTCCAGCAAAGAGGTGGATGGATAGTGTGAAAGTAGATCTGTGACAGTCAGGCATGAGTGTTGAAGAAAGCAAGAGTGTGGCACTGAATCGAGAAAGTTGACTTAAAATGATACCCCAACCCCATGTAGAAAAATGGGAAAAGGGAGGCTAATGATGATGATGATGAATGAGGTCTCCAAAAATGATTGTCTCAAGTGAGATATTTCTGAGAGAAAATTTCTTTAGCAGTAACTATGTTATTTCATGAGGGAAAGTAAACTCTTATAATGTAAAAGCTTTTGTGAACATTAATTTGCAAGGATGCTATAATTATTTCAGCACTGAAGAGTGGGGATGGAATTACATGAGACCTAGATAGGTTTACAGTATTCTTGTAGACAATGGCCACCCCACCACCTTTTTATGGATTTTGTCAAGCCTTAAGGTGTTTTTATCCCTGTGGTAAGATTTATTCATTTTTTTATTTCTTGTTTAAGCCCAGTTTCTGCAACTACTAGTATATCTGGGCAGTGGCAGGCTATCCAGGCATGCACATCAGTAGCGTTGTTTGGGTCTATATCAGAACAATGAAAGCACATATGTGCGACTACATAAAAGTTGACACATAATATGCGAACCCCCAAAATAGTGAATGCCAACATAATAAATTTTTTTCATAGTGAAAAAATTCACGTGGCCATTCGAAAAAAAAATGAAAAACCATTATCAGGTGGGGGACTTTGCCCCTCATACCCCACCCTTACTAAATATACCAACTCTGAGATTGCACTATAGCAAAGGAAAGGGCAACTCCATGTAGCTGGCCAACTACCTCCTTGCCCTGTGACATATTCATCTAATTGCTTAAATACAGTTCGATGAATATGTGTCGCTCTTTACGTGTTTGCTCAGAAGCAGCTTTGTGCATCTGATATAGACCCAGTTTGTTTGTTATACTTCTAAGGTCAACATTGTATAAGTAGAAACCATATGGCTTTAAGGAATGAGTATTTTGTGATGTAACAGACTTGTTATTTCATTGAGTGTTTACAGGACCTGGGTAAGATAGATATCACCACATGTTTTAAGTGAAAAGACAGTAGGGAGTATGTATAAAAGTGTTTGAATTTCAGCCTTGTTCTAGGGGAAAGCTTGTTGCCTATGTTGTTGCAGGTGTAATACTTTATTTTAAATAGGTGAAAAGTACCAGCAGTGAGAAGAGACTAGGGGCTATTAACAGTAGAGATGTATAGTATTTGGGAGAAGACTGGGGTAGGTATGGAGAAGACAGAAAGACAGATATACACACAAACACACACACATACACACACACACACACACACATATATATATATATATATATATATATATATATTGTGAAGATAGATAAAGGCTGCCAGTCTAGCCAGATAGAATTTTGTAGATAATTCTGTCATTTGTAGATATTAATGTAAGCCACAGGCTTGTTCTCTTAAATGGTAAACAAATGCTGTTAGATGTGGAACTGCAAAAAATGTAACAACAGTGCACTCTGCTGTAACAAAGCCAATAAGTCAAGCATGGTGAAATTGTTAAAGCAGAGTGCACTGTTGTTACATTTTTGCAGTTCCACATCTAACAGCAAAAATGTAAAAACAGTGCACTCTTCTGTAACAAAGCCGATAAGTCAAGCATGGTGAAATTGTTTGATCTTTAAAGTTGGCTCCAATATGTCTGGATGAAGGAATTCTGGTTATTGCCTTGAGACTAGAGTTAATGGCTAGAATTTGTATGTATAAATGTCCTTTATTGCTCTGGTTTCTGACCAAGTGTAAAGAATGTAAATGTAGTTTCTGTTAGAATGGGAACACCAGAGAGTTGTGAAAAATGATGTCATGTGAAGCAGCTCTGTGTTATTAATTTAAAGAGAATGAGTGTGAGAGCTCAGAGCATTTGTCTTGAGAACATCCAACATCACCAGCACTGTCTTGCTCTAAGTATGTAAGTAGGATTTCAAAACTGTGTTTTCTCTTAGATATAGCTAGGAAATAGGAACAGTAGACTAGTTTTGTTTTCCTGTGATGTCAGAACTTTTCTACAGTATTATTTTAAGTATTTCTCAGTGATCTCTGAACTCTTGACTAGCACTGTGTAGTAAGAAGTATTGTCTTGTGTTTTTATTATTTATTATTAAATATTTTAAACCTTTCAGCTGTGGCTGTTTGTGTAGAGATAATTTAAGTTCTAAGAGTACATTGCATGTATATAGTGACGCTGTACCAAGTCACTCCAAATAGGTCTTGACCGTTTGTTTACACCTACCATTTGGATAATAGTATTGTACAGTAATAACTGGACACTCTTCATAAGGGCCTTTGAGTAGCTGATAAATATTACTGGATGGTGGCAGCTGGTACTACCTTATAGTCTGGGTAAAAGGGGCACATCTGGAGAACATGTGCCAGCCTTCCCCAGGACTGTCTGTGTGATTGTATAAACTGTTATCTCAAAGTGTGTGTGTGTCAGCTACTTGGGCAGGAACATGAAGCACTGATTGTACAGAGAGAGTGCTGTAGGCTTTAGCTTGCCCACTAGGGTGAGATCTGGACCCTATAGTTGTGCCAGTGGGGAGTCTTATTGGGGACCTGGAGAGAAAGGGAGAAACCAGCCCCAGACTGACTGTGATCTCTGTGTGCTCTTAAGGGAACTTGTGCTTCACTGTGTGTGTATTTATTATACTTTCCGTATATGGTCGCCCCTCACTGGTGTTAGTGGTGAGAATTGAGGCTGTTTGATTGCTTGGCCAGTGCACGGGTATCACATATTAATTGTTTGGCAGTGGTGGGATATCCACACCACATATTGACTGGTTGGCAAATACTAATTGGCTTTTAGTGGTGTGGGTAGAGTGAATTCCTGTAGCTTGTGTACAGTGATCACTAAAGGTGTTTTGTACTCTAAATCAGCAACACAGTGAATACTTCAGATCACAATTGTTTTATTTCTTTTGTTAGGTTAGTTAGTCAGGGAGAGCAATCAGCATGTCAGCTGAGGAGTATGGAAAGCTGACAAGGAGCCACCTGGCTGAGATGTGCCAGGCTAAGGGATTGGTGTATGGAAACCTGACTAAGGCAGACATGATTGCAGCTTTGGTCACAGCTGCATCAGAAAACAGCAACCAGGAGGACGATCAGACTGGCAGTGGAGATGTACCACACTCCGAGAATGGACAGCTCAACCTTTCTGCAGAGGACTTAAAATTCATCTGGAGCTAAAGAGACTTGAGTTGGGGGCCAGCCATGTGAAAATAGAAGCAGCTGAGAGACTGAGGCATCTAGAGACTGAGGACAATGAGAAACTGTGACGTTTGCAGGCTGAGGAAAAAGAGAGGCAGAGGCAGCATGAGAAGGAGATGCTGACTCTTCATCAGAGTCATGGAGGTAATGGGGAAGGGAGTAACTGGACCCCAGAAGCACAAAAGGTCAGTAAATTTCTTCCAAGGTTCAAAGAAGGGGATAATTTTGATAGTTTCAGTCATATGTTTGAGAGAGGGTATGTAAACAGTATGATGTTGACCAAATACTCTGGATACAGATCCTGACCCCCTTACTCCATGGTAAAGCTGTAACCATGTTGTCTAAACTTGCTGATTGTGAATATTTTGATTATACTGCTGTTAAAAATCACTTGTTAGAATGTTTTACGCTAACACCGGAAATGTGTAGGAAAAAGTTTAGTGAGCATAGATGCAAGGCAGATGAAAGCTTGTGTGAATATGTTGCTGAACTGGGCACTTATTTTCATAGGTGGGTAAGTGGGTGTCAGGTCACTACTTTTGAAGGGCTGGCAGACCTTTTGGTGAGGGAACAAGCCCTTAGTATTTTGCCTGAGGACATGAGGATCTGGTTAGCTAATAGTCAATGTGCTACTTCAGATGAGTTGGGGAAGAAGGAAGGCCTATACCTAGCAAGCAGGGCATCCCTGCATAGAAAAAGGGGTCCCAATACTGCACATGGGTCTAAAGGAACCCATGGTGGGCAGCACAGACTGCCCCAACAGAATCTGCCAGTAGCAGGAGAAGCCACTAGTCCAGGTACATGTCCAGGACCTAGGGTTAAATGTTTTGAATGCAACCAGTGAGGCCGTGTGGCATACAGATGTCCACAGAGGCAAGGTGGGGAACAAAAGGTGAGAGAGCCAGTAAGTGGGAAAGACAAAATGCCATTAGTAGGTTATCTTGAGACAACAATGGTACTGAACTACCATCCTGCAGATGTCCTGATAGGGAAGGATTTGGATGAAGCAGTACCATGTGATTCTGCAGTTACATGCAGTCAGGCTAGGAGACAAGCATGTGGGTTTGGTAGTCTGGTGGAGACCCAGGCAGACTGCATACTGGCAGCCAGAACTGGTGAGATGGTTACTTCAGGGAGGGAGCTACTCTGTAGCAGTGAAACTGAAGGTGAGCCACAGCTACTTGTGGGTATTGATGTTCCCTTGGACAGAGAGACTGCAAAGGTAGAGGTAAAAAGTAGTGCCCAAGCTGACAGTGAAGCACCACTGTCAGAGGATGCCAGACTTCCTGTGGAAGGGGAGATGGAAATGGTTACAAAGAGAGAGTTGAGACAGGCTCAGCTCTCAGATCCTACATTACAAGGCCTGAGGCAGGTAGGTAGTGAGGCACTTGATTCTCAAGGGAAGGGGGAATCTGTATACTAGGACAGAGGGTTACTGTATAGAGAATGGACCCCTGAGGGAGGGCTGGAAGGTGAGAGGGTACAGCAGTTTGTAGTGCCTAGAGCCTACCGTCTGGCCATAACCCATGATATTCCCTTTGTAGGTCATATGGGTATAAAATGTACAAAGAGACATATTATGCAGAACTTCTATTGGCCTGGAATTTCCAGAGATGTAACGGTCCTGCAGGACCTGTGAGCATTGCCAAAAGGTAGGCAAGGCAGGAGACAAGGTGAGAGCTCCTTTGATGCATTTGCCTGTGATTGACGAGCCATTTAAGAGGGTAGCTATGGATATTGTGGGGCATCTGAGTACCCCAAGTTCCACAGGGAAAGAGTATATCCTAGTGGTAGTGGAGTATGCTACATAATACCCTGAGTCAGAAAAGGTAGAAAATGCTTTGTTAGAGATTTTCAGCAGGGTAGGTTTCCCAAAAGAAATACTGACTGACAGAAGTGCCAATTTCATGTCAGACCTGCTGGTTTGTCTGTGAAAGTACTGCGGTGTGAAGCACATGAAGACCACCCCTACCATCCCCAGACTAATGGTCTTGTTGAGAGGTTAAACTCTACAATCAAGTCCATGCTACGGGCATTTGCAGACCAGTTTAAGAGGAAGTGGGGCAAATATTTGCCCCATCTGTTGTTTGCTTACAGAGAGGTTCCCCATGAATCCATTGGTTTTTCACCCTTTGAGTTGCTGTATGGTCATAGGTTGAGGGGACCTCTAGATCTAATTCAAGTGGTGAGTGTGAATCTCACAAGGAGACTGTTGTGGAACATGTTCTAAACCTCAGGACAAGACTCAGGGAACTCATGGGCTTGGCCCAAGAGAACCTGGCAGAAGCCCAATAACTGAAAAATGTATGGTATGACAGGAATTCTCAAGCTAGAGAGTACACTGCAGGTAATGGTTCTCATTCCTGTCAGACACAACAAGCTGCAAGCAGCTTGGGAGGGACCCTGCAAGGTGGTAAGAAAGGTAAGTGATCTTAACTTCATGGTGGAATTGCTAGGCAGGAGGCAGGGGCACAAATTGTACCATGTTATTATGATGAAACCTTACCATGATAGGGAGACCCTTGTGCTGAGCATTTGCAGTGGGTTGCAGGAGGAGTCTGAGGGAGATCTGGTGACTGATCACCTCAGTGTGGCTCAGACTGACACCTCAGTGGAAGAGGTAGCAATATCTCAGCAGCTATCTCCTACCCAAGTTCAAGCAATCCAAGCAGTGTTACAAGAGTTTGGGGACATGTTCACTGGGAAACCAGGGTGCACCCACCTGGCGCAGCACTAGGTGGATAGAGGACCCCAAAGGCCTGTTAGGCAGACCCCTTATAGGGTGCCTGGGGAAGTCAAACAGACTCTGAGGGAGGATATATAGGAGATGTTGGAACTAGGGGTGATTCAAGAGTCCAACAGTCTCTGGGCCTCCCCAGTGGTGCTGGTGCCAAAAAAGGATGGCAGCACCAGGTCCTGTGTGGACTACAGGAAATTAAATAGTCACACAAAGTCACACAATGCCTGGGACAGACGAGGCCCTAGAGCAGCTGGGTGGGGCTAAGTATCTTACAACCATTGATCTTACCAAGGGTCACTGGCAGGTTCCCTTGACTCCCAGTGCTAGAGAGAGGTCAGCCTTTGTGACTCCTTTCAGCTTGTATGAGTTCACAAAGATGCCCTTTGGGATGAAAAATGCCCCAGTGACTTTCCAGAGGCTGGTAGATCATATCATAGCAGGAGCAGGATGGGTTGCCCTTGCTTACATAGATGATATTGCCACCTGCAGCCATTCCTGGCAAGAGCACCTTCAGCATGTCAGGGAGGTTCTGGGCAGACTACAGAGGGCAGGGTTGACCATTAAGCCCAGCAAATGTCAGATGAGTATGGCAGAGGTCCCCTACCTGGGACATAGAGTGGGGAGTGTTAAGAGCAGGCCAGAACCTGCCAAAGTAGAAGCCATTCAGGCATGGCCTGCACTTGTTACCAAAAGCAGGTGAGGGCATCCCTAGGGACAGCAGGGTACTACAGAAAGTTTGTTCCCAGTTATAGTACCATAGCTGCTCCCCTCACAGACCTGACAAGGAAGAACAGGCCAGATAAGGTAGTGTGGACCGCAGCATGTGAGCAGGTATTCCGGAAGCTTAAAGAAGCTTTGGGAGGACCCCCTGTGTTAGCCAGTCCAGATTACAGCAAAGAATGTGTTGTGCAGGTGGATGCATCAAGCCATGGGGTGGGGGCTGTACTTAGCCAGATTTTTTCAGAGGGAGAAGAGCACCCAGTGGTTTATCTCAGTCATAGGCACCAACCCAGGAAGGAATGCTATGCAGCTGTAGGAAAAGGAATGTCTAGCCATAATGTGGGCACTGCAGAAACTTCAGCCTTATCTGAAGAAAATTCACTGTAGTGACAGATTACAACTCCCTAACTTGTTTAAACAAATGCCAGCAAAATTCCAAGTTGCTAAGATAGAGCCTAGGGTTGCAAGCATATGATATGTCAGTACAGCACTGCAGTGGAATTAGCAATGCCAATGCAGATGGGTTCTCAAGACAGGGAATGGGGTAATGTATACTGAGGTAGACCTAACCCTCTCAAGAAACATTTCTCAAGGTCCATTTGAAAAACTATCTTGAGTTCTTCAGGGGGGGGAGAGATGTGTGAAGATAGGTAAAGGCTGCCAGCCTAGCCAGATAGAACTTTGTAAATAATTCTGTCATTTGTAGATATTAATGTAAGTCACAGGTTTGTTCTCTTAAATGGTAAACAAATGCTGCAGAACTGCAAAAATGTAACAACAGTGCACTCTGTTGTAACAAAGCTGATAATCAAGCATGGTGAAATTATTTGATCTTTAAAGTCAGCTCAGAAATGGCTGGATGAAGGAATTCTGGCTATTGTCTTGAGACCAGAATTGCTGGCTAGAATTTGCATGTATAAATGTACTTTGTTGCTCTGGTTTCTGAACAGGTGTAAAGAGTGCAAATGTAGTTTCTGTTAGCCTGAGAGCACCAGAGAAGTGTGAAGAATGATGTCATGTGAAGCAGCTCTGTGATATCAATTTAAAGAGAGAGAATGAAAGAGCTCAGAGCATTTGTCTTGAGAACATCCAACATCACCAGCACTGTCTTGTTCTATGTATGTATGTAGGATTTCAGAACTGTGTTTTCTCTTAGACACAGCTAGGAAATAGGAAGATTAGACCAGTTTGTTTTTCTGTGATATCAGTACTTTTCTTTTTTAAGTATTTATCTGTGATCTCTGAACTCTTGACTAGCACTATATAGTAAGAAGTATTGTCTTGTGTTTTTATTATTTATTATTAAAATATTTTAAACCTTTCAACTGTGGCTGTTTTATGTACAGATAATTTAAGCTCTAAGAGTACATTGCATGTATATAGTGATGCTGTACCAAGTCACTCCCAATAAGTCTTGACTGTTTGGTTAAACTTACCATTTTGATAATAATATTGCACATTAGTAACTGGACACCCTTTATAAGGGCCTTTGAGTTGCTAATAAATATTAGTGGGTGGTGGCAGCTGGTACTACCTTATAGTCTGGGTAAAAGGAGCACAGCTGGAGAACCTGTGCCAGCCTTTCCCAGGAGTATCTGTGTGGTTGTATAAACTATTATCTCAAAGTGTATGTGTGTCAGTTAGTTGGGCAGGGACACGGAGCACTGGTTGGACAGAGAGGGTGCTGGAGGTTTTAGCTTACCCACTAGGCTGAGATCTGGCCCCTATAGCTGTGCCAGTGGGGAGTCTTATTAGGGACCTGGTGAGAAAGGGAGAAACCAGCCCCAGACTGACTGTGATCTCTGTGTGCTTTTAAGGGAAATTGTACTTTACTGTGTGTATATTTATTATACTTTCCCTATATGGACGCCCCTCACTGGTGTTAGTGGTGAGGATTGAGGATCCTTGATTGCTGGGCATCACACACACACACACACACACACACACACACACACGTATATATATATATATATATATATATATTTTTTTTTTTACAGGAAGCCGCATTCACATTGTAAATGAAAACTTATATTTTTGCATATTTTTCTATAATACTGTTTTTTTGTGCTCTCTAATTCTTTTAACATGCAAATGATGCTACAATGTGTGGCCTTAAAATCAATCCTTGATTTGACGTGTAAAAAAGAATGACAGTAAATGAGATCACGGTTGCTGGATTTCCTTGAGTGCTCCACAGACTGGAAATTACCTCATTGTCTCAGTTGTCTGAAGCTATCATTTAATAGTCTTACTTTTCTGTGTTATAGTTAGGTAACAGATTAGGAAAACTGACTAGTGATATATTTTCAGACCATTGCGTGACATCAGGCAATACAGAAATACATTTTGCTTGCTTGTTTGCTTGCTTGTCCATTTTCATATGTGCATTTTAAGGTAGTTGCATAGGATTACAATTGCCACAAATGCATCTTAATGAACTTTCTTTTAATAATGTTATAAGAGCTTTATGTGCTCAGTCAAAATAAATGCCATGTCTTTAAAGAATGCAGAAGCTGATTAAAGTCATAGTGATACTTGTTTAAAGTCTTAATTATAAAGTAGCCCCCCTCAAAACAAAATGTGTTGTGAGTGTGCATTGCAGAGTCAAGACCTAGGGATAAGCTCTGAAATTCTGAAATCTGAAGACTTCACTTCTGCAATGGGCAAAATAAATCAGATTTCCCACCCTTTCTTTTTACCCTTCCCATTTAAATTGAACCACTTTTTTTTTTTTTTGAAATACCAGAAGTATCAGTCATGAGTAAGTATGTGATTGCATTACAAAAGAATTCAGATCAGAAAATCAACTTTAAGGCATGAATTTAACCCATGAGAGTTTTATCTATTTTATGCATATCTTCTGGGTGAATATTCCCTTCCCCTAAGGGCTTAAAGTTTAGCTCCCTCACATTCAGGGATGATGTGTGGAATTTAAAACCAAGACATCTGGAGGAAGACTGACATGAAGGGAAGATGCACAGCGAGTGATACTGCTAGAGCTCTCAGTCTCTTCTATTTATGAAAATAACTGAGCCTGACAGGTTGGGAAACCTCATATTAAGCCTACTGCTATAAGAGGTTGATGTCACTATGAGGATCTCACCTGCAAAGTAAATAATCATCAGGAAACACCATAACCTGAGCTGTATCAGACCCATGTTGATGTGTTGAAGTATATGAATGTGAAAGGATAATAGTGTCAAGTTTGCAGTTGTTTACAAAGTGTTGTGATATATAGATTGTTGTCACTGATTTGGACTTTAAAGAAGAGAGTGGTAAAAATAAGAGGAATAAGTATCGAACCTGGGGAACTCCACTGGTTGAGCCATCAGAATAAGTTTTTTTGTCAAAGTATCCGTCCCATTTTTTGCAATTATCATGGAAACCCTGATGTCTTATACAAAATATGTCTTAGGTTTGTACAGAGAATAATGCCTGTCCCTCTTAAACTGTGTTCCATGTGTCATGCCTTTATGTCATCATTTCTACATTTGCAGTTTCCATTCATTTTTTTTCCTCATCTAAAGCTGTTATTTTAACAGGATCAGGTGATTTACCCTTGCCTGTTTAATATGAAACTATAATATTTACTCATGCTTTTATTAAACTTGCATGTGCTTCTGTTTAATTTAGTATATTTCTTGTAGTCTTTGTAGTGCCTGTTTTAGTGTGGGCGGCCACGGTGGTGCAGCAGTTAGCATTGCCACCTCACAGCAAGAGGTTCTCTGGTTTGATTCTCGGCTGGGGTGCCTTCTGTGCAGAGTCTGCATGTCCTCACTGTGGTCACGTGGGTTTCCTCCAGGTGCTCTGGTTTCCTCCCAAAGACATGCAGTAGGTAGACTGGACACTCCAAATTGGCCCTAGGTGTGAGTGTGTGTGCCTTCTGTGGAAGGTTGGGCACCAGGCTGGCAACTCAACACTGTAAAACTCCACTGCCAATCATGAGCAGACAGATGATCCGCTGTGGTGACCCCTAACCAGGAAAAGTCAAAAGAAGAAGAAGAGTGCCTGTTTTAGTTTATATCATGCTTCTTTGAGTTCTTATCTGTACTCATCATTGCAGCTAATTATAAGTTATACCTCATTTTGCTTTCTGTTTAACATGCTTAAATATCTCTAAAACCTCTAATCTAGAAATCACAACAAGTACCAGTCTGCTGCATCTTATGTGGTGAAAATGAGGTAAGATGTCTGTAAATGCAGGTATCAAATTGGTGTGAGTCTGATCTTAAATACAGCTAAAACACCCTCACTCTACTTATTTCACTGATTATGTCAGCTACTATAGCAATCAAATGGCTTTCTGTTTGCACCACTCTAATAGCTACCTTAATGTCTAGAAAAAAAAGAGCAATAGGTCTGCTGCTTACATCTAGAGCAGTGGCAAAGTTGCTGAATATGCCCCCCATCATTTCTACTTTGACTATATACAGAGCCAGATCCAGCGCTAGGCAACCTAGACAGTCATCTAGGGCTGCTGGCTGGAAGGGAGCTCACTGTTGAGGGAACTGCCACAACATTTATTTTTTGATAAAAAAATAAATAAATTACATTTCATCTTTAAGGGTGTTTATTCTGCATGCATCGATGCACACACACCTCCTGCTGTTGGGTGTGTGAGTGTGTATGTGCATGTGATGCCCTAGTTAGGGATGGCAGGTTAGTTAATTTGCTCAGGCTCCAATGCTGTGCCTTTGTAACAAGAGACAAAAGCCTGAATCCTATACACCAACTATCAGAATACTGAAAATGCATTTTCAAGGAACTGAGATTCAGTGCATGTTCAAGGAATTGTGAGTTTCAGTGCATTTTCACAGAATTATGAGCTTCAGTGAATTTTCAAGTAAATTGTGAGCTTCAAAGATAGAGAAGTTTATTGCTGGTCAGGCAAAGCATGTTTTCATTGGGGTCTATATTGGATACTGGAACGTTTAAAAGTTCGAGTAATTTATGGTTGACACCATATGATCGAACTTTTAAAAGTTCGAACATCCAAAAAAAAAAAACTACACAAAAAACCTACCTGAACATTTTAAGCAGGGGGCAAACCCCCCTACACCCCCCACATTGGGAGCTGCGCCCCCTTCCCACACCCCCGCTCTTTAAATATACCAACTCCGAGATCACACTACAGTGCAGAAAAGGAAAATCTTCCCATTACATGCTGTACGGAGACCTCCGTTAAAATGTTCAAACTTTCAAAAATTTGATTATATGGTGTCGACCATATGACACTCAAACTTTTGAAAGTCTGAGCTTCCAATATAGACCCTTTACTATGTGCAACTGATTTGTTTAGCAAATGGTGATCACTGTTTGTGCTATTGAATTTGAATGCAGTATTAGTAGCACAACAAAGAACATACCTACTCTTGATGCACAAGGCAGTGGGTTCTACTCCCACACCATGTAAATGTATTGCTAATGCTTTAAGGGGAGTAGGGGTGCTGCAGTCCTGAGTATATCCTCCTTTGGATGAGATACCTAGTAACTATAAACCTGTTATTGGTTTGCCATCCATTCACTATTGCAATATTACCAGCTTAGCATTTTTTAATGTAACCTAGGCAATTTATTCTCTGAGGGCAGCAAGCACTGAATTTATAGATGAAACACTGAAATACGAAGTTGTTTGCCAGTAGAAGCCTGTTCATTAATTACAGCTCTCTTTAATGTGTAATTATTCAGATGACTTTTACTTATGTAGAGATTGTGTGTACTGACTGATACTGAGTGGTTAAAATGTTCTGAAATGGGCAGGTTTGTCATTATTGGTGCATCCATTTTGTTTTCTTGCTTACTGGAAAAATATTCAGAACTACAAATTTAAAACACACTCTAACATTTGGTGCTGTATTATACAAGGAGTATAATTTAATACAATCAGGAAGGTGAATTAATGAACATATGCATGTCTGTAAGATCCTAAAAGTATGTGCAACGGGCCTATGGTTTGAAAAAAGCCCAAAGGTAAAATTTATCCACCACCGCCCAGAAGCATTTTCTTTGAATGTGGGTTTCAATGCTGTTTCAATGAATGTAAGCTTCAAGGATAGAGAAGTTTATTGTTCATGCTAAGTCTGTTTTCATTGTGAGACTGTATTGTTTATTTTCGCAAATGTTTATCAGTGTTTGTGCTATAACATTTGAAATACAAGTTGTAAATCCAAATTTCTGTAATCATTATGGAAGTGAAAAAGAAAACAGTATGGACACTGACAGGTTTGAACAATGCTTATGGTAACTTGGAAGAAATAGCATTGGAATAGGACAATGGAATAGCTGCGGGAGGGCTGGGTGGGGCTGCTGCTCGGGGGTACTGCTGTCTGTGTATGGGGGCCCCAATCCATTACCTTACCTAGGGCCCCATTTGGCCATGATATATATATATATATATATATATATATATATATATATATAGAGAGAGAGAGAGAGAGAGATATATATATATATATATATATATATATACACACACACACACACACACACACACACACATATATATATATATATATATATATATACACACACACACACACACACACACACACACACACACACACATATCTATATCTATATATATATATATATATATATATATATATATATAGATATAGATTAAGAGAGAGAGAGAGATCTGTATACATTTCTTTTTTTATTTATTTATTCTTTGTTGACTGGGCTAGTTGCCTTCAGGACAGACTCAACATGATAGTTGTACTACTAGGGGAAATTTGGCCAGGGCATCGGGAAATCTCCACTATTCTTTTGGATAGTAGCCATGGGCTTTTATACATCCACCTAAACTACCCCCAATCCATTACCTTGCCTACAGCACTATTGGGCTATGATCCAGATCTGGTTATAAATATATATATATATATATATATATATATATATATAGAGAGAGAGAGAGAGAGAGAGATATCTGTATACATTTTTTTTATTTATCCTTTGTTGACTGGGTTAGTCCTACTAGGCTAGTTGCCTTCAGGAGACGCTCAAGGTGATATTTATACTACTAGGGAAAATTTGGCCAGGGCATCAGGAAATGCCCCCGTACTCTTTTGGATAGGTGCCATGGGCTCTTTTACATCCACCTGAACTACCACCAACTCAGGCAGATTAGGCCTCTATTTAACATCTTATCCAAAGGATGACATACTCATGAGTGCAGCAACCACCTTATGCTACACTGCAGAGTTTGTAATCCATCTGCCTGGTATAGGAATAGAACCATAATTTGTGCACCAAAGGTGAGTGTGCTATCAGTTGTGCCAATATATTGTGTATATCACAGTAACACTCAAGTAAATGAATAAATAATATTTTATTCTATGATATCCTTACTGAATTGATACTGGTTACTTTTATCTCTAACTTTTGGACTGTCTATTTACACTGGATACTTCTTTATTTTTGTCATTTTGCCTGTACCCTGTCTAATTGCAGATGAAATGCTACAAAACTGAAGAAGTGTCTAGTATTAGTCAGGTTACTGCAAGCTCCTGGAGAACATATATTTTACACTTTCAACATGATTAACTAGACTTATCCACATCTTACACTTTTAAAATTATTGAAATACTTAAAAATGTTACTACAGCTACTCTTTCAGATGGTTCACATAACTTATAAAAGCACATAATCAGTTATATCAAATTAGTCACACCCATCTTGATAGGACTGTTAATATGCAGTATGCTATCCTTATTTCTTAATTATACCATTATTATAAAACAAGTTGGAGGGCACTACTTCAGTGGAGCCTCTGGCCCTTATAAGTGAAGCATTAATTTACTGAAATTCACATTCACAAGTATACCTCTTAAGTTCATCGAGCCATAGATTTATAGGTGTATGCTAGGCTAACGATCACAAAGGCATACTTAAGTCTGGCCATGTTTCCCAAATGTATCCAGCAAGTTTTGGTGTCCTGGAGGTTGTTATAAGGGGCATATTGTAAGGGGTATATGTAAGCTAGGACATACTTGGTCAGCACTTACTAGTTGCTTCTGTCCATTAGAGACATATATGCCAGAACAGGGGTGGATTTCCAATTTCCCATTCACTCCCCAGGTCATGCTTAAATGGGTTAAGGACAAGCTCTGCTTCACATGAATGAGAAGCGTTTTCTAAGGAAGGCATGTTCTCTAAGACACAGGTAGCTCTGGTGCTGTTTGTTAGGCAGATATCAAAAAGATCCACAGGAGTGAGATCCAAGGATGCCTTTTATGTATGGTCTGCAGGAGATAGAGATTGGGATAGAGCTTTGAGATGATCCATATAGGACAGTTTTTTTTAGCCCTGTATTCTTTTTGTAGGAGTTTCTATGAATGTTCCAGCTGTTACATGTGCCTGGTTAGGGACATACTTAAGTGAGCATTGTACTCAATGGTGGGTTTGATGATGGCCAAATACAGTGGAACAATGAATTCCCTGCACCTAGATACAATACTTTGCTTATAAGTTGAGCAATGTAAAATGATTTCCTTACCACAATAAACACATATTTGCCAAATGTCAGGTTTCTGTCTACATACTTCTCCAAATCACCACCTACTGCTTCTACTCTTAGAGGTATGTCATCAATGCAGTAGTTTCCTGGGGTAGCGAACTTCCCGAAGGGTACTATTATATATTTCTTGGCACTAAGTTTTAAAACATGGCTCTGGCACCAGTTATTTGTCTATCTTGGCCCTTCTTATAGGATATTAGTGTCATAATTGGATTATATGACTGCTCCTAGTTTGCAATCATCTGCAGACTTTTTCGGTGTACCTCCAGGAATGCTTCTCATTTTGATCTTAAAAAGCCCATGTTCCCTGTAGTTCTATATTGAAAGGGTCAGTCATACATTCAATAGAAAGAGTATTTTAACTGATATCCATGTTAAATTATATTGAATCATATTATTTCTTCAAAAGTGATTTTAATTAGTATGTATAAAGTAACATATTTTATCCATCCTAAGAACACATATGCACTTGTCTGTTTAATAAGTACACATACACACAGTCACACATACACACGTGTTTGTGTATATACATAAACACACACACAGACACAGACACACACACACACACACACACACACACACACACACACACACACACACACACACACACACACACACACACACACAGACACACACACACACATATTTATGTATATATAAGTATATACAGACACATGTTTCTGAATAGATAACTATGGAGCTTTTCTCCCCAGGCCTCAACTGAAAATGTGTTTCTGACCCAGTGGACTTTCCCGGTCAACAAATGTTAATAAATAAATAAATAAATAAATAAATAAAGTAGCTTATGTGTCTGTATGTAAAACTATGTAAAACATATCTATGTATATAACTATGTAAATACAAATCAGTGTCTGCACATATAACATTATAAACACATGCACGTGTGTGTATGAGTGTGTGTGTGCACATGTGTATGCATACAGATATATTATAGGATTCAGTGTATTTGATCATATGTTTCTTACATCAAACTGCTGGTTCATTGCAGGATGTTGGCATTTGTTTTGCAGGATAGCTACAAAGTGAGTAGTGGGATTTTGCCCTTTCCCTGCTGTTTGCAATCTGAGAGTTGATATTTATAATGAGCTGAGGGGTGTGGGGGGCCCAGGTGGGGCTTGCCTCCCTACAAAAAATGCTGTTAATTTTTTTCATTTAATTGAGTCTTGACCATTTGTGGTCGATGTAGTGTATGGAAATTTAGTAAGTCAGAGATGTAGTGAAATATAACCATATTTTATATATTATACACACATAGGTTCACACACACACACACACACACACACACACACACACACACACGCACACACGCACACACGCACACACACACACACACACACACACACACACACACGCACACACACGCACACAGACACACACACGCACACACACACACGCACACACACACACACGCACACACACGCACACAGACACACACACACACACACACACATGCACACACATGCACACACACACACACACACACACACACACACACACACACACACACAGACACACACACACACACACCTGTCAAAACCCTAATACAGAAATCCTGGACAAAGCCAAAAAAAAAAGTGAAAACGAAGGGCACAGAAATGAGCCTAGGTAAATGTATGATCTGAAGTGAAGTGAGCAGGCCTAGCCCATTCCACCCAGAACTGCACAGATGCATCTTGATCTGATTAGGTTGTCATCTGTTGACACCATGCATCTGTACATATCAGTAAGGACAGGCAATAGCAGGCTAATCAATGCAGCACTGACATAAGGACAGAGTTATTTAAAAATAATTAGAAATAAAACCATTTCATTTTGAATCACTAGTGAAACCTACCCGAGTAATCACTGCAGGAGGTTGCTGCATTCACCATGCCTTTATGTGGCTACTGGCAGATCAACCATATATTTTTGTAACTTTCAGTTAAAGCTGCACAATCATGGAATTCAGAGAACATGATTTGTGCATCTGTAGCTGCACATATGAGGGGGATATTTTTAATTGTACAAGAGAGTGCTCAGTAGGTGTGCAAGTATTAGAGGGAAGCTTTCATTTTAAACCTTGTGCTTTGGACATTAAAGGTGCCATTATAGTTGAAGTTTATTATAATGCTGTGTTGCTAAGCACTTTACAAAACTGCAACTTACACGATGTAATACAATTCAAATACAACCAAAATAACTGCAAAGTATGTAATACATCTGTTAAGGTCTTACTAGACAGCAAAGCACTGTTGTAAAACACGGTAATTGTTACACCAAGTGAGCAACATTAGAAAACTAAGTAACTCAGTAACAACATAAACATATACAAATTGCAAAGAGCTGCAAGCTACAACATTGGCAAGTTCTCAAACAGCATCCCAAATTGTTGCCTATGGCCAGTAGGGAAAAATTAAGTAGAGCTGAAATACTTAAATCAGGTAAAGAATAAAATATTGCAGCAAGCATACATGATAGATGGCAAGATTGTCATTGAACACCCCACTCCACACAATAATCAGACAAATCAAAATAATCTTCCCCTGGCCTTACAGTGTTTCACTCAGATTCAACTTAAGGAATCAATGTCATCAAAAATGTTAAATATACAATGCCCATGTGTGGGGGAGCGGTGAAGTAATATAAATAATGTCTATTTGTTATACATTTTATAAGATGGAACAAAATCAATGTCTGTAACACAAGTAAAAATGCTAAAATGGAGTAGGCCAGCAAGCAAATGCACTGACAAATCTCTCTTAAACACTCCACAGCACTTAAGCAAATGGAAGCCATCTTCCTCCAGTCCATAGACATTTCAGTCCCTTTCAACCCAGCCTCCATACAGTGCAGAACTAGATACCATTTTTCTTCCGTCATTAATCAAGTCATCTTGGGTTTGATCCTTGGCTGGGGTGCCTTCTGTGTGTAGTCTGCCTGCATGTCCTCCCTGTTTTCACATGGGTTTCCTCTGGCTGCTCCATTTTCTTCCCACATTCCAAAGACATGCATTAGGTGAACTGGACACTCTAAATTGGCCATAGGTGTGAGTGTGCATATGAGTGTGTGGTGTAGAAGAAGCACAGCTGCAGGCCTAGCTAGATGGCAGTGTAAACATTGACTCTAGATGATTTTCACTGTTGATGTGACACCCCGATCCCATGTGCAAAAATGGGAAAAAGGGTTGTATATGGATGGATGGATGGATAGATAGATGGATGGATTAAAACTCCTTTAACTCAATGGGCTTAGCAGTAAAAATACCAGCAACTAAAACAAGCAAATATATTCTATTACTCTTTATATAAGCAAATTTCCAAATTAAACCAGAAGAAATGTAGTGTAGCATGCTCTGTGGTCTGGCAGCCAATCTCTGGCATTGTTGATAGCAAAACAACAAACTGAAGCTATAGGCTCAAATGAGTTAATATTTTCAGTGTTGAAGACTTCAAGTATTATAACCTGCAATTTTTAGTTTACCTATTTTAGATAGTATCACTAAATTATGAGTTATACTCCATCAGTTTCATTGAATGTAACTCAAAACAGCAATAAAAAAGAGATTTTTTTGCAGTGGGCAAAGCCCCCCTGCACTCTTTATGTGAGGGATTTGTCTTCCACACCTCCTTACTTATGTATATTAATGCCATAATTGTGCAACAGTGAGGAAAAGTGAAAAACCTGACTGCAATGCACTGCCTGCTCATACAATTAAACTTCATATACTTTCAACTACCAGGATCAATCAACCCTGGTGAAAAAACATTATGTTTAAGTACACTTTGCAGAAAACATCAGAAACATAATTTTCTATTTATGCTTAGAAAAATGAGTTGTGAAATACCACAAACTATTTTTAATGAATATGTCTGTTTTCCATACATACCCATCATCTGTTTTCCACATGTACTTATACATCTGTTTTCCACACATACCTGTACATCTGTTTTCCACACATACCCGTACATCTGTATTCCACATATACCAGTATGTCTGTTTTCCACATGTACGCATACATCTGTTTTCCACACATACCAGTACATCTGTTTTCCACACATACCCATACATCTGTATTCCACATATACCAGTATGTCTGTTTTCCACATGTACGCATACATGTTTTCCACACATACCTATACATCTGTTTTCCACACATACCCGTACATCTGTATTCCACATATACCAGTATGTCTGTTTTCCACATGTACGCATACATCTGTTTTAAACACATACCTGTACATCTGTTTTCCACACATACTTGTACATCTGTTTTCCACACATACCCGTACTCCTGTTTTCCATACATACCCATACATCTGTTTTCTACACGTACCCATATGTCTGTTTTCCACATGTACCCATACATCTGTTTTCTACACATACTGATACACACATCTTCTCAATGACCAGCAAGACATTTATTCCTTTATTCTGAATCACTATTTCTTCACAAAAGATGGACTGCAATATTTACCATAAATTAGTGAATTGTCGTCTACATAAATATTTGTTTAATAAACAGGTCCCCATTTTCAGCTATGAATTTGTCACAAAACAAAAGTAGTAACTTAGGTACAGATGTACAGTAAAGTCATTAAAATGTAAAAGTACACTCAAACTGCGTGGACAATTCATAGCAAAAAGTTGCATTATAGCTCTGTAGTTACTAAAAAACAAAGTCAGCTCTGTTGGTGGAGCCTATAGTGAGCTAAAACCATAAGTACAACATAGGTAATCCAAGTATGGTTAGTTGTTCAGGTACCCATATGAGCTTGCATGGGAGAAGACAGCAATGATGAGTCTCATCCTGCTCTCATCATGTCAGAGGGTGTAGAGGTGTGTGCTTGAAGGTGTAGTCTCTGATGTGCAACAATGAATATAGGCTGGGGATTGCACTGAGATGCCTAGAAAGGGGATAGAACCAACTCATCATATTGCACAGAATCACAGTGATACATTGCAAAGACCCATTGCATCATGCCAACCCTGTGGGTGCCAGTGGATATGCACAGGGAAGTAGGACTTAAAAAAGAAAACCCCAATCCTCATTGCAGATAATAGTCCATCCCAATAAGCTGCAGTTTTCTCACTGAGGGAGAATGAACAGGTTGAGAGAACAGCCAAGTGAAGATGTACAATGGTCATATAAGGACAAGAGCAAACAATAAAATGAAATTAATAAACAGCAAACCTTATCTAATCAGAGAGCAATAGTTCACACTTGATGTGGGCTGTAGAACCTATTTGTATATCCTTACAGCTGCATATAAATGTTCAACACAGTGGTTGTTAAGATAACACTTGAACTAGTACTTGAATAGGGACTGACCTGTTGTTCACCAGGATTGCATTTCATAGTGCAGGTCTCCAACAATAGAATATTTTTTGTAAATTTTTTAGCTTGGTATGAGTGGAGTGAAGAGATTACTGTCTGATGATCAAGGTTGCCAGGTGAGTTTTATTTTTAGGTGAGAAATCTAGTGGTGGACAATAGTTAAGGTTAAGAATTTTGTAGCTCAATAAGGCGGAACATAATCTTGCCCTTTGTATGATTTGTAAAACCACTTCCTTAGTGAGGGAGGGCACCAGTGTTTGAATCAGGGTACGTTATTCAGTAATCTAACCACTTTAATCAGTAGAACTTAAAGAGTTTGTCACAGTTTAAGGAGAAACCTGCAATCATAAGTGGAAATGACAGTCTTAGCAGAAATATAACTTTTGTGATGATGTTTCTTGCTTTGAGCATTAACAAGTGAGCTAACCAATGGCTTATAGCTAGAAGACTAGTTAAACTAGTAGTTACATAAATGAGATCTGAGGACAATGTAAGTTGTAGGTCAAAACAGAAACCTATGTTTTTAAGCTGCTGCACAGAATGTAGTATATAGCCTAAACATGAGGTAAAAAACTAATCCTAGGTAACATGGGATAGTTATTTAACTGGACCAAACCACACAATTTCAGTTTTCTTCACATTTAGTATTAAATGTAGGGATACACACAAAGATTTGATTGCATTGAGTTGATTTTTCAAGTGCAGATCTAATACAAATAGATATAATTTCAAGGTCCAGATAAGACAAATTCAACATAATCCAAAGTCCAGATGACCATGTCATCAGCATAAAATATGTGTTGATATTCTATAATAACTGCTCTAACCTCCATTAGCTATTTCCTGTACTTCCCGTTCTCTTCTTCGTCTTCTGCATAACACTTCTTTCTTAATCTATTAGAATTATATATCCAAAAATATGATATCCTACCATGATTGTTTTAATTTGTCTTATGCAAGTATCTGAGACTGTTTATCACTACTATATCATGTGTGGTATGTAATGTGTGGTATTAATTAATCTGTCCTTTTCAATGTTCTGTGATTGTGTTATAGTTTATATTCTATCATTGTATGTTGGAGCTTTTCTCTCCGTGCCTCCACTGAAAAAAGACTTGTGTCCAGTCGGACTTTCCAGGTAACCGAATGTAAAATAAAAATAAATAAGTAAATAAAATAATGTTTGATTGTTAAGAATTGTAATTCCAAAAGTGTTAAGGAAACAGTAAACAGCAAGGAGCCCAGGGTGGGGCCCTGTGGGTGTGAATTCCTAAACTAACCTGCTGAAAATGGAATAGTCAGTTTCTGGTTTAACTCTGAACAATCATTGAATGAGATAGCTATGTATCCAATGAAAACATGAGAGTGAGAGCTAGTAATGTGTTCTTCTTTTATAGGAGGATCAGGTGCTGTAATGGATTAAAGACTTTGGTCAAGGTAACATAGACTATACTAGGCCATTTTCCCTTGGTGCATGACAGGCTACCATTAATCCTTAAAGAATCAAGGTAACATAGACTGTACTAGGCTGTTTTCCCTTGGTGCATGACAGGCTACCATTCATCCTTAAAGAAAATGGACAGCGTGCACAATAAGCACAGACAGCGTGCTCAGTAAGCAGGAGATGCACATGCACACTTTCACTGGAGGCAAACATCTCCCATACAAACAAGTTTGTCACAAACTACATCCACCACACATAGTTCCACAACACACATTGACTAACCTAAGCTTAGGCACTAGAAAGCAATCTTCTCAAGCCTCAAAGACCTCCTAAGACTATAAATGGCAATGCCTATCCTCAGCAATCTCTAAAGCACTCACCAAAAACAACGACAAACTCCACATATACAGCTACACACAGTGGAGCCCTAACAACAAAGACAATAAAGCAAGCCAGCAAAGTACTCAGGACTCTTGTCATAGGGGACTTCATTGTAGAACACACAGATGGACCACTCACCAGACTGAACAAGAGGAAGATAACGAGCCAGGTTATGTGCACACTCATGTCACTACATCACAGGTACCAGTTTGATTCTATCATAGTCCAAGCAGGCGGTAATGACCTGAGACATGCTTCACTGGACTGTATGAAAAGAGACATTGTTGATCTCTCTGAATATCTGCCTCAGGCAGGTATGTGTCTTGCACTGAGTGACATTTTACCTGCACTGAGGATGATACCATAATATGAACAAAAGATGAATAACTTCAATAATTGGCTTAATTTCTGGTGTCTTTCTAAAGGAATTCGATATTTTTCAGCATGGGTAGAATTTGGTTAGCAAACCATGTTACTTTGCAAAGTCTTGTCTGCACCTGTCTCACCCAGATTTCCAAATATTGGCTAAAACTTTATCCATCCACCATTACAGCTTTATTTCAGGCAATGGCAAATTGACAAACTAAGCAACATAGTAAATAAAACCTAAATAAACCTAAAGGTGTTACTGCTCAGTGCTAAGATCCTAAACAAGAACCTCCACATCCTACAAGCTGTCCTAACTCTGAAGAATATTATCATCTGTGCTGTTACTGGGACATGCTTTAAATCCACATAAAGTACTGTGACAGTGCAAGGCTGCAGTGCCTTCCACACATTTAGATAATCAGCTGTACAGATGGACAAAGGGTAGAGGAGTATCAGTCTTTATAATGAACAAGCATAACTTTACACTGGTTAAACAGGACATGCTCTGGACTTTGTTCATGTACAAAACACCATAAACAAAGTCCCATACCATATCTTAGCAAGCTGTAGGTCACCCTTTACATCCCTAGAATACCTTAGTTCAAGCTTTGACCTACTGGAGACACTCGCTATTAAACTAATTACCTATTTAAGGGAAAATTTAACAACTCCTCTATAGACTGGGAAACATACACTGCCTCATATTCATAGGCACAGTGATTCCTGGACTTTATTAACAAAAGTACCCTTGACCAGATAGTGTACACACCCACCAGAGGTTCTAACATACTGGACCTGGTGCTCATCAACATAGTGCATGTCCTCTCTACCGAGGTAAAGACCAAAATGTTGTCTCCTTCAGAATGAAAATCAACTCTGTAATCCCAGCAAACCCCATAACAGTTAGGAGCTATTTCAAAGTAAACTACATCCTATTAAGTGATAGTTTGTCAAAATGCAATGGCCCTACTACCCCTGAGTTCACAGCAACCTATATGGAATTCTTCAAAGAGTCTCTGTACAACCATGTAAATGGCTGTATAGAGGCTGCTGTAAGCCCAAAAACAAACTCTAAAAAACAAGTGGAATCCTAATAGGATATATAACAAAAGGAAAAAGGTTATGGCTAAACTCATGAAGAGCAATTCTCACAATGATAGAGGCTCTCTAAATAAACTAAACAGGAAACTAAGAGGACCAGTTATGTCCAAGAAGGCCAATTATGAGGTCAAGATAGGCGTATAGACTAAAGACAACCACAAGGCCTTCTACAGCTATATTTGAAACCTCAAAGGCAGAACACATCAGTGCAGAGTGACATAGTCAATTTGCTGGCAGACAAATTCAGCTCAAGCTTCTTCCCCCCTCCGCTTCCTCGCCATGAAGTAACTACTAGCATACCCCCCCAACTAATAACGGGGAGCATGTCCTGGTGGCACACACTAAGGCCAAAAACACAGCCTCAATGGGCCCCAACAATATCCTGGGATGCCTACTACATAACTTGAAACATGATCTATCACTTTTGTCACTTATATAGCATCAGAGCAGGCTTTGTGCCATAAGAATGGAGGAGTGAAACAGTTATCCCACTTCACAAGGGTGGCCCATCGACCAGTCCAAGAAACTAGAGACATTTTAGTGTGACTAGTCTAGTAGGGAAAGCCATGGAACAAATTATCATGAAAATTATCAACAAAGGCATAGGCAGCCTTCATACACTGTACCCAACCCAGTTTGGCTTTGTCAGTGAAGGTCATACCTACCAAACCTGGTTGACTTCTTTGATAAAGGCCAAATAGAGTGCCATTATGACTTTTTTGGGCCTGGATGCTATGCCCTTACTTATAAGTTGGGAGACACAGAATGATTTTCTCACTACCTTAGCCACATGTTGGTCAAAGGCCAGATTACTATCTAAAGATGTTGCCAGATCCCTGACTACTGGGTCAACTCTTAGGAGTGTCTTATTGATGGAGACATTAACCTGAGAGGCATTTTTCCTGAAAGGCACTAATGCATTTCTTGGCACTGAGTTTTAGTCCATGACTTTGGCACCAGTTATTTGTCTGTGTTAATCTCTCTTGTAAGATGTTTGTGTCATGGGCGGAATCTATGATAGCTCCCAATTTACAGTCATCTGCAAAGCTGGTCAGCCAGAGGCTGTTGACATTAGTCTTTACCTCTAAGAAGTATATGTCAAATAGCAGCGGTCCCAGCATGGAGCCCTGAGGTACCCCTCATGTGACAGTTTTTTTAGTGGAGGTAGTTTCACCAATCCTGACTTCCTGGGTGCTGTCTGTGAGCCAACTAACAATCTAGCAAGTTATGTAGTGGTTTATGTCTAGTCTGGTGAGTTTATCAACTATACCTGATTGGTGACCCTGGTGGTCGTTAGAGTAGTATATACCTATGAATCATGACAGTGATATACAGTATGTTATTTGAAAGTTAAGAAGCCAAAGGAGATAAGGAAAGATGTGAGTTGTAAAGGTACACTTATTTCCAGAATCTATGATAGCAGGGAAAGAAAAAGCATTCTTAGGGGTACTGTTTTGGATATCTTCCAGAGGTGAATGAAGGTGCCATGGGTACCTAATATGGATGTCTTGTTTTGTCATTTAAGCTAAAAGAAATCTATTTATATTAGGATAGTGTACCCATTAGTGGTTTCTAGAGAAACTGTTAGATGGAAAACTTGCAGAAATACCCTTAAATGGACAAATCATTTTAGCCATCTGGACATTTTTAAAGATATTTTATGTTTTCAAGACTTGAGATTTTGTTTTTAATACTTGCTGTATTATGTTAACTGTTAATCAACAAATATACTTTTCAGAATAAAATCTTAGAATACACCATGCCTAAATTTCACAAGAACATATACATTGCATAACATGATAAAGAGAGGCATATTTTCTGAATTTTATTGCTATATAATACTTTG
>NC_056731.1:1670457270-1670464770 GCF_019279795.1 Protopterus annectens | reverse complement strand
CAACCATTTAGTGAAGAAGGGAGAGGGTATTTATATTTTTTTTCATTGTTTGTGCATCTAAAACCATGTACCTTCTATATGCCTGCCACTGCAAATACCTGTATTATGGAGCTCTTGATTACTTTCCATTGTATTATATTTATATGCTACAGTCTCGTTTGTATTATATGGATATGCTACTGCAAAACTGTGCACAGTTCTTATTCTGATCATTTAAGTTGCATTTTTTTGTCTGTACTCTGTATTTGCATATTTGGCCCAGGTTGTAGCTGAAATGAGTTCTTGGACCAGCCTACTTACCTAGTTAACAAATGTAAAATAAATAAAACTGTTTTCAAAAGATCATGTAAAATACAAAAGATATTCCATATTCGTATTATAGTTTCATAGGTAAGTACTAGGCTAGCTTCCCTCGGGTGCTCAATTTTCATTAGATTTTGGCCTTATCCATCCCATGGGTGATGATCATATATTACCCCAATAAGAATAACTGGGATCATGCCATAGATAATTTGAGGGGACCCATGCATGGGATAATGCATTTAGGAGCTGTCTCTGTCCATTAGTAGTACAGAAGGCAGTCCTTGGTGAATTTTCTGTTTCCCATCCATTGATCCAAGTTGCACTTGAATATGGACAGAGATGAACTTTGTTTTATGCAGATGGGGAGTCTATTCCAGGCCAGCTGTATCCTCTGTGAGATATACCTGTCCCTCCAAACCATTCTGTTGATGTTGCAAAACAGGTTTAGATCCCTCAACTGAGTATTTCTTATGCCATTTCACTTACTAATGTGCAGTAAATCCATCAGTACTGAGATGGAGGATGCTTTGTATGGCAGACACAGGCCATCTCTTAGCAGTCTATAAGATAACAAATATAGTGACATGGCTTTGAGTCAGTCCATGTAAAACATATTGTTTGGCCTTGTGTTCTTCTAGTAAGGTATCTTTGTGAATGTCCTAATTATTGCTTCTGATTGGACAGATACATGTCAAACAGGGGATTATACCCAAAGATTGGCCTAATGAGGGTTGAGTAAAAGAGGGCAATGACATCCCTAGATCTCGACACAATCCCTTTGTTTACAAGCTGTACAATATAGGAGAACTTTCATATAACAATGGACACATTAGTTATTAATAAATCAAATATGGAGTGTAATACTGTCATACTGCAGGGTGATGGCAGGCTCGGGGATCAAACCCACCTCCATGGGTGGCACAGTTGACAGGGAGCTGGGGGTTGTGCTGCTCAATGCCAGGAGTTTGGATCTCGGAATGCACGTGCTCAGAAATCTCCTCAGTGTGGAGGGCATTGACATCTGTGTAGTGGCTGGGGCCTGGTTTGGGCTGCAGCTCATGCCATGTGTTTTGGACACAGAGCACGGACCGAGGCACGGGGGGAGGAGGTGTGTCCATGTTCGTTGGGGTTGCCTGCACCTTCAGGTTGGTGGTGCAACGTGGTGCCTCTGGGGTCATTCATGTGCAGCTGATGTCAGGCGAGTCTGCGGTGCAGGTTGTGGCCTGCTGCAGATTGCCCTCCATGGCCTGGGACCGCCGCTCCACCTTTCTGGAGACACTGGAGGACGTGGGTTCCTGCCGAGCACCCTGATGTTGGGTGATTTCAATTGCCTGCCATTCACTGGGGAAGCTTCTCGAGTGTGGGTTCCCAGGCTTGGCGCTTCCTGGAATTCAACGGCTCAGGTGCCCTGGGTTGGCTGGTGGACTCCCCTGCCAGAGTTGGGGGCATGTTGGACCAGGTCATCACCAGCATAGGTGGTGGGTGTTCCACACCGGAGGTTGGCCCATCACTGGTTGGATCGGACAGTGGACTGGTCACTCTGGGTGTGCATGCCCCACCACTACCCCCAACTAGGGAAACCACAGTGGAAGACTTTTTTCCAGGGAAAACTTCACCTTGCTTGAGACAGAGGTGGTGGGTTTTGCAGCCCCCACGCTGGGGGATGGCACTGCCTGGGATGCAGAGACCTTTGCGGGTGAGGTCTGTGGGTGCCTGTGGGGATGCATGGATCATGCCATCCCTGGCGGGGTTGGGACTTGCTCCTCTGGGAGAGGTAGGCTGGTTTGGTGGACCCCTGTAGTGGAGGGGCTGTATGGTGGAAGGAGGAAACTAGTTCAGGGCAAGGACGGGTCCCAGGAGGGAGGGAGGGACATCCCCGGTCAGTGTTGGTGGAAGACTGGGGTCCCTCGTGGGGTCATCCAGTGCTGCCTTCATGGGAGGGGTGGCCAAGGATTCAAGAGATGGCCACGGGGCCTTCTTTGGCTGTATTGGGAATCTGGGTGGTGGCTCTCAGATATATGCTGAGCTGGTGCAGGGTGACACAGGGTGTGCTGAGCCTGCTGATGTTGCCGACGTCCTGGCAGATGGATTCGGTGTGGGCTTCGCCCCCTTCCTGCCTCCAGGGGGGCCCACAGCAGTGCCAGAGGGGAATGGTGTCCCAGGGGTCGCAGACACGCTGTTGAGGATTGCCCTTTCAGAAGCCGGGGTAATGGTGTCAGTGGAACCAGATGGTGTCCCGGGCTGCAACTTGCGTGAGCTGCAGGGTGAGCTGACCCCCCCCCACCTGGGCATGCTGTTCAGCCTCGGCCTCTCCACAGGCTGCATGCCCATGGAGTGGTGCACAGCAATGGTTGTTCCTCTCTATGGGGGAGGGGCCACAGCTGACCCTGGTGGTTGTCGCCCCATGGGCCTGACTGGCCTGGTCTGCAGGGCTGTGGAGCGCATCATCCTGGAGCTCATTGGCAGGGACGTTGGGGGCCTCCAGGCACTTGACCCAACCCAGTTCGGCTTTGTTGAGGGCAGATCATGTCTGCTAGACCTGGTGGACTTCTTCGAGATGGTCACCGCGGCCGTGGATGGGGGAGCGATGGTTCACACAGCCTGCCTTGGCCTCGCCGGGGCTTTCAACACCATTCCCCACTCGGGTGTTGCAGGGGGACTCATCAGCCTGAACATGGGCCCCTGCGTCATGAGGTGGGTTGCCGACTGGCTTGCAGGTGGAACTCACACGGTGGGAGTGGTGGGCTCTGCGTCCGACTCTGGGCCGGTCGCGGGTGGTGTCCCACGAGGCTCGGTCCTGGGACCCCTGCTGTTCGGCGTGTGCTTCTCAGAGGCATGGGTGAACACAGGAGGACTGTGGCTGGCTGGGTTCACTGATGGCTGCAGGCTGGGAGCCGTGGTTGGCTCTCCGGCTGATGCGGACATCCTCTGGGGGGGCCTTGCTGGGGCAGACACCTGGTGTTGGGGTCGAGGCCTCAGGCTAAGTGCCGGGAGGTGTATGGTCATCCCATTTGGGAGGGACAAGGCACCCGCAGGTTGCCACGTGGGTGGCGGCCCCCTTGATACAGAGGAGGTGGTGGGAGATCTGGGGACCCAGGAGGATGGTGGTCTCTCATTTGACAATCGTGTTGCCAGGGTTGTTGGGAGGTCTTTCTGTGTGGCCCATTTGGTTACTAAGAGGTTCACATCTAGAGGTAGAGGTTGTGGTGCCCCTCTGCTCGTCACTCATTGGACCCATCATGGAGTGTGGTGCCCCATTTGGGATGTGCCTCACGGGACACTTCTGGCAGCTGGAGGGACTGTGGAGGTGCCTCACTGGGAAGATTGCTGGTCTCGGGCATGTGTCCTGTGTGACTGGCCCAACTGGGGAGGCTCCGGCTGTGCTCAGTGGCATGTTGCTTGCTCAGAGGTTGTCTCTGCCTGACTTGCAGAGCCGTGTCCAGCTCAGAGTTGATGGACATGCTCCACCTGGGGGGGGGTCTGGGTCGCTGCAAGCCGTACGCTCTGGTGGGCTGGACCTCGCCACGGCAATGGGTGGATCATGCTGGAGGGATGGATTCCTGTCACAGGGGCTCCCCATGCTTTGGAACGAGGTTCCGGGTTGCATCAGGTGAAACCCCTCACTGGCACTTTTCAGGGGAGGCCTTGACGAGTGGATGGGTGGCAGGGGGTGCACCCCTGGGGTCACTTCATTGGCTCTGCTTGACAGAGGATTGGTTGGTTGGTTGGTGGGGTGGTGGGGGAAGACACACTCTGGCTGGGCTTGTAGATGCCCTTGGGCAGATAGCATAGTACCTACCTATGAACCTATTATGCAAGCAGTGATAGTTAGGAAAATAATACTAAATACACTTTGTTCACAGAAACACAGCAAGAAATATAGATTTCTTTGTATTAATTTCTTGAAGAAAGGTGGAATCCTCAAGCTGTTAGGATAAGGTCAGTATGTACAGTGAAAACATCATTGTGGCATGTGCAGAGCTCATTACTGAGCAGTTTGCAAAACATTATGACAAATATGAAATGCCTTCTGTCATGTTGGAGAGGGCCAGTGCAAACAGTGGGTGTTACAAAAAATCTTTACAAAAGATCTGAGTAAGAGAAACATCACAAGAAGTTGAAACAATTATTGAAAGTACAGTCTTAATATTGTCATTATTCTAATACCAAGACTAATATCTCTCCAGCAGTACTCTGTGTGCTAAACAGAAAGGTAACATAATCAAGATAACAGAATATAAATAAATAAACAAAAAATTCCTAATAACACTTAGGTACAACATACAAAGACACAGTTAAGGACAAACCTACTGTAAAAAGTGTGAACAAACAATTTAGATTCTCTCTCTCCTGCCCCCCTACCGGCGCTGTGTACCCTGCTTGCTCGTGTGTCCATCCCTGTACTAAAATCTCAGAACCTCCACCCCACTGGAAGCCTCACAGAATTTGTCCTAGAGGGGTGACTAGCCCCATCTTGTTTTCTTAGTCAATACCTCTCTTTAACTCACTCTACCTTCCTTCTCTTTCCTGGGCTCTTTAACATTCCTACTCTATTGCTACCTTTACTTACCTCTGCTACTCTTTTTAACTCACTCCTTTTTCTCATTTCTCACTGACTACTAAACCTACCTTAATTCTACTCTCTATGTGACCTTGAGAGAAAGTTTTTTTTTTGTCTCTACTGTACTTTCCCCTCTGCTCCCTTCACTTATAGTCTTCTTTCCTTCTTTTGGTTGCGTTTACTTGCCAGTACACCAGTGACCTGCCTGAGCTGCTCTCATCTCCTCTCCTCCTCTGTCTCCTGCCTCTAATCTCCTCCCCTTCTTCCTCCTCCTCTATTCTAACCTATTCTCTAACCCTCTCTGCTCCTGCCTCCTCTTCTGCGTCACTTGTTTTTTACACTTACCCCATGTTCTCTTACCCTATATATTCTCTTATAATACTTAAATATACCCCATACTCTCGGGAGGCCATTCTCTCTCCTGGCTGCTGTATTGCCTGTGTGTCGTGTGCAGCTGTGATTGTCCAACTGT
The DNA here is from genome assembly GCF_019279795.1 of Protopterus annectens. Lineage (NCBI taxonomy): Eukaryota > Metazoa > Chordata > Ceratodontiformes > Protopteridae > Protopterus > Protopterus annectens. Next base: position 1,670,459,434 of record NC_056731.1, on the reverse strand, counting down.
ACATGTATACAAAATAAATAACCATGTTTTAAATGTGTTTAATATTTCTTTCATGTGTTTTAGTTTGCCAAGTTAAATGACCAAGCCAGCTGCTGCTATTGAAACATTAGAACTCATCACTGTCTTTAATCTGAAACAACTAGGCTGGGTTAGAGAAATTCATCAGAGATACAATTTCTGCAACTTACAATAAAGGCCCTTTATCTTTATTTAATATATTATACTCTACTTTCTCAGCCTGCTTACTATACCATGACCATAAATTTATCTCTAACCTCCTAACAAAATGCTTATACTAAATCTTAAAACCTAAAATAGGTGATTCCTGCTCTCTCAATCAATGGAAAGTATGGGGAATATCAACAATTCCTTACATCTCTGTCCTCTCCTTTTCTCCGGGCCTCTACTGAAAATGGACATATCAGTTGGAACTAGCCCGATTAATAAAATGCGAAAATAAAAATAAAAATAAATAAAAATAAATAAATAATAATGATATAGTATAACTTTAACATCCAGTTCAGTACTGTCCACTATGTTCTGCAACAGTTACTACTAGATTAGACTTCTTCTTAGTTTTCTTGGTCTTTGTTATCATTTTTTTTTTTATTTTTTTGAAAAAATCCATGAAAAAAAGTTAAAAAGTTAGTTAAAGTTAGTATAAAAAATAGTATCTAAAAATCATGATTGTATCAATTAACACACTTAACTTAACAGTAAAAAAATAAAAAAAACTAAATAAAAACTTCTAACTCATTAGAAAGCCTAAAATAACAAATGTGATCGAGGGATGACAGTTTATAAAACTAATTTTGCCAAGCATCAAATAAGGGATATATTTAGCTAAAACTGGATGTCCTTACAGTTGACCCTGACATTTAATTAATTTAATAAAAAAAAACAATTTTTTCAAAAAAAATAAGAATTTACAAAAAGACTTTTGTGTTACAATAATATAAGTCCACCTTATGAGAAAAAGTTTTTCTCAATGCTACTTTTGCAATTCTGAACATATTTGTATATTTAGCTACCTGCACTTCTGTCCCTCCCATGTTTTAGAGAATGATACCACACATACTTTTAATTTATGGTCATTCATATTAATACTCCCACCCTACAGAGAGGAAATGTTACGAATTATAAGAAAAAAAATCAATTAGTTATCAGATTACACACCCATATTACCCCCCAGGGGGCTTAATGAAGGTCCCCCCTTACCAGTACTTAGAAACAGGAGGTTTCACCATAAGTGATTTTTAGTGCTCTGATATTTATTTTTTTATTTTTTTATATTTATATGTTTTATGCTACTATTATTAATATGGATTTATTTATTATGTTTCTATTTTTTGTGCATTTACTTATTCTGTTTATTAACTCAGAGGCTCTTGTGAAATGTTAATCGACTATGAGGTCATTTTAATTATGCTGCTACTTTCTTATATATAAGGAGCTTTACATCTGCATCATGTGTAATGCTTTGACAAAGCTATTTTAGTGAAAGCGCTTACCTGTTTGCCAATAAAAGTACTTTATTTTTTATTGAAGAAATCTCATTGCAGTTACTTCATTGTTTTTTGGAAAATTGTTCGGTCTGAAGAGACACCTGTGATTTATTCTACCTTTTATCGTATTCATGGTCTGAAGAGACTGAGTAGTTCATTTGAGCTACTACTTTCTGCATTATTTATTTGGCATTGAGCTTTCTCATCATTGATTCTTCCACCTTGATGCCCGTTCTGAGCATAGGTTATATATTTTATGACTTTGTCAGCTAAAATAAATTGCCCGTGTTCAGTAATTGCTCCATTCTAGACAAAAATAAATCATCAACGAATCTTTCATAAAAAACAAAGAAATGTTGGGAAAAAATATCTTGCTCCCTCCATCTAAGAAACAAATTTGCAAACCAAGGGACTACTGAATCACCCATAGCTACATCCTGTATTTGTTGATAAAAATTACCACTAAAAATAAAAAAAGTTGTCTAATATGTACAGTTTTGATGTCAGAATTAGATAAGGTAGCATAACATAAATGATACATCCATAACATTTTAATAACCTCTGCTGGAGGAATACAAGTACATAAAGAGTTTAAATCTGAAGTAAACATAAAAACTTGTTTCTCATATATCTGAAAATCTCTATGTTTGTTTAAAAAA
>NC_056731.1:1670407270-1670452270 GCF_019279795.1 Protopterus annectens | reverse complement strand
TAACTAACCTTATGAGGTCCAACCAGTACATACAGAGTGTCAGACAGCAAAGTATGCAATAATCCATGAGCTATACCAATTAATTACATGACAAGAAATTAAAGTTAGTTCATATGAAGTGAAAGAAGATGGATATGATGAAAACCTGAAACCCAAAAGAAAAAGCAGAAAATAAGCAACTTTACTAGCTGCAAACGTACCTTGCAAAAAATGTTTTCAATAACTGAAACAAAACTTAGTTTAGTCATTTATTTACTTTAGGTTGTGAATTTTGCAGGAAGTAGCTCAGCTTTTGTTATTGTCAGTCATAATGCTTCCACTATGACTTGTCAAGTTTCTTCTGGATGAGGTTACAACTGGAGAAAAAACAGTTGCTATGTCATCCCAATGAAAAACAAAAAAATAAAGCATTTTCAGCAGGGAGCTAGCCCCCTACACCACAGACTCCCAGATCATTTATAAACCAAGGACATGACTGCACAATCAAATAAGGGGGATGTTGCAAAAATAAAGGAATCAATGCCATTCCACAGTTAGGAACCACATTCAAAGTGATTTCCTACAGAAAAAAAAAAAGAGTTAACCTGCTGGCACCTCTATGTAGGGCTTTGAAAACACATTCTGAAAAGGAAATTCATGATTTTACTAAATGCTTTTGTGATGTCTGACCATGACAGCAGTATGTTAGAAGTAAGGCATTGAATAGCAATAAATTAGTGAACTAATATAAGCCTTTGTGTACATTTTTACAATGTCTATAACATTGTTGTTTATCTCTGCTGATTTTATCATACAGTTTAGCAGACTAGTATAAACTGTGTTGACTGTTTTTACAACTCTGTAAAACTAGTTGTAACCTCTGTATATCCTTTTTACAAGTGTTATTAAGTGGTGGTGCTGTGGTAGCGTTGTCGCCTCACAGTTAGACGTTGCCCGTTCGATTCTCAGTTAGACCGTCTTCTGTGTGGCGACATGTGTGAATGGGCGTTCCTTCGTTGAAGGTTGTGCATTAGGCCCGACAAGCCAGCATGTAAAAATCTACTGCCAATCATTAGCGGACCAGAGTTCTGTTGTGGCAACCCCTAACTGAGAAAAGCCGAAAGACACAACAACATTAAGCTCTGTAAACAAACTTGAACTGATGCATTTTTTCTGTAGGTCTAAAACAGCCCAGGTCATAGTTTAAGAGGATCTGCTGACAAGATTACCCATCACACTAGCAAACTTAATTAACTAAGTTATTAACTAAGTAAATAATAAATAAATTGAATAACATAATTTTTTTTTGTTAACTGACAGCTCCTTTTCTGCAGCAACCTAGGAATGAAAGTTCCAGAAAAGTAAAAAAAACAGTGCTATCTATTGTTCATTCCTAGTTATTAATCTTACTATATCTGTAAAAAGTATAAATAGTACAGAAGCCTTACTACTATATGTATGGTTATCTTATCTACACTGACATTCTAAAATTTAGTTTAATTGTGTTCTGGTTGACATTGTTGATATTGTATAACTTAAAAGATTTTGATGGCATGGTATGCACTGGAGCTTTTCTCCCTGTGCTGCCACTGAAAAGGGGCCTTTGCATTCAGCCAGACATCCTCAGTCAAAAATGTAATATTAGTAAATAAATGAGCCTGTTTAATAAGCATAATCTTGTAATACGCCGGTCAATATTTTCATACAGTTGTCTAAATTAGCAAGTGCATTTTTACAAAAATATGCTAAAATCTTGTTGTTATATTGGGAAGCTGACATTAGAGCATGCAAACACATTTGCAGCAGATGTTAAGAATTTTTGTATAAAACTTACACCAAACTGCAGTGTATTCTGTGACTTTGACTTTTTTGCAATGTCTTCAGTAAGCTAAGATTCCACTAGCTGCTGTTGGACAATAATATATGTTTAGTTGCACACTTTTTTTCTTAATGACTAAATTACAGTTCATTTTTAGCAAAATAAATAGAAAAATAGAGTAACAGGGATCAGAACGTTCACATCTCATCCCACATTCTACAAAGATCCTATATTAACCACAACATTAAAAACCTTCCAGCACATTCCCCTTGCCTGATGGTTTAAATTTATTTCATAAAGTCAGACTTCCCACAAAACTATTTCAAAGTGATGTCAAAGTTGGGTTACTAAAGTTAATAGTGTGCCACAGCTAAATGTAGGACCAATCTAGAAAATAGAAACTATGCTTCCCAAATGAAGAAGTTCTCAACTCACAAATGTTAGGAAGAAATTCAATTTCTCAGGATGCACAGGAGAAATATATGTGAAACACTGCCCTACCCACCATTGTAATATACAATAGTTTAACCTTAGACATAAAAGAAAAGCATGTCTTACCATAAGAAATTCAGCCCTTGGTACATAAGAGTTAAATTGCACAGTTTGTAGCTATTTGTATCAAAACAGCAAAGTAGTATAACAATAAATATTTCTTTAACTTTGACTGAAAAACTGGCAAAGAGGCCATGAGCTGGACTGCTGTGTAGTAATGCTGCATAAACGTAAGCCACAAAATAGCTTTTACAGTATGGGCCGGATTCACGAAGACTTACACGCAGTCTAAGAGTAGAGTAAGACTCTAGCAAGCCAACATGTCTGCCGAGCGATCCAGGAACAGACGGTAGGGGCGTGCAAAAGAGTTCCTAAAACGACTCTTGCACGGACAGGGTTAGTTTATGCAAATTACCTCATTTGCTGCTGAAAGCTATGCAAATGAGGTAAATTTGCGATCCAGGAAACACTAACCTGTCCGAGTAAGAGTAGTGTTATTTGTAGAAATGTACTCGGTTGGCAACTGAGTACCATTCTGCAAATAGCAAAACGGAGTTATGACAGCTCCAAATAAAGGATGCATCCAGTTGAAAAAGCATGCCAATGGCATTTTTATCCGTTGCAAAAATAATAAAATAATATTTTTTTTCCCTCAATCTCCGATGTTTAAGCGTAGCGCAGCGCCGCGCAAATGTGCGGTGCTCTAAAAAACCTAAAAACAAAAATAAATGCAACAAATAGGGATTTTATTCAAAATATTCACATACCATGCAGGTGAATGGCAGGCTGAAGACAACATGGCTACTGAGTAGTGGTTGCTAAGGAGGGAAGCTCAGTCTGAGAGATGTAACCAAGCATTAGTAGGCAATCCTATGCAAATGAGCATAAGGATAGTAAATTCCAAATTTCCCTGCCATGAACCATGTCCGTAGAGTGTAAGAGTAGGATTAGGGGAGTAACAGAGTAGAAGATAGGTGACATCATGAGGGGGTATGTATCAAAAAGACTTTAAGCTTATTGGAGCAGAGTGGCATGTGGTTGTTGTAAGTTACTCAGGACTGGAAGAGGCGTGTCTAAAGTTGTCTAAACTGAAACCCAGAAATCGAAGGTGTATGCCGTGGCTATCACTGAAGTTTCTAGCAAAGCTGCTTACACTGTGTGAGTGCGTGTGCGTGCCTGTAAACCATTCTAAGCCTGTGTGCACGTGTGTGCACCCCGCGTAAGCCTGTGTAAGGCTGTCTAAGCATGTTTGCATGATAGTGCACCCGCCTAAGCCTGTGTAAGCCTGTGTAAGCCTGTGTGCATGCGTGTGCGCGTGTTTGCACTTGTTTGTGTGGCGCTGCCCCCTGTGGAAACAGAAATGGGAAAAGGAAGGAAAGGAAGTAGTAGGAAGTTAACCAAGGAAAACTAGCAGAGCTGCCAGGGGAAATCAATCAGAATCAGCCAATTACACAGGCAGTGCACTAGCCTAGCCCAGCCCAGCACTTAAAACTCTGCAAACAACATTCCCCCATGTTTTTTCTCAGAAACACTGCAACACTGCAGTCTACAAAGAGAAGTGAAAACGTAAAAAGCTTAACAGAGACAAAAGAATGTTAGGGGCTACCATTGCTATTATAAGGCGACATATGCAAGATGCTGAGGGTGGTGCCATTGTGAATGCTACTGAGCAACCCACAGTGAGGAGACGGAGAAGAGTGTACAGACCCAGGGTAACCTACCAGGAGCTACATGAGCTGGAGATAGTGGAGTGCTATAGAGTGGACAGAGACCTCCTGCAGCAAATTGTTGAGCTGTGCAGGCCACACCTCACACACAGAACCAACAGAGGGGAACCCATCCCAGTGGAAACCAAGGTATGTGTTGTCCTAAGAATACTAGCAACAGGTACTTTCCAGAGATCAACTGGTGATATGATGGGGATTTCACAGGCATCAGAATCCAGAGTACTGCACCAGTTCCTGAATGCCATGTCAGCACATGTTGGGGATCATGTATATTTCCCCAATTCCTGTGAGGTATTGGCCAGCAACATGAGTCTCTTCCATCAAATAACGGAATACCCTGAGGTAGTGGGTGCAATTGGCTGCATGCACATACACATCAAAGTACCAGCCGGTGAGTGGGGTAGGGCCTACATCAACCGCAAGGGCTTCCACTCCATCAACTGCCAGGTCATGTGTGATGCCCAGGGCATAATACTGAATGTGTGTGCTGGCTGCCCTGGAAGCTACCACGATTCCCATATCTGACATCTGTCACAGCTGTACCAGACATTTGCCAGTGGGGACATCCCTGATGGTCACTTAGTGGGGGATGCTGGATACGCAGTGGAGCCGTGGCTGATGACACCCATCAGAAATGCACACACACATGAACAAGAACACCATAATGAGGCACACGCACAAACAGGAAATGTAATAGAGCATGTGTTTGGGATGTTCAAGTCACATTTCCGTTGCCTGGTCACATCTGGTGGAGCCTTGCAGTACTCACCAACTACACGTACCCAAATTGTCATGGTATGTGCCATGCTACACAGTATGATCCTGCAAAAATAGCTGCAGTAGGAACTGCATGGGGCAGGGCCGAACAGCCCCTCACCATTGCCATGGCCTGCACAGGCACAGCGTAACAGCGTAACTTGGAGGAGGAACAACCTGAGCCTGCCCCAGTAGGCAGAAGGAGACATGCCCAGTATGCCTTGGCCTTGGCAAAGAGGCAACGCATAGCACATACACTGGCTCAGTAGCAACCCTGGAAATGATACCTCCCTCTGACTCACAAATAAAATAATAGGGATGCCTAACATGTATAGGGAGTGGAGTATGTGCATCCGACATAGGCAGCCCTGCAGCACCACCTGAGGCATGATTGCCATATTTTAAGCAATATAAATCAGTGCTAAGCAGCTTTTACCAATATCTAGTATATGTAAACAAAATTGCTCGTGCCAACTAGCGGAACGTTGGGCAACATCGGGCAAGGTTGGCCAAAGTTGAGCAAAGTCAGTTAAACATGCTTATATTTGCTGTACTATTCCTTAAGCAGTCTGGTCTGCCCATCATGGCAATAAAAAGCAATGACAGGGCTCAAACCCAGGATACTGTGTACTATTGTCACAGTACTGAACCACTGAGCCATGATAGCATTTCAGTAGCACTGACACAGCAGGACAATTGTACACTAATGCAAACACAAAGAAATGCAGTAACATGCTCCTAAAGAGGCAAATGGGTAACCTCCCCCACATGCCTATGCAGACCGAGAACATCAGGCTAAGCGGTGTGATGTGGGTTGTGTAGGCTATGAAGTCGCAGTGTAATATATGTGACATTGGACGCCAACATCTGTAGTAGTATGCCTCAAGCCACTGTGATAGGCAACACTACAGACTGAAATGGTGTCCTGTACACAGCAGTGCAGGCATAGCAAATGTGTATAAGTGTCAGGAGAAACCCACATCCTATGTACACCCACAGTAACAATCAGGTGTGCCCCCGGGTAGAAATGTACAAAGAATAGCTGTTCCCCCTGTATGTAGAAATGTTGGTAAGTCTATGCAAAGTGTTGCATGGATGCCCTGCAGGCACAGCATGATCCCTGTTGATCTATGACACAAAGGTGAGCCCTGCTGTAAAAATACAACTTGATTTTCCATACACATATAGTATAAATGTCTATAGTGGGAGTACTCAGACACTCCAACAAATGTAATGGATTCCATTCAGCATCACACTGAAAGGTCATACTGGGCATGCTCACACACTTAAAGAAACGAACCAAATGTCAGGCAGCAACATACTGAAAGGTGATACTGGGCATGCTCACACACTTAGGCTAAATACGGATGTGATAATTAGGTATCTATGGACAAATGTGGATAGTCATCTCTACTTCCAGAAACACATTCACAAAGTGGTTGGAAAATCATGCTATGTGTTCACACAAACTGCCAAGGTCTGTCCACGTAGGTCAAAGGAGGTTCCCACTACTCAGCAGTCATCAGACCTGTCAGAGAGTGCCACAACACACTTGCGATGAATCCAACTAGGCACGTTCAGCAGCTAGAAAGACCAATGAAGTACCTTAACAAGAGGATTACTGGCCTCACATAGCCACCCCATGTAACAAGACTGAATGTAACCCAATCTGTACTCTGTGGCATATTGTCTACTCAGGAGATCTCTGCCCAACAGACAGGTTCATGTCATGGTTACAGTCAGATCTGTTCCGAGTTACAGCTCAATGGCAGTAAATGTACAGAGCCAACTGATATTGCTGACATCCTGGCAGATAGGATCACTGTTAACTGTACCCCCCTCACACCCATGAAAGAGCACATCTCCATAATGGAAGACTGCAAAGTTGCTGTCATCATGGCTGCACAGGTAATAAACACTCTCCAAAGCCAGTGTCATAGCAGCCATGGGACCAGATCACTTCACAGGGTGTGTAGTATCTACTTCCCTGAGTAAACATTAACATGGCAGGTCTGTGGCAGCTGAATTTACCAGAGGACTGCAAACCAGGAGCCATAATGGTAAACACAAAATATGTGGACATCCTACAAAAGGGCCTCACTGGGACAGATGGCTGTTGTCAAAGCCATGGGCTCTAGCTCAGTGCCAAAAGGTGCATTGTCATCCCCTATGATAAAACTCTATAGCCAAGAACTACAACAGAGGTGGTAATATACTTCACACTGAAAGTGTGACAATGGACCTTGGGTCACAGGTGGACAGTGGATACAACTGTGCTAATCACATTCCCACAGTAGTCAGGAAACCCTCCCATGTGGCACACCTCATCACAAAATGCGTCTCATGCAGAATGGAAGAGGACAATGTTCCCCTCCACTCATCACTCACTAGAACTATAATAGAGTACAACGCCACTGTTGCTATGTACCTCACAAGACAACTACAACAACTGGAAAGCCAGCAGCAATACCACACAAAGAGCATTAGCGGCCAGAAATACATGCCATACACAGACCATCTCAAATGCTCCATACATATTCCATTGCATATCGCCCAGTCAGAGGTGTTCACTGCCTAACATACAAAGTAATGTCAAACACAGAGCTGTTGGATATGGTCCATGTAAAACACTCACAATCCCTCTGACCTTTGGACCCAAAACCACGAGTGAAATACAAAAGGAAGGGGTGTACCCATTTACCCTATGGATACCCACACCTTCAGGTTAGTGGCACAGCATGAGGCCTTGGAGACCATGCAAGTGCAAGTAACACTGGCCAAAGCTGCCCATCAGACTGTAGCCTGCTACAGATCATGTACCTTGTCTCAGGAACCTCACTCAGTATTCCACAGAACAGTGGAAGGTATAAAGGTCCTATCCAACACCATTATATGAGGAGATTACAACTACCCAAACAGTGAGTGGTGGAATTACTCATGTACAACGTCCTTCGCCCAATGTTTTCTAGAGTTTAAAAACCCTAACACCCTGGAACAGCTGGTCACCATGCCCACTAGAGGTGACAACATACTGGACATGATCATCACCATCATGGGGTACCAGTGTTCCACTACAGAGATAAACCCCTCGCTGGTAATATCAGATCATGAAGTAATCACACTGGACATCCACATCCAGCCCCCCCACCCAGTCAATGAAACCACTGTGAAGACATTTGCAAAAACAAACTGCACACTTCCCAAGACCAAAGTGGAGCGTTCCAAAGCCCTCTTGCTATAGGATAATGGTATACAAACCACAGAATCATTTACAAGTACATCCTATGAGCATCTACAGGGATGCATGGATTGAGACATCACAAATAAAACCAAGATGCACACCTCCAAAAATAAGACAACAATCAGGTGGTTGTTGCCCATAAATAAGCTAGACAACAGAAGGAGGAAACTAACACATGATAGAGCCAACTTCACTAAAGGAAACGCATCACTGATCATTATCAGGATGAAACAATGATCACTTATAAAATAATCCAAGGACAGTTTCTAAAGACAAATAGCCGAGGAATGTAAGAATGACAACCACAAATTCTACGGTAGCTATACCAGACATGTAGGTGGCGACCTCCAAATATGCTGTCAGCTACTGAAAAAACGAAAGAAATACAACAAACCAACTATCATTGCCCACATCTAGGGGGACACGTTCAGTGTAAACACCCCCCCATCACCTCCAAAAGGGTCTGTGTCCAGCACAGAAGGATGCAGAGTCTCAGACATCATGGACATGCAGGTAAAGACAGCCCTCACCAAAGCTGAGAACGCAGCATCAATGTGTCTGGATGGTGACCCAGGCTGTGTCATACACTGGGCCTATGAGGAACTGGGCCCTCACTCACATTCACTGTCCAGACACAAGAGTACCACAGGCTATATACCCAAAGAATGGCATACGCAAACAGTCATCCAGCTCCAGAAAGGGGGTGCCAAAACAGAACATAGACACCATTGCCCAATATGTCTACTCAGCCTGGTCTACAGAGCTATTGAGCAAATTGTCATGGAACCCATAAACAGAGGCATTGGAGACCTCCAGACACTGTACTCTCCACAACTTCACCTTGTTAAAGTCAGATCCTGGCTCCCAAACCTAGTTGACTTATTTCAAACAGTTTCCAAGGACATTGATGGAGGTGAAAGTAGTCCACACAGCCCACCCAGACTTCACGAAGGACTTTACACACCATTCCCCACTCTGTCATCATGGACAAGCATACCAGCTGGAACATTAACAGCTACGTCACAGGATGGGTGGGCAGGTGGCTCACAGATCAAACACACATGTTCAGAGTTGCTGGTGCCATGTCCAACTCTAAGCCAGTCAGAAATGGCATCCCACAGGTCTTGGTCCTGGGACCCCACCTGTTCAGTAGGTACTGCTCAGAGGTAGAGGCAAGCATGGGAGGTGTATGGCTGAACAGGTCTGCAGATGAATGGTAACTGTGGTCCATAACTGACTGCATGGCTAATACAGACATCCTCTAGAAGTGTCTTACAGAGACAGATATTTGGTGTCAAAACAATGGGCTCAAGCTGAATGCCAAAGAATGCATAGTCATCCCCTTTGGGTACAACAAAGTGCACACAAATTACCACATAGGTGGTAATCCAGTATGAACAGAGAAAGTCGTTATGGCCCTGGTGACACAGGTTGATAGTACACACCCCTTTGATGATGACATGGCCAAAGTGTGTAGACATTCCTTCAATGTAGCCCACCTAATGTCACCTAATGTAACCCACTTTGTATAGTCTGATGATGTCACCATCCTACAAATAAACCTATGGAAAGGATAACTCACAGTAATGTGTATAGCGCGGCATATAAATGCATACCTCTGTAGTATCATAAGTTAGTTAGGTAGTGGTTTGAATCCTGTGCTTGACAAGTGTGTGTGTGTGTGTATGGTCTCCTTGGGAAAGAGCAAATGTTTTGGAGAGCAGCAAAACACCTTAAAAGTGGTAAACTAATCTCTGTCAAGTCTGATTATGTCACCATCCTACAAATATACCTGTAGAAAGGGGATCCCCCCCCCAGTAACGTGTATAGCGCGTTGTGTTAATGCGTACTCTTCTAGTATCATGAAGTAGTTAGATAGGGGTTTGAATCCTGCACTTGGCAAATGTGAGTGTTCATGTGTGATCTCCTTGGAGAGGAGCAACCTTTTTGGAGAGTGGTAAAACACCTTAAAAGTGGTATACACATCTTTGTCATGTCTGATGATGTCACCAGCCTACAAATATACCTGTGGAAAAGAGAAACCCCAGTAATGTGTATAGCGCATTGTGCTAAGGTGTACTCCTCTAATATCATGAAGTAGTTAGGTAGGGGGCTGAATCCTGCAACTGACAACTGTGTGTGTTTGTGTGTGATCACATTGGAGAGGAGCAACCTTTTTGGAGAGTAGTAAAACACCTTAAAAGTGGTACACACATCTTTGTCATGTCTGATGATGTCACCATCCTACAAATATACCTGTGGAAAAGAGAACCCTCAGTAATGTGTGTAGTGCGTCATGCTAATGTGTCCTCCTGTAGTATCATGAAATAATTAAGTAGGGGTTTGAATCCTGCACTTGACAACTGTGTGTGTGTGTGATCTCCTTTGAGAGAAGCAACCTTTTTGGAGAGTAGTAAAACACCTTAAAAGTGGTATACAATTCTTTGTCATGTCTGATGATGTCACCATCCTACAAACATACCTGTGGAAAAGCCTTCTCCCAGTAATGTGTATAGCGTGTTGCATTAATGCATACTCCTCTAGTATCATGATGTAGTTAGGTAGGGGTTTTAATCCTGCACTTGCCAATTGTGTGTGGTCTCCTTGGAAAAAGCAACCTTTTAGGGGAGTTGCAAAACACCTTAAAAGTGGTAAACTACTCTTTGTCAAGTCTGATTATGTCACCATCCTACAAATATACCTGTGGAAAAGATACTTCCCAGTAATGTGTATAGCACGACGTGTTGATGCGTACTCCTCTAGTATCATGAATTAGTTAGGTAGGGGTTTGAATCCTGCACTTGGTGAGTATGTGTGTGACAGTGTTGGTCAATGTGTTGGGGGTTTTGCTTTAACTATCGTATGACATATCAGTAGGCATTGCACATGTGAGGTAGCTATGAAGCAAATACATATACGTACATGTCACCTCAAGTATTGCATGTGTGGGAAACCTGCTTTATCCAAGTACACAGTTGGCATCTTTGCCAAACTGTGCTGCTGCTTCACAGACCTTAGGTCACATCTGTATGCTTGTGACAAGGCCAGTCACTGCAGTGATGCCTGGCCTAGGTCATCCATGTCACACACACTCATTATGGTTTCTATTGAATTGTGTGTGTGAAGGTTTATGGCTGAGGTATATGTCAGACCTGTTCAAATGCAGCAGAGTCTGTCAATGATGACTATGCATTATAGGTGTACAACAACCTTTGTGGACATGCATGCAGACCCCTGATTGCTTATGTGATCCACCGAGGGATTCCAAAATACCTTAGGGAATGTGATTATCAAAGGAGAGAGGACGTAACACTACGTTGCATGTACACATCGGTACCTGTTCATGATGTTGGTGGCTACTACCTATGTGGTACTGTGGGGATACTATGTTCCATAAAGGTGGATGACTATGCTTAATTTTGCCTATAGCTTTACAGCATGGGTTTGACAATAGATATCTGTCTGTATGATACTCTTGTGGAGGATGTGTGTATCACCTGGAGAATGCAGTATAGACCACAGTATGCATTAGGACACGTGGACAGACATACCACTACTGTGATTATTTGTACCTAAGAGAGCCATACGCTGAACAGGAGTGGTCTCAGTAATGGGTGCAGCTGAATACCACTGATTACTAGCATAGTATAGTACCTGAAGGATCCAAATGTTGCTGTGTGTCCTACATCTGTGTGTCAGTTGTCAGGACATCAGCTAATGATTGGTTATGGTCAGGCTGTTGCAGTCATGTATACTACCAGAATGCGAAACAATGACAGATAGTAACAGTATCACCCATAGCACAGTGTCAAGCCATGTCATACACACATGTGTAGTCAGGTTCCAAAATGTGTGTAGTACAATGCATACTGGCCACCAATAGAAACTATGCAGTGTTACTGTGTAATACAGAGCATGTCACCCTGCCCATGTGTCCACTATGCACGTACATGCAGACAGTGCACCTCCACCATTTCCACAACTGTGCACCTGCAAATATGTGCTACACACATCCTACACATACTGTCCACTCTCTAACACATGCTGCCTGCACACATCAGCCAAGTGGCTTGTGGGTGGACAATATACAATTGGAACTAACACTGTTGTAAACAACACTACAATGACAATCATAGCATTAATGCATCATGCCTGCTCAGCCACACCTTCAAGCATGTCATTACATTCTACTGCTGACAACATGTTAACATTGCTATACTGTTATAAAGACACTCTGTGCATCAGCACCATGGTAGCCTGTTCCTGCATCGACGTTACAGATGACAGGAGGTGGCACAGGTTTCATCATATGCACAGGGTGTGTTGTTGGTCTGCCAGAGGCCTACAGTGAGCCATCCAATCAACATGTATGTGTGTGTGTGTGTGTGTGTGTGTGTGTGTGTGTGTGTGTGTGTGTGTGTGTGTGTGTGTGTGTGGGGCAGGAATAATGGTATGGGCCAATGTTGATGTAATGTGTGTGTGTATGTGTTAGCCCTAGGTGTCTGGAGTATGTGTGTGTGTGTGTGTGTGTGTGTGTGTGTGTGTGTGTGTGTGTGTGTGTGTGTGTGTCTGCATGCACACAGTTCCATCATGTGGCTGCCACATACGGGTACTTGTGGGACAGCCACAGACTGTACCTGGGAGGCTTTACAGATCACCGTCTCTGGCCATGGATATGGTGCCTGTGCCTGGCAGGGTGCTACTGACACTATCAGGTACCAAGCCAGACTGGATACTATCCCCAGAGGTAGATGGATGTACACTGGACCCAGGTCCCTGCTAGGACTGTCCAGAGCCATGTGCACGTGGTCTTCTAGGACGTTCTATGGACAGCCCACCCCCAACATTGCTGGGGCTGGTACTGGCACTACGGGAGCAGCTGTTGCTTGAGGGACATCCGCAGCGACTGCCAGCTGTTGATGTTGCTGACATACATCCACGTCAATGACTCAACCATCCCGCACTGTCCTGACACATGGACATGACATTGCGGAGGACAACTAGTTTCTCTCCCCAATGTCTATCAGTGACCTCAGTGTAATTGCAGATGGCACCAGCTAGGTCACAGATACTGTCTATTATGGCAGTATGTGCCCTCTGTGCCCTCAGTCCCTGTCTGGTGTACAGTTCCATACGTGCCTGTGCCTCCATGACAGCCTGGAAAATGTGTGAGGTACTTAGACCTGTGGCACATCTGCCAGTGGCATGATGGGCAGCAGTAATCGGACGAGAACCCCTGGATATCTGCCTATGTGGTACCCTTCCAGACATCTGGGTATGGCTGCTGTGTTGGGATGCATGTGCCATGGATACCACACTGTCCTGGCCAATGCCGGCTGTATGCTGTCCCTCTGCTAAGGGCATTGGTGACGGATGTATTGATAGTATGACTGTGTGCATGGATGGGGTGGACACTTGTGTAGTGTCGATTGGTGGCCCAACGATAGACCCTGACAAACATGCCTGTGCCTCAACACACCTATCATCATTGTCACTATCATGCTCAGTGACATCAGTTCCCTGCTGCATTGAACCAGCCCAGTATCAGCACCTGTGAGAGGGAAACAGGAAACACACTTTACGACCTGTACATGATGTCAGCACACATGCACACATGCACACATACACACATGAACATATGAACACATGCACACATGCACACATGCACACTTGCCCATGCACACATGCACACATGCACACATGTACACATGAACACATGCACACATGCACACATGAACACATGAACACATGCACACATGCACACATGAACACATGTGCACACATGCACACATGCACACATGCATATTCTAACTGTTTCTTACTGAAATTGGTACACCTTGTTTGCTGTAGCATAGACTAGATCCAGGCCTGCTGAATCTAGCTTTATTTGTATGCTTGTTGTTTGTTTATTTCCCTGAAACGCTAATTCCACCTAAAATGCAGCCTTTTAGCACTTCTGTGGATCCCTAGTGATATCTGCATTGCTTACTGTACTTATTTCCTTGTTTCACTTGAAAGAAAGTTACTGTTTGTCATTTTTGCATTTAAGTTACATGTAACACATTGCATTTAAGTTACCTGGCACTTGCTCACTAAAGCAATTATATAAGTCAGCTCTAAAAATTAAAAGCACTACACCCTCACAAACTCCCTTGAGTACCTTGTTCCCCATTGGCCCTTTCTTTCAATTATAAAGGAATTCCCAATATTCTAGCATGTCCAAAGGTCAGTTGTCAATCTCCTCTGGTCCAGCTGGTGAATATGGGAATCTTGAGGCAATGTTACAACTGCCTCATGTACACAGACAACCCTCTCCTCCTCCCAACAAATTCCAACACATGTGAGAGATGCAACCATATAGCCAAACTGGAGGCTAAGCTCTCTCAACTCAGTACTGGCGTAACCAGTCAGGAGGAGAAGGAAACCACACTCACTACAATTCCAGTCTCACATACACCTACCACGACAACAAACCAAACACATAAACACACAAAAACATACTTGGAGGCTCTAAATAAAAATCTGCCTAAGCAGCAGAGACCTCCAAAGCAGACACCCAAGCAACCGCTACACCAAAACAAAACACATGCAACACATAGCTCACAAAACCAGTGTGCCGAACAGTCACAGCCCTTAAGGCTAAACAACACACCTGATACACTTGTAATAGGTGACTCTATCGTCAGGCACACTGACGTCCCGCTCACCAGGCTGAACAAGGAGAAGGTCACGGTGAGCTGCCTGTCAGGTGCTAGGATCCGCCACATAACACAAGCACTCAGGTCACTCCAAGGCAAGTACAAATATGACTCAGTCATTGTCCATGCTGGTGTGAATGACCTGAGACGCACCTCCCTGGACTACATGAAAAGAGACATAGAGGAGCTCTCTGAGCATGTAGCCCAGGCCGGTATGACCCTGACCTTGAGTAGCATCTTACCCTCACCAAGAATGATGCCACAATATGAAGACAAGATGATCAATTTCAACAATTGGCTTAAGTGTTGGTGTCATTCAAAGGGGATCCAATGCCTGTCAGCCTGGGATGACATGCTCGACAAGCCACGATGCTTCGCTAGGGACGGCTTGCACCTGTCACCCCTGGGCTTTCGGATATTGGCAAAGGCTCTTGCTACCCCTATAGTGCCTTTTTTAGGCAAGGCTCAAAAGACAAACCCACCTCCATAGGTATCACAAGGGATAAGAAACTAAGAGTAATGCTACTCAACACCAGAAGTCTAAACCTCAAGATGCACGCACTCAGAACTCTCCTTAGCATGGAGAACATCGATATCTGTGCAGTAACAGAAACCTGGTTCAAGGCTCCCGAGAGCACCCCAGCACTACCAGGTTATACCTCATACCATGCTTTTCGGCCCCAAAACTTGGACTGAACCACAAAAGGAGGGGAAGTATCAATATTCGTCAAAGATACCCACATCTCCAGGTTGGTGGCACAGCACGAAGCATCAGAGACTATCCATGTGCAACTAACTGTGGGTAAAACTGCCTTCCAGTTTATAGCCTGCTACAGACCACCCTCCCAAACACAGGAGCCCCACTCGGCCTTCCTGAGAATACTGGAAAATATGAAGGTCTCTCCAAACACCATTATATTGGACAACTTCAACTACCCAAACATAGACTGGGAGCATTACTCTAGCTCCAACATCCTAGCCCAAAGGTTCCTAGAATTTATAAACTCAAATGTTATGGAACAACTTGTTACCACTCCCACAAGAGGGGAAAATATACTGGACCTGATCATCACCAACATGGGGACACTATGCTCCAGACCAGAAGTGTATCCCTCACTGGTAAGATCAGACCATAAACTAATCTCACTGGATATTCAAATCCCGACCCCATCCCCTGCCCAGAAAACCACAGTGAAAAACTTCTCTAAAGCAAATTTCACATGCCTCAAAACCGAGGCGAAATCCTTCAAAGCCCCCGGGCCTGTGGAAAATACGGCCCAGACCGCAGAATCCATTATAAACGCATTCTATGAACACCTTCAGGAATGCATGGATCATGCAATTCCAAATAAAACCAAGACCCAATCCTCCAAAGGCAGACGTCCTGTCTGGTGGACCCCAGCCATAAACAAACTATACAATAGAAGGAGGAAGCTACTACATGATATAGCAAAATCCCAAAAAAGGAAGGCATCTCTGATCAATATTAGCAAAAAACTACGGGCACTCATAAAATCGTCTAAGGCCAGCTTCGAGAGAAAAATTGCACAGGACACTAAGCATAATCACAAGGCTTTCTTTAGTTATGTTAGGAACCTGGGTGGGAATTCCCAGATATGCTCAGAATTAGTCCAAAATGACAAAAAATACACCGAGCCCACAGACATTGCCAACATCCTAGCTGACAGGTTCAGTGCAAACTTCTCCCCCCCCCTTCCCCACCAAAAGGGCAAATATCTATCCCAACAGAGTGCTGCCCCCCTGACATCTCAGATGCTCAGGTAAGAGCCGCCCTCCAAAGCAAAAAACTCAGCATCAATGGGACCAGATGGTGTCCCGGGCTGCGTCCTACATGAACTCCAAGAAGAGCTAAACCCAAACATAAAACTACTGTTCAATCTTAGCCAAAGAGTGGCCTACAGCAACAGTGGTCCCTCTCCACAAAGGTGGTGCCTCAATGGATCCTGGAAACTATCGCCCCATAAGCCTGACTAGCTTGGTCTGCAAAGCTATGGAAAGGATCATCATGGACCTCATAAATAAAGATATTGGGGACCTACAGACACTGGATCCTACCCAGTTTGGCTTTGTTAAGGGCAGATCCTGCCTCTTAAACCTGATTGATTTCTTTGAAACAGTCACCAAGGCCATTGACGAGGGGAAGGTGATCCACACAACCTACCTGGACCTTGCAAAAGCCTTCGATACAATACCCACTCAGGCATTATAGATAAGCTCACCAGCTTAAATATAAACCCCTATGTCACTAGATGGGTTGCAAACTGGCTCAAGGACAGAACCCACATGGTTAGAATTGCTGGAGCCATGTCAGACTCCAAACCAGTTACAAGTGGCGTCCCACAAGGCTCAGTCCTGGGACCTCTCTTGTTCGGTATATATTTTTCAGTGGTACAGGCCAACACGGAAGGACTGTGGCTGACCAAGTTCACAGATGACTGCAAACTGGGTGCCATAATCAACTCTGCAGTTGACACAAGCATCCTCCAAAAGGGCCTCATAGAAACAGACAACTGGTGCCAGAGCCATGGCCTCAAGCTAAATGCCAAAAAGTGTATAGTCATCCCCTTTGGCAAAAACAAAGTGCCCACAAATTACCACATAGGTGGTAATCCATTAAGTACAGAAGAAGTCATTAGGGACCTGGGGACCCAAGTTGATAGCAATCTCTCATTTGACAACCACTTGGCCAAAGTGGTTAGAAAAACATTTTATATAGCCCACCTAATCATGAAGGGATTCACATCTAGATCAGGGGAGGTCATCATGCCTCTTTACTCATCCCTCATAGGGCCCATAATTGAGTACAATGCCCCTTTTGGGATGTACCTTACCAGACACCTGCAGCAACTGGAAAGACCCCAAAAGTACCTCACCAAGAGGATCAAAGGGCTCAAACAGATGCCATATGCTGCCCAGTTAAAGAAACTCCAGCTCTACTCAGTGGCATACCGCCTGCTCAGAGGCAATCTGTGCCTGACGTATAAAGCCATGTCCAACCCGGAATTAATGGACATGCTGCACCTCAGAAAATCCAAATCCCATTGAGCTACGTGCTCAAGAGACTTGAACCTCAGCACTGAAATAAATAGGACATGCTGGAGGAACAGATTCATAACCCAGAGGCTCCCTTCACTCTGGAATAAAATCCCAGTCCAGGTTAGGCAGAGTCCCACATTGACTCTCTTCAAGAAGAATCTTGATGAGTGGATGGGAGATCGTAGGTTTACCCCGGCTATCAATTATGTGTCACTGTTAGACAGAGGCACAGTATACTAACCTCAAAAAAAGGCATAGCAAAATTAATTTAAAATGGGTGGCGAAAGCCAAACACACTCTGGCTAGGCTTATAAATGCCCTAGGGCAGATAGCCTAGTATGAACCTATGAACATGCACACATACACACATGAATACATGCACACATGAACACATGAACATATGCACACATGCACACGTACACATGAACACGTGCACACATGCACACATGAACACATGAACACATGCACACAAATACACTCCTCAATAGTACAGACACACACACACACCACCAGCAATCCCGAACATAATCAATAGCGTGTGATGTTGGGGTACAGTATCACAAGCCAAACATTTATATCAAATGTGACAGCATGCAGGACGTGTGTTGCTCAGCAGCATGCAGTGTAAATGTAGACAGCCATTGCTAATAACAGTATACATGGCCTTGATGCATGTGTGTTTTGTTCAGTGAATGGCCTCACCCTGGAACGCAATGTGTACATGGTCACAACATTGCTGTGCAAGTATTAAAAGCCCTGCAATGTCCTGTGCACCATCAGTCACAGATATACATACCATGTCTGGATGCATATTAGTGTGTCACATAGATATCCATTTCTGATTAGAGCATCTGTGTCTTTAGCAGATGATTGTAGACACAGGTGCAGCACATGCATGCTATGTATACACATAGGATGAGTGGTGCATGTTTACCTGATGAAATACCGTTGCTCATCATAGCCATTGTACAGTGGTTATGGTGAGTGTATGACATATTGTGGACATGCCATTGCCAGCCATGACATGCAACATGAAACATCACACATACACAATGCGTGTCATGTGACCTATACACCCCATAGTATTACAAGACATATGTGCGTCACTTTGTACAAATGGGGATTGCTATGCATATTGCGTATAGGTGCATATGTCTGCACACACACAACATTGAGGTGCATAGCAATTCATGATATGTGTATTACTGTGGCCACTGTAACTGGATGGGGTGTAGTACCATGAGCCATCATCATGCAGCATCATGTGGTCACTCAAGACTACTAATGTGTGCCAGACCGGCACATAGCATGCTGTACCTGAACTGCAGTACCATAGCTACACTTACCATTTCATGGCCAGTTGTTACATGGGTTTGTGAGGTGCCCAATCAGTGGAATTGCCTAACATGAATGTGTTATGTGTTGAAGAGTGTTGCACAGCCACATGTGAGGCATCTACCCCTCAGGTATATTAAGTGTGCTGTGTGGATGAGGTTTGGGATACTGTCGTGTGACCTTACAGCGGGTGTCTGAATAAGCCATGTGTACCATGTTAACATGTACTGCGTATGACAAAGGTGTGTATGTTGTGTGCATGTGTATCAACTCTGCCTGTCCGATGTCCACTACAGTGTTGCCACAACTGTGTGGGATGCTCTGTGTATTGTATGTGTTTTAGGCAGCTACCCACATTACTAGGATGTGCATAGTCTCACAGCAAACATGCACAGCATGCATTATGTGTAGGTGTGTTACGTGTACATAGCCTACACCTCACCTATGACATGCACATTTAATTAGCAATATGAAAGGTATAATGGGAGGCTGGCACAAAGGTTAAGGTGTTTACCTTAGAGACGCAAGGTGCAGCATTTGATTCTCGCATGGGGTAATTAACTAGGCTTAAAATGGCCAGGAAGGGCAGTTAGTCTAGTACTAACCTATGAAACAGACTATGAAACACTCACCAGCATGGCTCTGCTGCTTTGCTGTCACACCAGAGGGACCTACAAGGATATCAGACACTTTGTCAGTGGCAACAACTGTGGCATTGCTACCGTATGTTTGCAATCTTACAGTAGTACAACAGTGGGCAGTCACAGACCTACAGATTATATTCCTAATTATTAGTATTGCACAACACTAGGCACCACATCGTCTAACTGCACAGTACACATCTCACATAAGCATGTTCTACCAATAGAGGTAACAGTATTCTACAGCTATGCCATGTTACCTGCACGCTCCATGTCAACTTGCTGGGTGGCTCCGGCCTCCATGATGATGATACATGTTAATTGTTGTGGTTATGGTTGTCCAGGAGCTACCTGGCTCAGGAGCAGCTCCTCCACTCTGGTGAGAGGGGGATGGATGGCTTCCCCCCCACCTGTGGCAAGCTGTTGTCTGCGAATATCAGACGCACGCTGCCTGACATGTCTAATTAAATCACTGCAGTGATGGTGTACCTGCTCTTATGTCCGGTTTATGCATGCCTATGTCATTTACCCTATCGACAATTTCTTGCCACAGCGCAGCCCACTCATGCTGGTCCTGGCTGGTTCTGGAGAACATCAGTGCATAGTGCTGCACCAGGCTCACTGTGATGGCTTCCTCCTCGGCCGTCCTATATGCCGGGTTACAATGATGGGACATTACCCTGGAAGACAATTAAACAATATGTGTGAGCAAGTCATGTGGTGCACGTAACATTCTAAAGTACAGATATAAATTAACTGCCATATATAGCAACCTATTGGCTGTCAGAAGATACACACTTTCAATACCACATATCAGTTCTCAACACACAGATACCTGACAGTGCCTGGCACACTGTGTATATCAAACCATGTTTTGTACAGCAACAAAGTTATAACATTATGTAAGACTATACAACAGTACATGGCACACTGCCTGTGACACAATGCACCACCTAGCCACAGGAGGTATATATCATGCTAATGCATCATGACATATGTAATCCATTGCAATGAATGTAAAGTCCACTGACAGTATTACCAGTACACCACACTAGTCGTTGATGGCGGACTGCTGCCTAACATATGTGCACATTCATTAATATAGGTGGCATACTGCTGTACTAGACTATACATGTTGCTAGATATGCAGTTACATCCTGTAACACACATATGACCGAGGTCATGTTACAGGCATACCCACACACACACACACAGCAGACATACATAACAGACGCAAAGGTATGGCAACCCAGGTGACCTTTACCTGTGTGCCTTACAGTACTGTGTGTCACTAGTTACCAGACCTTATGCCTGAGGTATGTAATCTGTGAGGACTACAGGGAACACACATAGCAGTGGTTCCAATAAATGTGCACGTACACCATACTGTGCTGTTTAGGCATACAGCTTCAGGTAGTACTACAGTTCATACAGGAGTTGGATTCACCAGCAGTAACATCCAATATGCATACATGTACTGCTTTAGCCCATGATGGGACACCCCAGTCGACAACAAGGGACTACATCAGACCATATGGCATACTGTTTTTTCTGCATAACAATTGCATACACATCTTTTGCTGGGATCACAGCTAGGACACATAATACCATGACTGAGATAGTTTCCCACTAAGCTATCACACATATACCGAACTCTGACACATTCACCAACACATTCACCATCACACTCCGTCAACCTCACATATTGATTATTGAAACATGTACATGTGGGTGTGTATCTCTTCATAGGTAGGTAAGAGGCTATTGGCCCTAGGGCCTGTAGAACTCTAGCCATACGCTACCCTGGCCTCTGACACACAGGTATTTAAATTACCCATGGCGTAGTCAAGCAGAGACACTGAGGTGATTGCCTGGGTGTATTCACTATCTCCCATACAATCTCCATGATTATTTATGATGACTGCTAATTAGGAGTTTTGTTTGCTATGGATAGTTGGTTAGTTCCAGAGTATGGGATGTCTCTGAGATAGGAATCTATCCCTCCAGCATGTGCTGTTTATTGTGGTCAAAGGGTTTGGGTCCCTAGAGCGTGTAGCTTGTACATATTGTGATCTGTTTACATGCAGCATGTTCAACAGATCTGGATTTGACATAGCTTAGTATGTCAGTCAGAGGTCACCTCTGGGTAGGCGGTATGCGACACAGTCTAGTTGTGGGTTTGTGTGACAGTCTGCATAGGGCATCTGTTTGACACCGGTATCACTCTTTGTGAGGTATGTCTGTGTCCTTTCTACTTGCTGTAGATGTCTTGTGAGGTACATACCACATGGGGCATTGTACTCTATACCGGGTTTTATGTGTGTGGAGTAGAGGGGAACACTGACCTATTTTTCCCTGGATGACACACCTTTTGTGATGACATGTACCACATAGATGGATTAGATGACTAGTGTGGCACTGTGACTATTGAAGGGGAGACTACTGTCCACCTGTGTCCCATGGTCTCTTATCACACCTTCGGTGTTGAGTAGACTACCACCCATGTGGTAGTTCATGGGTACTGAGTCTTTGCAAGGAGGGATGCCAATACAGTGTCAACATTGAGCTTGAGTCCATGGCTTTGTCACCAGGCATCTGTTGCAGTAATTATGACCCTGTCTCTCTCTCTCTCTCTCTCTCTCTCACACACATACATATGAACACTGTCATGGTGTGTATATCAAGTATGGGAAGGTTGTGACGTATACAGTTATGTCATACCATTGCACAGTGTTGTGCATAATGTGTTGAAGGTGTTCTCATCCCATGTAGCTTTAGCAGGCCTCACTGGCTGCAACACTGCAAACCTGATGAATCATACCCATAGCATTTAAACACCACATGTCATATAGCACTGTATGCTGTCTGGTCTGCCACACACTACAACCTACATAGATATATGCACATAACAACCTTCAACAACATATATATATCCACCTTTCACAAACAGTTGCAGAATGTCCCTTGCTCAATACACATGTACAGATGCTAATATATCTGACAGGGACAGATCTACTGTTCTAAGTACATGTACCTCACGGCTGACCTGTTGGGCCTTGATGCAACATGAACACATGTCACATGTGAGCACACAGTAATATTAGAGGGTGTATACATAGATGCTAATGCTGAATTGACATACTAGCCTGGTACAGCTGTTGCCAATGCTAAGCTACACATTAATATGACTATCATGCATTTGTTACTCTGTCACATCCATGTTTGCATAACCGTATGGGCTACCACCCCAAACAGACATTGTACACACTACTATACAGAACACAGATAACATGGATCAAATGTTTGACATTTAATGCTGAACTACATATGTCACCGTCACATCCCACTGCACACAGCAACACACTCATTTCCCCATGCCAGTGGTTATGCAGGGCATCTGTGCATCGATACGTACTGCTGCCACATATGGATGATTCAAACTATATAGAGTACTCTTCATTAACATCTACTACATTCCAGTAAATACATAGCTGTTACATACCTTGCCTTTGTATGTGTTCGTATATGTTGCCGTATATCCTGGTATACTTTTTTTACCAATATACGTTTAGCTTTCAGTATCTCTTTTAATGTTCAAGATTTTTGTTAAATAGCTGTATATTTCAGAATATATTGTTTTCAATATTTTTTTCAATACTTCTTTTTTCAGTTTTTTTTTTGTATATTTTTTCTTTCAAATTTTTTTCAAATATATTTTATTTCAATGATTTTTTTCAATATAGTTTCTTTTCAATATATTTTTTCAATATTATTTCTGTTGACAGTATATTGTTTTTTCAATATATTCTTTTTGTTATATTTCTTAACTTTACATCACTTTTTCTTTTTTTTTTTTTCTATGTTTTGGGAGGTAGGTTAGGGAGGTAAACACACAAGACAAACAAGATGCATACAGGGGTGGAATATGACACATGGGATGGGTGAACACAATTGATGGAGAAAGATGTTTGGAAATCGCAAGCCCATGAGCCCACAGATGGTAACAGTGGAACTGAGATCCCCACCCATGGGCAGTCAACACTGCACCTTCACAGCCCGGAGGGTGGCTGTGCTGGGGGCTGCGTAGGAGGGGCAGGCTCACCCGTGAGTCACGCCACTCTTGCCTCGAGCTGGCGTAGGGGATCAGTGACTGAACGCTGGATCTCCCTATGCACCACAGCCCAGACCCTTCAGAGGGTGACAGGTGGCCCTCCTCCGGACACGCTTGCATGGGGGGGGTGAGCCCCATCCCCTGCAGTGCTTCCACCCAAAGGTGGCATAGGGCCAATGGACAAGGAGGTCCCAGGCTGGGCACTGGACCTGCTGGTGCCAGGTGCCATCGCCAGCTGAGGTGGGACAGGTGGGTCCACTGGGACCGGCCTTCCCATACATTCTGTGTTTAGGTGAATTTAATGACAATATAGCCACCAGCATTCCAAATTAGTTGTAACAGCATGCAGTAATATTCCCATTAACCCAACACACCAGAGTTCCAACAGTTCAACAGCAAGCATAACACATGCATATATTGAACAACAGTGGACATTCCAACAGCATGCAGAAATGAATGGTGGCAACAGGCCACCAAGATTGCGGTGCTTGAACAGGGCACATGCATCAAAGTTATGCAGATATTTATAAACCAATAGGACATATGTCCCAACAAATTTTATGAGATTACACATACCCATCGAGGTGTGGAATTGCATTGTTTATGCACATACAGTAGGGTGTAAAAAGATACTTCCATTAACAACTTATATGAACTTATATTTTACACTACATTCCTATTGACTGCAGGTATATATCCCCTACATGTATTATTACACTAGGCAATGTCCATTACATTGTGGGATGTGTTTTGCTAGTTCCTTATGTACCTGACCTGGTTCTGTTATACAAACTGTCCAGCATGCAGATGTTACTGCTACGTATTTATATATTTGCTTTATATTCATATGTCTACATATCTGGATGTGTTCAGGTGACATTATCAGTTATATTTTAACAGCCCCCGACATTTCTAGCAGCACACAGACATTTCCAGTGCACACAACTACAAGTTACTCATGTGCCAGATTTACCTATACATGCCAGGCTTGAAACTACAGTTGGGACTGTATATATATATATATATATATGCTTAAGAGATACTAGCACTCCCTTTGTACTCTTTCTATGGGCCTACCCAAGTGTGGGTTGACAGCGCTTAATACAACACTACTATTTCTATACTGCAAGAGTACATCAACATTTCAAAGAAAGTGACACAGATACACTACAAGTGTTATACCTTTATTAATTACATTACACATTTTTCTAGTGACCCTCTCATTTATTTGTTATTACAGTGCATGCAGACATCTTATTCAGGATGTATTATACCTTCATTTATGGTTCACAACACTCTTTTTCTGGTGCTCTCACTTATTCTATATAACAATACATGCAGAGAAATAATTCAGGACTTATTATACCTTTATTAATGGGTTACAACACTCTTTTTCAGGCTCTCTCACTTATTTTACATAGCAGTTCATGTGGAGAGGTTAGTCAAGCCTTATTATACCTTTATTATTGGGCTGAGACAATTTTAGCCAGGCTCTCTCACTTATTTTATATAACAGTACATGTAGAAAAATTACTAATCTGCCTGGTGGCGCAGCCTTAGCAGTCTATCTGCATAGGCTTGCTGATTCGCAGCACAGACACCTGCAGCTGTGAAGTAAATGAAGTGATATTGAGACATATATCTATCCATTCTATGGACTACACCAGCAATTTTTACATACTTCAGTCCATGGCTATCTACTCAGTAGTGGGGTATTTTTCATCCCATGGGCCTTCTGTATCCATTGGTTCTGTAGGTCCTGCTTGCATCTCTTCAGGTCTGCATGGTGATGTCTAACCTGCTCACCAGTCCGAGGGACGCCTGTGGCACTGGTGAGTTCATGTGCGAGATGGTTCCAGGCCTCCACTTTGTATTCCGTGCCCTGGAACTGGCCCTGCAGGGGTCTAGCATCATGACAATGGACGAGGAGCCAAACCATCAGTTTTGACTCCTCAATGCCCCACCGTTGCGCTCGGAAGTGAGAGCCCTCTCCGACACCAGCCATTGCTGCCTGCAGATGGGAGCTGCAACCAGTTATGGCAAGTATTCCCACCTATGGAGCTTAAATATGCCTCATTTCTCACACTTATTTGTGATTGGCTGGATTTTAAAGTTCTCAACTGAGCGCACACCTGCTTAGCACTGGGTAAACTTTGATTCATATGTATATGTGTGTTGACAGTCCATGAACATCAAATGCTGCCATGGCTTAGTAGATTAGTACTGTGATTATGGTGCACACTATCCCGGGTTCGAGACCTGTCATTGCTTTTTTATTTTACTACTGGCCTGACCAGTAGGGGGTGTGGCTGGGTTTAGCCGACTTTGCTCAACTTTGCCCAACGTTGCTCGACGTTGCTCTACGTTGCCCAACGTTGCGCTAGTTACAGCGGTGCGCACCTCCACGCAAACATGTTTGGTTTTTGCTGGTTGGTGCGATGCTCAGCTCCTTGCAAAGCTATTGCACTAGTTAAAGCAGTGCTTAGCTATGGGCAATTATTCTTAAATGTGCTTAATACTGGTAAACGTTGCTTAGCAGTGCTTCACATTGCTTAAGATAGGTTACTTATGCATTCATTATTTTGCATGACCGTTTCACTTTCTTAAATATATTTAAAATATCGTTCACTACCACATAGGCCATTTCGATGCATTTTAATGTAATTTAAAAGGTAAATGTCAGGAATTCCTTTTATGCACAGATTTCCTATGGAAAATGGAAAGGGGAGTGGTGGGACTCGAACCGGGAATGCCTCCTCTTTGTGCGAAGGCTCTACCACTACACTATTGCTATTTGGATTAATTTGCATATACGTAGTTTATTATCCTCTTCAATGTCTGAACTGCTAACTGTAGCTTAGCAATGGGCAGACCCACGCACACACGCGCAAATACGGGCAGCTATATGGTGAATAATAAAAAAAATTTGTTTTACATTTTATTTCATTTGTACAGATTTTTTAATGTGGGGGAGTGTAGTGTTAGAGGTATACACATTTGAGCGGACTCGCTCATATCTGTTGTCATTTGCAGAGTTAGGCACTTACAGGGGCGTGGATATTTGGACTGCTCGGCAGTCTGACATGCCCCCTGCACTCCTACATGCTCCGTGTTAGCCTGAGAGTGGAGTCAGTGCGCCCTCATGGATATGCATGATGCGCTGACATCTAACTCTTAGACGGCAGTCTCCGAGTAGGACTTCGTTCGTCCTACACGGAGGATTACTGAATCCCCCCTATGTCTTAAGAGGAATGAGAAGTTTTGCTTCTTGTCATAGATGCATGCTTACTGGAAAATGTAGTGGAAAATGTAGTAGTACGTCTGAAAATGCTAGAGGTTATACAGACAATGGAATAATTTCATTGCTAATGTCTATGGAGGATTGGCAAGGTAGGTTGCCAAAATGTGAAAGTGGAGATAGTGTGAAAAGGTACAAATAGACAGATGGGATGGTGAACACAGGCATACTAGACAAGGAGATAAATCGACTTCAGAGAGCAAGTATCAGGATCTGGATGAACTATGCCTCTGACACCAAAAATAATGGAAGCAGTGTTCATTAAAGCACTGCCTGAATAATATAGTCTCTACCTGGAATCTTCAGTCATGCAAAATGACTAATCATGTTTTAGATCTGAATAGTTGCATTTTTGAATGTTGTCAAAATAATTCAGTATGGATGAAACTGCAGTACAATATAAATGCACATTCTTCAATTAATGTGCAACAATAGAGGTAATGATCGGTTACAGGAGGTGTGGCGATGAGTGCCACCAGATAAAGCAATTCATACAAAACAGTCTTCCACACCACTCAGCATCAAACAGCTGATAGGCAAATGTGTCAGCCATGAAGTTCAAATCTTTTTTTTTTTGGTTGGGAGGATTCAAAGAAAGATGGAAATACAGAGAGCCCTTAAGAAATGGCATGACTAACCAGTGTAGGACCATGGTTTTGTCTTTCACAAGTTCATGATGCACACAAATGTTTGACACTTGCATTCTATGCATTGAATAATTGTTGCCGAAATCAATAAGTCAAGACCATTTGCTATTGTAGGCATAGGCCTACTAAGTAGAAGACTTCTTAGAAGACTCAATTAACCCTGAAATGCTATGCAGCAAATCCACTGAAATCAAATGGCCTGCCAGCCAGGGATAACAATAGTTATTGTCTAACCATGAGGAGCATCCATGGCTTGGATCGACAGATGGATATATATTCACAATTGTTTAGTTTTATTTCTACATTTCAGTTGCAGTACACTGTGTTTTATAGCATGAAATGTCAACACAACTTTGCAATACTCAGTTTCACCAGTGTTAATGAGCACCTGCTTTGTGCTGAAGGACCGATGCATTTCTGTCAGCACCTTAGTATATTCACTGTGCATATCTTTGGTAAGCAACTTTTCAGCCACTAAATATTTATTTCTTTTGCTGAGCAACCTTTCAGAAATTCCATATCAAATTGTTGGCATATTCATCTGTACTTATCACTCAGCTGATGCTTCTCTTGCAATCCTTTAAACTTAGCTTAAGAATAATTTCACTTCTTTCATTCTTAGATGTCAGCTTCTGCTTCTGGTTTTCTGCTTAGGCCATGGCAAAGAGAATCCTCTCACTCTATTCAACATGCAATTAGGTATGCATACAATAATACTACTCTGCAAGGGTTACCTCCCCACCAGAGTTTCAATACACCCCTCTGCAATTTGCTTTTACTAGACTCACAGTAACTGACAGGCATGTCTAAACCTTAACATTAATGTTATCTATAGCAGAAATCATATGCCAGTTTTTTCACCTGTGATCTTGTTAGATGAAATGTAAAACTAAGTTGAGACATTTTTGGTCACTAGTTTCTGCAGCCTATAACCCTCCTGTGAGCTTTATAGTCTGTTTGTTCCTCCCAGCCCATTAAGTCCTATGGTGTAAGACCTATAGTGTAGTCCAGATTCAGATTTGCTGTATCCAGGACTGTATGTAAGCTTCTGCGCCCCCCCCCCAAGCTTTCTGTGTTGGAGGGAAGCCTTCTAGCTTATCAGTGGGAGTGGTAAGCACTAGGTAACCTGTCTACCACATAAGGAGTGGTTCTGGCCCAGAAATTGCAGTTATTGGCCGTTTGGGCAGTTTTTCCATTTCTTTCAACTTTCTAATTTAAAAGCCCACATTTGCACTTGTTTAACCCCCTTTCCTGCAACTAGTTTAGTCCAGATACAGATTCTTAGTTTTAGCACTTGAATTTGCTTATTCGTGATCAGCACTTGTTCAGAATTTGTTGTAAGCACTAAATAACCTATTGATTACTACAGCACTCAACCTTCCTCATTACCTAGAGGAAAACAGTTTTGGTACTTACTTTCCTCACTTGCTTAGAGAAAAACAGCTCTTGTACTCACTTTCCTCACTTATCTAAAGGAAAATAGTTTTTTTATTCAGGCATGTCCAAGGATCAGCTCCCAGTGTTCTCTCCTGTCTATCTGATGAATCTGGGCATCTTGGGGCAATGTAGAAATTGCCTCATGTACACAGACAACCCTCTCCTCCTACCACCCAACACTACAACCTGTGAGAGATGCACTTATCTAGCCAAACTGGATGTAAAGCTCTCTCCAACTAAGACTGAACTTGACAGTCAAGAGGAGAAGGTAAACACTTGCACCACACCACACTCATCACATAGTCTCACTAAATCTACACCATCACGATCCACACATAGAAACATAAAAACATTCATGAAGGCTCTCAATAATAATCTGCTCAAGCAACAGAGACCTCCAAAGCAGAAATGCAAGCAACCACCACCCCCCAACACAACCCAAATGACACATAGCCCACAGACTCAGTATGCCACTCAACCACAGCCAATAAGGCAAAACAACATACCCAACACACTAGTCATAGGTGACTCTATGGTCAGGCACACTGATGTCCCACTCACCAGGCTAAACAAGGAGAAGGTTACTGTCAGTTGCCTGTCGGGTGCCAGGATCCATCACATAACCCACCCACTCAGGTCACTCCACAACAAATACAAATATGACTCTGTCATTGTTCATGTTGGTGTGAATAACCTGAGATGTACCTCCCTGGACTACATGAAAAGAGACATGGAAGAGCTCTCTGTTCTTGTAGCCCAGGCAGGTATGAGCCTAGCCCTAAGTAGCATTCTGTCATCACCCAGAATGATGCCGCAGTACAAGGGCAAAATGAGTGACTTCAATAATTGGCTAAGCTTCTGGTGTCATTCTAAAGGGATCCAGTATCTGTCTGCCTGGGAGGACATGGTCGACAGACCACGATGCTTTGCCAGAGATGGCCTGCACATGTCACTCCTGGGATTCCGGATATTGGCTAAGGTTCTTGCCGCCCCTATAGTGCCATTTTTAGGCAAGGTTCAAATGACAAATTCACCACCGTAACAGGAACAGGCAAGCAAAAACTGAGGGTGATGCTACTCAATGCTAGAAGTCTAAATCTCAAAATGCACTCACTCGAGGTACTCCTTAAAATGGAGAACATCGATATCTGTGCAGTGACTGAGACCTGGTTCAAGGCTCCAGGGAGCACCCCTGCACTACCAGGCTGTAACTCATACCACACTTTTCGGCCATGTAATCTGGACCGGAACACCAAAGGCAGAGGTGTGTCCATATTTATTAAGGATATCCACACCTCCAGGCTAGTTGCTCAGCATAATGCAGCCGAGGTTATCCAAGTGCAACTAACTCTGGGCAAAACTGCAATCCAAATTGTAGCTTGCTACAGATCCCCCATCATGCCCCAGGATTCCCATTCCTCTTTTCTTGATGTACTGGAAAATATTAGGGTTCAACCAAACACCCTAATAGTGGGTGATTTCAACTACCCCAGCATTAACTGGGAAAACTACTCATGTACCAACTCCTTCACTCAATGCTTTTGGGAATTCATAAACTTCAATGCCCTGGATCAACTTATCCACACCCCCACCAGGGGCAACAATATCCTAGATCTAGTCATTACCAACATGAGTGACCGGTGTTCCACACCTGAAGTCAACGCCTCATTGGTCCGATCCAACCATAAGCTAATTACCCTAGATATCCACATCCTGCCCCCACCCCCCATTAAGGAAACCATGGTAAAAATGTTCCCCAAAGCCAACTTCATGCTTCTTAAGACAGAAGTGGTGAACTTCATGACACCCATGCAGATGGACAATACAGTTACGACTACTGAATCCTACACAATTGCACTTTATAAGCACTTACACGAGTGCATTGATCGTGCTATCCCAAACAGAACCAAGATGCTAGCCTCCAAAAAAAGGAAGCTAGTCTGGTGGTCTCCTGCCACAAACAAACTATACAACAGAAGGAAGAAACTGTTGCAAAAGAGAGTAAAATCCCATAAGTGGAGGAGCTCCCTGGTCAGCCTCAGTAAGAAACTGTGATCCCTGATAAGCTAGTAACAAAAACAAAATTGCCACTGATTCTAAAGACAACCACAAAGCATTCTACAGCTGTGTCAAGAATCTCAATGGCAACACTCAGATCTGCTCTGAGTTACAGCACAATGGCACTAAATATACAGACCCAACTGATATTGCCAACATCCTGGCAGATGGGTTCAGTGCTAACTTTACCCCCCTCTCATCCCCTAAAGAGCCCATTTCTATACTGGAAGAATGCAAAGTTCCTGTAATCACAGCTGCACAGGTAAAAACCACACTCTCCAAAGCCAAGAACACAGCATCCATGGGACCAGACAACATCCCAGGCTGCGTTCTACATGAACAACAGAACAAACTGGCACCCCACCTAAGTACCATGTTCAATCATAGCCTCACCATAGGCTTTGTGCATGCTGAATGGTGCACAGTGACGGTTGTCCCACTCCACAAGGGGGGAACCACCATGGACCCCGGGAACTATCGCCCCATTAGCCTGACGAGCCTGGTCTGCAAAGCCATGGAAAATATCATCATGGAACTTATAAACAAAGACACTGGTAATCTTCAAACTCTGGACCTCACCCAGTATGGATTTGTAAAAGGCAGATCATGTCTCCTAAACCTGATAGACTTCTTTGAAGCAGTCACCAAAGTCGTAGACGAGGGTAAGATGGTTCATACAGCCTATCTAGATCTTGCCAAGTCTTTCAACACCTTCCCCCACTCTGGAATTATAGATAAATTCACTAAACTAGGTATAAATCCCGTCTATATTATAACATTGAAGTTCAAAAACATTGAATGGTATAATATCGAACCCAGTAGAACGAACGCTTGAAGTAGCGAAGCTGTAGAATACCGAATACTTTCTTAGGGAAAGTATTCAGTGGGCCATTTCTGCAGCTTCGCTATTTCCTCAACTGTGGAGCGAAGGTTACGGACCGGGTTAAGGTAAGTGTGCGAATGAAGGTGAGTGTGCGATTGGGCATGGGTTAGGTAAGTTAGGGTTAGGGCGCGGGTCAGGTAAATGTGCAATTGTGTGGGCGTGAGGGTTAGGGTGGGGTAGGTGAGTTAGGGTTAGGGAGCGGGTAAGGTGAGTGTGCAATAGTTAGAGACCTTAGGGTTAGGGTTGGGTTAAGGTAAGTGGGTAGCTAGTGGTGTATGTCTGGTTTAGTGCAGGGTTTCGTGAAGTGTATGTGTGTGGATTATTTATTTTGGTCTGCTTGAGTTGTGTGTATGTTTGTCGGAACAGGAAATTTTTTCCCTGGGAAAAAATTTGCTATTCTGACTGTTCGGTTTTCTGGTGTTTCGATTGAATGGGGTTGATATTATAACATTCAATGTTTTTAGACTTAGATGTTATAATATAGACCCATAAATCCCTATGTCACAAGATGGGTTGCCAACTGGCTCACTGACAGAACCCACACTGTGAAAGTAGCAGACTCCAAATCCGACTTCAGACCAGTGACAAGTGGAGTGCCACAGGATTCAGTCCTGGGTCCTCTCCTGTTTGGTATCTACTTCTCTGAAGTACAGGCTAACACAGAAGGTCTTTGGCTAACGAAGTTTGCCGATGACTGCAAACTAAGAGCCTAAATCGAAACTCCTAACGATGTGGACATCCTACAAAAGGGCCTCACTGAGACAGATGCCTGGTGTCAAAGCCATGGCCTCAAGCTCAATGCCAAAAAGTGCATTGTCATCCCATTTGGTAAAAACTCTGTACCCATGAACTACAACATAGGCGGTAGTATAATTAACACTGAAAATGTGATAAGAGACCTTGGGACACAGGTGGACAGTAGTCTCCCCTTTGATTATCACATCACCACAGTAGACAGGAAATCCTTCTACATGGCACACCTCATCACAAAAGGTTTCTCATCCAAAAAAAAAGAGGTCATTGTTCCCCTCTACTCATCACTCATTAGACCCATTTTAGAGTACAATGCCCATTTTGGTATGTACCTCACAAGACAACTACAACAACTGGAAAGGCCACAGAAATACCTCACAAAGAGGATTACTGGCCTCAAACAGATGCCCTATGCAGACTGTCTCAAAACACTCCAGCTTTACTCCGTCACATATCACCTACTCAGAGGTGATCTCTGCCAAACATACAAACTATGTCAAACCCAGAGCTGTTGGACATGCTCCACTTAAAGAACTCCCAATCCCTCTGAGCTACATGCTCTAGGGACCTAAACCTTGTCACCACAATAAACAGAACATGCTGGAGGGATAGATTCCTGTCCCAGAGACCTCCCATACTCTGGAATAAACTACCTGTCTATATCAAACAAAGTTCCTCATTAGCACTCTTCAAGTAAAATCTTGATGATTGGATGGGAAATAGGAAATTCACCCCGGGATCACTTCTGTGGCTCTGCTCAACAGTGGCACAGGAAAATAATTTTCTTGGGTGGCAAAAGCCAGGGTACCTTTTTGGCTGGGCTTGTATAGGCCCCAGGGCCGATAGCCTAGTACCTACCTATGAACCTATGGTTTAAGATCTGATCATGAGGCCTACATCCAGACATCCAACAAGGCCTTTATATTATATTCCACACAAACTTTTCCATCCTATGTATATCCATTACATCCACGTGGAAGGTATGCAGTGGCCATGTGGTGTAATTGTTCATGTCTCCATGTGCAACTCAATTAAATCCCTGCCCCCCCCCCTTTGAAGGGAGAATATCTATGTGACACAGGTCAGCAACATATGTTCAACCATTTCAACCACAGAGGTATGCCCAGAAAAGGGCCCTCCCACAGTGTCTCCTCCCATGATGGGAGAACTGACACAAGCCACTTAGTTCTACCTCTCCAGTCAACTTCTCCCAATCCAGAGCCAGTGATTAGTCTCTGGTTATCTGGGTCACAGTAAGTACTCCATCATTCTAATACAATGAGGTGGGCAGAACTGAGAGGAGACTTGAAATAAGGACACTCACTCCCATAAAGGCACTCACTACCATGTGTGCAATTCTCTTTTATTTTACCAAAAATGTTGATTAGGGCAAATAAGAAATTCTGCTTGTATGTTAAACAGAACAGGTTATTCAGTTTGGATAGACATCAGTGATAGGCGTTTGGTTATTCCGCAGTAAATGATACTTTTATGAAAATAATGTTTTATGCAACGACAAG
This sequence comes from Protopterus annectens, assembly GCF_019279795.1. Taxonomy (NCBI): domain Eukaryota; kingdom Metazoa; phylum Chordata; order Ceratodontiformes; family Protopteridae; genus Protopterus; species Protopterus annectens. The sequence continues at coordinate 1,670,417,818 of NC_056731.1, read as the reverse complement.
CCCTCCACACACAGCCTTTTTGAAATTATGAACCCACGCTGAGGTTACACAACTGATAAAAGGAAAAAATCTTGCTTTGGTAAATCTGGTATTTTTCTTTCTCCCTTGTCTCAAGAATGAATTTTGGAAAGGATAATAGCCTTTCTGAAACAGTATGCAAACCTATGAGATTTAAACACTTGCTTGAGATGCATGTGTGCATCCTAGTAGAGTCACAGAGCAATATGTTATTTTGAGTAAATTGTCTTAATCTGTCAGCATATATGGGCACTGTTCACCAGTCTATATACTAAATCCTATAGCCCTACTAATCCGGAATAGAACCATAGTATTGAAAATGTTTTGCATGTATTTTACAGCCCTTATATAAGCTGGATCTTTAAATTCTGCATGTATTATCCTGTAATATTGTGGCTATCTTATTGTAGTTAATAAGTGCTTTATTCTTTTAGACAAATAAAATTAGACAGCAAATTTGAAAGCAGCCCTAAAGAAAAGGTAATACAGTTTTCATGCAGTCATTCCTAGTATAGCAGACAAATATTTTGCATCACTGGAAGGAATATTCAGCAGGTCTGTACAGAACATATGTAGTACACAAAGGGCACTATCCCAGCTGTACTGCATTGCTGTTTTAGAGAACTACTCTATGTATTGTCACTCCCAGAGAAGAAAGCAAAATGTATTAAGTCACTTAAAATGTTTGTAATTGACATTTCCTGGAAGTACTTCAGTGAGCAGTGTCCTATTTAAATTTTACTTGTGCTTCAAATCTTTTTAATAGACATTGTACTTGACACATGGCTTTAAGCCGAAAGCTTACTAAGCTATCAGTAGAAAGAACAACTCTGATATTTTTTACTTAATAAAATGCATATATTCCCTTTAGGGTTTTGGTATTCCATCTGGTGAACACTGGCTGGGAAATGAATTTATCTTCATGCTAACAAGTCAGAAACAATATTCTTTACGAGTTGAATTAACTGACTGGGAAGGAAATCAGGCATACTCGCATTTTGATAGATTTCATGTGGGAAATGAGAAACAGAATTACAGGTAAGAAAATATTTTACCCTTTTGTGATTTTGCTGCCAGAACTATGACAGAATTATATATATTTATCTACGACAGCATCATAAATATTTATCGGTGACAGTTATTTTCTGCCAGCTTTTTATTTTGTTTCTCCTCTCTCTGCATTCAGGTTTCTATGGATGTAGTTGTTGTGGACATTGATGTTTCACTGTTGACAGTTTGCCATGAGACTGGCACAAAGCCCCTATCAAAGTTCTGCTGCTAGTTCAACATTCACATCAGATGATATTATTAGCTTATGGCTCGAAGATCTTTGCTTGTTCTAATCAACCAGTGTAATTTTACTTTTAATTGGAATTGTGTTTTGTAAATGGCAGTGGAATCTCTTTTTATTAGAACTGTTTAGGCTGAAACACATTGAACTGTGTCGCATTAGATTTTAGACAATGTGCAAACTGTACATCAATACCCTGATTGGAGAATGAGTATTCTCCAGAGGGGTAATAATGTACAAATAATTCCCAGTGAAAAATGAGTCCGCCACTTCATGGCAGCTTATGAAGCTGCCATGGAGCTCAGACAGAGGAAACGGAACAGCCACCATTATTTTACGCTCGCTAAGCAGTGGTTTTGCTGTTTAGCGAGTGTAAAAATATAAAAAAAAAAGGCAAAAAGGTACGTGTGTCTGTGTGTGTGTGTGTGTGTGTGTGTGTGTGTGTGTGTGTGTGTGTGTGTGTGTGTGTGTGTGTGTGTGTGTGTGTGTGTGTTTATGTCTGTGTGTGAGTGTATGCATGCATGTCAGTGAGAGTGAGTGAGCCATTATTTTGCACTCACTAAGCAGTGCTTTTGCTGTTTAACAAGTGTAAAATAAAAAGAGAAAAAAAAGAAAATGCAACGTGCATGTGAGAGTGTATTTATGTGTGTAAGAGAGAGAGAGAACAATTTTGTGTGTGTGTGTGTGTGTGTGTGTGTGTGTGTGTGTGTGTGTGTGTGTGTGTGTGTGTGTGTGTGTGTGTGTGTGTGTGTGTGTGTGTGTGTGTGTGAATGGGTGCATGAAAGCAGAGAGACTGTGTGTGTGTGTGTGTGTGTGTGTGTGTGTGTGTGTGTGTGTGTGTGTGTGTGTGTTTGTATGTGTGTGTGGATTAAAGCAGAGGCTGTGTGTATGTGTGTGTGTGTGTGTGTGTGTGTGTGTGTGTGTGTGTGTGTGTGTGTGTGTGTGTGTGTGTGTGTGTGTGTGTGTGTGTGTGTGTGTGTGTGAGAATGGGTGCATGAAAGCAAAGAGACGTGTGTGTGTGTGTGTGTGTGTGTGTGTGTGTGTGTGTGTGTGTGTGTGTGTGTGTGTATGTGTGTGTGTGTGTGTGAATGGGTGCATGAAAGCAGAGACTGTGTGTGTGTGTGTGTGTGTGTGTGTGTGTGTGTGTGTGTTTGTGTGTGTGTGTGTGTGAATGGGTGCATGAAAGCAGAGAGACTGTGTGTGTGTGTGTGTGTGTGTGTGTGTGTGTGTGTGTGTGTGTGTGTGTGTGTGTGTGTGTGTGTGTGTGTGTGTATGTGAATGGCTGCATGAAAGCAGAGACTGTGTGTGTGTGTGTGTGTGTGTGTGTGTGTGTGTGTGTGTGTGTGTGTGTGTGTGTGTGTGTGTGTGTGTGTGGATAGAGAGAGTGAGAGAGAAAGCGAGAGTGATGTGTGAGTGAATGCATGTATGTAAGCAGTGGAGACTGCCTGTGAGAGAGATCGATAGAGAACGAGACTGAATGTGCATATGAAAGCAGCTGGAGACTGTGAGAGATTGAGAAACAGGGTGAGACATATTTTGTGTGAGTGAATGTGTGTATGAAAGCAGAGGAGACTTTGTGTATATGTATGTGTGTGAAAGCAGAAGAGACTGTATATGTGTGTATGGGAGAGAGAATGGGCTGTATGTAAAATTGTGTTTCACTTGTTTATTTGTTAAGCACTATATTATTTTTATATATATTTGATGTAAAATGCTTCATCCAACACCATTAACATATACTACAGCAAGTTTGAAACAGTAGGCGGAGGCACTATTTTACATTAAAATATATAAAAAAAATAATATAGTACTTTAAAAAATAAATAAGCAAGTAAAACACAACAATTTTACAGTGAGCCCATTGTCTAAGTGCAATAATGCCCTCCAGGGTGTGTGTTCATGTGTAATTAATGCCCTTCCAGGGTTGTAGAGGCCCTCCTCAACACTCCTGGGTGGGCATTAATTACATATTAGCACTCACCCTGTCAGGCATTATTGCTTGCTTATCACATGCTCTGGATTCTAGATGGCATTAGTGTGATAAAAGTCAGTAGACCTACAATTCAACCTACAGATAAGATTCCAGATGTCAGATAGTATATAGTCCTTTCTGAAATGGCATTGATTCATTTCCCTTTTGGGCCTCAGTTGACTACTTGCATTTTTACTGTTCTTTCTCCTTTACGTAATTAATCTAACGTCCTCCACTTCCCTTCTTCCCCTTTTCTTTTCACCACTTGCATGCTGTGATTTTGTATAGCTGGCTTATCAGTATTAATAGTCTGCTTAAATGCACTATTACTCTTTTTGTCCATTTCCTGTCTTATCTACATAAATGTCACCTGGTTTGCTTCTCTACATCCCCACATTTCATTGTTTTCTCATCTTCTATTTGATTTCACTGCTTATGCTTTCTGTTTCTCTGTTCTTCATATTTTTATTGGCATAATGTACATGGCATTTATTATATTACAATCAACTGTTTCTATTGCCGCTATGTTCCATTATGTCTCTGCAGACCAGTTTGCATATCATGTTTGCAGCTTGGCTTATTTGGAATGTACCTTATGTTTCAGTCATGTCACTTAACTGTCAAATAGCTGGTACAAGTAAAGAGCTATTGCACGTATGTCACAGTACAATATTAATGAGTGAAAAGATAAATGATCATTCAAACATTAATGTTAATTAAAGAAAGGAATATGAACAGTCTGTCAGCAGATAGACTGCTTATCTAGCTCAGTCTGTCTGTTATACATTCCATTGGATAGATTACAATCCCCTTTTAACCAATACTATAGCAATAACCCACGCCTGGGTGTGGGTAATGCTGGATTTACCCATGGTTGGCGTGGTTTGGTCCCGAGGGCGAAGCCCGAGGGACCAAACAAAGCCAACTGTGCGTAAATACAGCATTACCCACACCCAGAAGTGGGTTATTGCTATTATACCATGACATTATTTAAGAAAAGAAACTATTACTTTTCTTAAATAATGGCATAGTATAATGCCTGTTTACTGCCCTTCCGCAGATGTCTGGCATCCGCGGCAGTACTGATGTACTGCGCGCCTGCGCAGTACATCAGAGCTGTGGGCAAAAGCAACGGAGAAAGCAAGATCTCCGTTGCTTTATTTTAACTGTTTTCGCTATGTTAAATGGGTTTAACATAGCGAAACAGTAAAAAAGCAACGGAGATGTCCGTTGCTTATTTTAAAACTGTCTCGCTATGTTAAACCCATTTAACATAGCGAACATAAAAAGCAACGGAGATCTTGCTTTCTCCGTTGCTTTTTTTTTAAAACCTGTCTCGCTATGTTAAATGGGTTTAGCATAGCGAGACAGCTTTAAAATAATCTCCGTTGCTTATTTTAAAGCTGTCTCGCTATGTTAAACCCATTTAACATAGCGAGACAGTGTTTTAAAAGTAGAGTTATACTAATGGAAAAAAGTCCGGGCGACCGGACCTTTTTCCATTAGTATAACTCGATTTACAATGTGCACGCTGGCCAATCAGCGTGCACGTTTTGGGGGGGTCATGGTATAATATATCATAAACACCTGTGTGGTGTGGAGTGTCACATCTCTACCAACCTGTGTATTCCAAAGCATTTTCTGAAAAATAAACTTAAAAAGCGTAAGATAAACAACTACATTTTTGTGAACAATAAAGGCTATTGAAACTGTACAAACAGCAATGTTATCAGTAAGATGTATGCTTTACAGTAAGAGTATATTCATAGTCTTTTCTATAAATACTGTAATATATTATACTACACACAACCCCCAAATTCTATTTTTCTAAATCACAAACAAATGTTCATGTCTTGAAAGCTGTACAACCTAGAGATGTATTGTTAGAACATTTTTGTTAAATAGACATAAGCTCCCATATGACAAGACATTCCTCTCCAAGTGCATGTTTATTGAAATATTTAGAGAAATATGAAAACATGTTTAGCTGCATAATTAGCAAAACAAATAATACTAGATATCTCTTAAGATATGTGAAAACTACAGTGCAAATATCAAAGATTTTTCTTCAACAGCATCTAAGGTTTCATCTAATGTCATGCAAGCAGTTTGCAAGATACCTGTTTTTTGAAGTATTAAATGGTTACAGAAATATTACTTATTTTCATAATTATTAACAGGCAACTAACAATATTTCCAGTATAGCATGAAATAAACCAGCATTGACAGTGAGTTTTGCTGTCTCCCACATTTGTGTTTCATACCATACATCTCAAAAACAGGTAGGTCTCTCAGTTATGAAAATATGAACATAAATATTAAAATATGAATAATATGTGACAAAGAAAGATTAATTTCAGCACTGCAGGACTTCTTAGACTAACAATCCCTGTGTCATTTTTTAGTAACTCCTTATCCTCTGTAAGACTTCCTACAATTAGCTGCTAAGTCACTTAAAGAAGCCAGACCCAACAAAAGTTCTAGATGCCATAAGGAGGTATGGGTGTGAATTAGAAGTATACAAAAAAGGTGTTATATGTTTGAGTGAGTTAACCTACTATAATTATTTTATGTCAGCCTAATGCACTTTTGAATTCTTCCATAGATATGGATTCAACCACATTCTCAGGAATATATCTTTGCTTCTTCAACTCGCTGCACGAAAAAAAACGTGCTTTTGTGTCACATCTGAGCTGTTTTTCCTCTGTCTTTGACTTTTACCCCTTGTTCTTGCATATCTTTTCATTTACAAGATGCTGCCCTGTTGCACAATTGTTAATCTGTTTACAATACTTACTGTAAATGGTGATAGCATGTCCTGTCCCTCCTTACAGAGTATATATGTTATGTTATATTAAATTTGTTGATCTGCTCCATATGGCTGACTCTGCAATGTCTTTTGTTGTTAATTTAGAACATTGTTCATTCATTCAGTATACTTCTGCATAGGCAGGATCTCCAGGACTGAAGCAAGCATTTTAAAGGTACTACTAACAAATACTAGTATATTGGGGAAATACACTTTTCATCATTATCAGCAACCCTTTTTTTCCCCATTTTCTACATGGAGTCAGAGTGTTGTGTCAGCTGTCACTATCTCTATCTGTTCAGTGCCACTCTCTTATCTTCTTCAACAGTCATGTCTCACTGTCACAGGTATTCTCTTACACAGTCCATCTATCTGTTTGCTGGATGCCCTCATCTCTTCTTGCCTTCTTCCTGTCTGTCCCAAATCTTCTTCACCAGATTGTTTTCTGCTTTACGGCATGTGTGTGTGTGTGTGTGTGTGTGTGTGTGTGTGTGTGTGTGTGTGTGTGTGTGTGTGTGTGTGTGGTGTGTGTGTGCTTGTGGTGCGCTGGTGGGGTGCTGGTGTGTGTGTGTGTGTGTGTGTGTGTGTGTGTGTGTGTGTGTGTGTGTGTGTGTGTGTGTGTGTGTGAATCACTGTAATCCGTTATTTTTGACCTTCTGTGCAATTGGTGCTACTATGGCTTTTGCTGTGATGTCCTCATTTCTTCATCTGTCCCACAGTTTGCATCCTACAACCTCTCTCAGGCACTTCATCTCCATCACCTCTAGATTCCTCAACTGGTCTACCTTTACTGCCTAGGTTTCTGTACCATAATGTAGTACTGGTCACACCACTGCATCTTCTTAGACATTTTTCTGTCATAAACTGCCCCGATGCTCTGTGCTAGTTGGCTGAAGCCACTCTGAATCTAACTTTGACTTTTCCATTCAGACTTCCCTTCCTCTCAACCAATTGTCCCAGATACATGAAGCTGTTAACCTATTCCACTATTTTCCCTTCTATCTCACTTCTCAGCGTCTTCTAATTTCCCCCCATTTGCTACTATTACAACAGGATTTTCAGAGGTCAGCTTCATCCCATGTGCCTTCAGTTTTGCATTCCATTCCCCTATCCATTGCTGGAGTTCTTGCTAAAAGTCTGCCTGTAATGCCACATTGTCTGCATGCAACAACTTTGTTGCTCTGTCCCCTCTGACTAGTTTGCTAATATAGTCCATCACTAATATAAATAGCAGTGGGCTCAAAGGAGAACTCTGATGCACACCCACTCCCACTGGGAACCTCTCCGTGAGATTGAACATTGTTTGTACTTGAGTCTTTGGGTCCTTTTACATAGTCTGCACTAATTCTACCAATGTTTCTGGGACTTTGACTTTCTACATTGAAAAATGTAATTCTAGTTATAGAATTATATCAAAGTCCATTTCAGTTCTGTGATGTTTGTATATTGCTTCTCAGTACATGGTTCCCTTTAGATTTCCATGCCCAGCTGTACTATCTTGAGGTTCTTCGCACTATATATAAATGGACATGCCATTAACTTTGCTGTTTCCTTTGTCATCCTGTCTAACTTACTTTCTGCATCAGCTGTGTTACAGACATCTGTGACCTCAGCATAATTAGTATTGAAGGCTTTTTTGTCCCCTGCAGAACTGATTTGTCTATACATATATATATATATATATATATATATATATATATATATATATATATATATATATTTATTTATTTTTTTTTATTCCACAGGCACATAGATTTATTGTGGAAGAGTGATCCTAAAATCCTAAAACTGAACCCAGATTATACGTTATATAACTTCCTTTTCTTCACCGTGGCTTCAGTATTTTATCACCCTCTGCATCCTGTTTTACATAGCTGATCAGATGCCTAGCCATGAATTCTAGTATGTGACTTAATTCATCATCACCATTATTACCATCGTGATCATCATCATCTACCTTTTCCTATTTTCCATGAGTTCAGACTGTTGTATCAACTGCCATCACCTATCTTGATTCAGAGCCACTCCCTTACCTTTTTTTTACAGTCATGGTCAGCTGTCATGGGTCTTTGTCTTGCAATCCATCCAGCTCTTTAAAAAAATGCATTTCCTTTATTGCAACCAACAGATAAAATTACAAACATATAATAATAGTCACGGCAATGACAAAAATCAAAACCACACACCATTTACAGGTATTAATTAATTAAAGATTAAAGATTAATTGTTGATTTTCTTATTTTGTTTCATGGTGGTTTAAATTTTTTTTGCTGTTGTTTTTATTTTTGATGTGATTTGATTTAATTGTAAAAATATGTAATACTTCTGGTGGTTTTCTCCTCGGGTCTCCACTAAAAACAGGCCCCTGGCTCAGCTGGACTAACCCGGTTAACAAATGTCAATAAATAAAATAAAATAAAATGAAATGAAAGAGCAAAAGAAAGGAAGGAAGGAAGTGAAGTATATAGGAAAGGTAAAGAAAATAGCATAGGATATGGATAAACCGTAAGTACTGCAGCTAAGTTGTATCAAATAGCCCACAACCCTTGCAGCCAATTAGTTACATGTATAAATACTCGGCAAAATCCTTCCAGCTGTTGGATGAATATCCCTATTTCCTCTTGTCTTCTTTCAGTCTCTCCCAAATCATCTTCTGCTTTTCTGCACATGTGATCAAACCATGTAGTCTGTTCTTTTTGACCTATTCTGTAACTGGTGTTATTTTGGTTTCCACTCTGATTCCCTCATTCCTTCACTTGTCTGGCAGCGTGTATCCTACTACCTATGCTAGGCACCTCATCTCGGGAATGTGTGTTTTTGCAACGCTTTCACCATACATGTGGTATTGTGGTATGTGGTATTGCTTTTTCTCCTATGGAGTCTGTATATATACCTTATGGGGTGTCATGATTCTCAACCCATGCGGAAATGCAGTGAGTTTATCCCCTACAAAAAAAAGCATTAAAACATGAGCTTTCAACAGTCCTTTTTAGTGATTTGTCTGTTAGAGAGCGGACCTTTGATGAATAATCATGAATCCTTCATTTTTGTTACCTTAAGCTTCCTCAGCTGTTCTGCCTCCAGTGTTCAGCTTTTCTTTGCCATACAAAAGCTATGTCACACTACTGTTTTGTACATCTTCATCTTTAGCTTCTTTGGCATTCTTCTGTTACACACTAACCCTGATACTTTGTGCACATTGGCTGCCTGATTGGCACTTTTCTTCTAGCTTTGGCATCATCATTCAGACCCCCCCCCCCCGCTTCAAACCATATTTCCCATATACTTACAGTTGTTAATGTGTTCCACTGTTTCCCTTCTGTCTCAGGATTCTGTTTCTTCTGATTTTATGATCCTATGATTTTCCCCATTTACTGCCATGACTACTGTCTTGTCTGTACTATGTTTCATTCCGTACGCATTTAGTTTTCCATTCCAATCCCCTATCATTTGCTGAAGGTCCTGTTTAGACTCTGCTTGTAATGCCTCTTCATTTGTGTACTACAGTGGTTTTATTGATCTATCTCCTCCTATCTGTTTTCTGATGTAGTCCATCATCCATGTGAGCAGTAGTAGGCTCAGAGCTAAACCCTGATGCACTCCCTCGCCTGCTTGGAAACCCTCGGTGAGTCTGAACACACTGTCCGTACTTATACCATTGGTCATTATGTATAGCCTGCACTAATTCTCTGATTCCAAACCATCACAGGGCTATCCAAATGATCTTTTTTGGTATATTGACAAATTCTTTCTACAAGTCTAGGAATACCCAATTGGAGTATTTTCCCATCTCTAACTTTTTCTCCATTATCTGTCCCACATCAAACATTGAGTCTGTTATATTGTGTGTAATGCTCTAATTGCACCATAACTGTCAGATGTAAAATGATTATGCAGCCAAAGTGGATCTACTGAAGTTTAGATTAACTTCAGTAAATCTACACTAACAACATTGACCGCAAAAGAAGAAAAGGATATTTACACCATAATGCACGTACTCCAATGTACAACCTCGGGCCATGCAAAATAAATCTCTGTTTCTTTCAGGGGAAAGCCCCTTGTACCCCCCCTACAACTCCTACTAATTATATGTAGTAGCTCTGAGATTGCACAATCCCCAAAGGGTCTATTTCTCCAAATCCAGGGATTGTCAATATCGCTCTCTCTCACCTGTTGATCATTTGTTTTGTCAACCAAAATGTGTCAACAAAGAAGACACCAACATTTCTGAGTTATCCTTATTAAAAATGCTCCCTCCCATCTACAATTCCTCACTGAACTTATATATTTGTATAGATGGCATTGCATAAGGTTTGGAAGTAAAATAGCATTTTGTCTGATATGACTAATAAAACCACCATTTCTGATATTCAAGATTGTATAGAAGGGTAAAAACAGACTTGGCAAGACTGGACTAATGGTCTTAAAATATAATAGGTGTACATCTTTGTAAAATAG